>NC_090451.1:57633504-57940504 GCF_031143425.1 Pleurodeles waltl | reverse complement strand
GCATGGCTGCATGGGCATAAAACTCTACATCAGCCCAACCTGAGGCCTCTAGGTCATTACCTAAGAGACAATCTACAGGTAAGCTAGGTGATACTACCACCTGCTTAGGGCCAGTAACTCCACCCCAACTAAACTGAATTATAGCTAAGGGAAGAAACTTAGTGGAGTTATGGACATCAATAATCTTATAATGTTGTCCAATGATGTGTTGTTCAGGATGCACTAGGTTTTCAGTCACCAAAGTGATACTGGCACCTGTGTCCCTGTAGGCCAAGGCCTCAACACCATTTATTGAAACTGTCTGCCTGTACTTATCCATTGTCAGGGGACAAGCAGCCAGTGTGGCAAGGCCAATGCCACTAGGTGTGACAGAAACTGTCTTGGGACTAACTACCCCAGTTTCTATTATGGGCCCATAAGTGAACCCAACTACACCCTTAACTTGACTGTTGCCAGCAGTCCCACCACTAGTACCACTACTGCTAGGGGCGCTAGAGCTTGATGTATTAGTGGTGGTAGGCTCAGGGGGTTTACCTGGACAGGACTTATCCCCTGGCCTATGGCCTCTGTTTTTACACACAAAGCACCAAGGCTTTTTAAATTGTGTAGGTTGAGAAGAAGAGGACGAATTTGTTTTATCCCCACCCCCTGAGGAGTGTTTAAGATTTGAAGTGGGATCTTTGGTTTTACCCTTATCCCCATGCTTATCTTGAGATTTTTCACCATCTTTCTTCTTGCCATCCTTGTCACCACCTGTATGAACTTTTCTGTTCACTCTTGTTCTGACCCATTTGTCTGCCTTCTTTCCCAATTCTTGGGGAGAGGTCAGATCTGAGTCCACTAGATACTGGTTCAACAAATCAGACACACAATTATTAAGAATATGCTCTCTCAGGATTATGTTATACAGGCTTTCATAATCAGTAACTTTACTGCCATGTAACCACCCCTCCAAGGCCTTCACTGAATGGTCAACAAAGTCTACCCAGTCTTGTGAAGACTCCTTTTTGGTTTCTCTGAACTTCATCCTGTACTGTTCAGTGGTTAAGCCATAACCATCTAGGAGTGCATTCTTAAGAACTTTGAAATCATTGGCTTCACTTTCTTTCACAGTAAGGAGCCTATCCCTACCCTTTCCACTAAATGATAGCCATAGGATAGCAGCCCACTGCCTTTGAGGGACATCCTGTACAACACAGGCCCTCTCAAGTGCAGCAAACCACTTGTTAATGTCATCCCCCTCCTTATAAGGGGGAACTATCTTGTGCAGAATCCTAGAATCATGCTCTTTTGCAGGATGACTATGGGGAATACTGCTGCTGCCACCATGGGTTTCTAAACCCAATTTCTGTCTTTCTCTTTCCACTTCTAAGGACTGTCTATCCAAATCCAGCTGTTGCTTCTTGAGCTTCAGTCTGGTTTGTTCCACTCTCAATCTATTGAGCTCCCTTTCTAACACTCTGTCATCAGGGTGGGTGGGTGGGACATGCCTTGAAACAGAAGTATGGTGAGAATGAACAGAAGGAGACCTGTCCCTAACAGAAGGCATCCTAACAGCTTGGTTAACAGAAACATCACTTCTACTATGATGAGAAGGAATACTCTTGCTATGATGTGAGACAACACTATCAGTATGGTGTGACTCTACATCAGTACCAGCTATGCTAGGTTGTCTGATAATGGGCAGGCTAGGAAGTTTCTTTTCTGAATCTCTTTCTAGGGGTGTCCCAGGGTCAGATTGGGAACCATTAGCTACTTTTTCAACAGAAGTGGCACCTCTGGCCTTATCCTGTTCTACAAGCATGTTAACCAACAGTTCTCTAGGGGGATTCTTCCCTACACTTAAACCTCTTTCTATGCAGAGACTCCTTGCTCCTTTCCAGCTAAGGTGATCATAAGCAAGTTTGGACAGATCAACAGTTTGGCCTGTGCCAGACATTTTAGAAAGTGTTTAAGTGATAGAAAAAGTGAGAAAAAAGTTTTTAGAACTTTTTAAAGAACAGGAAAAAAAACTTGTAAAACTTTTTAAGAACTTTTTAGAAAGTTTAGAGGTACTTTTCAGCACTTTGAAAAGAAGTGAGAGAAGAAAAGCAAAATTTTTTGGTTAGGTGTACATACACTGAACTTGTTTTGTATATTTTTCTCTTATGAAAAATACAATGACAAAAGTGGTAAGTAGTTGCAAGTACTTATCCCACCACTGCACAACCAATGTAGGAGGCTGGACTGGCTTGTAGTGAGTACCAAGGGGTACTTACACCTTGCACCAGGCCCAGGTATGCCTTATTAGTGTATAGGGTGTCTAGCAGCTTAGGCTGATAGATAATGGTAGCTTGGTAGAGCAGCTTAGGCTGAACTAGGAGACGAGTGAAGCTCCTACAGTACCACTAGTGTCATATGCACAATATCATAAGAAAACACAATACACAGATATACTAAAAATAAAGGTACTTTATTTTTATGACAATATGCCAAAAGTATCTCAGTGAGTACCCTCAGTATGAGGATAGCAAATATACACAAGATATATGTACACAATACCAAAAATATGCAGTATAGTATTAGAAAACAGTGCAAACAATGTATAGTTACATTAGGATGTAATGGGGACACTTAGGGTAGGGGCAACACAAACCATATACTCCAAAAGTGGAATGCGAACCACGAATGGACCCCAAACCTATGTGACCTTGTAGAGGGTCGCTGGGACTGTAAGAAAACAGTTAGGGTTAGAAAAATAGCCCACCCCAAGACCCTGAAAAGTGAGTGCAAAGTGCACTAAAGTTCCCCAAAGAGCACAGAAGTCGTGATAGGGGAATTCTGCAGGAAAGACCAACACCAGCAATGCAACAACAATGGATTTCCAGACTGGAGTACCTGTGGAACAAGGGGACCAAGTCCAAAAGTCACGATCAAGTTGAGAGTGGGCAGATGCCCAGGAAATGGCAGCTGTGGGTGCAAAGAAGCTGCTACTGGACAGTAGAAGCTGAGGATTCTGCAGGAACGACAAGGGCTAGAAACTTCCCCTTCAGAGGATGGATGCCGCACGCTGTGGAGAGTCGTGCAGAAGTGTTTTCCTGAAGAAAGACCGCAAACAAGCCTTGCTAGCTGCAAGTCATGTGGTTAGGGTTTTTGGATGCTGCTGTGGCCCAGGAGGAACCAGAATGTCGCCAATTGCGTCAGGGGACAGAGGGGGCGCCCAGTAAGACGAGGAGACTTCTCAGAAGCAGGCAGCACCCACAGAAGTGCCAAAACAGGTACTACAAAGAAGAGTGAAATGGTGCTCACCCGAAGTTGCACAAAGGAGTCCCACGCCGCCAGAGGACAACTCAGGAGGTCGTGCAATGCAGGTTAGAGTGCCGTGGACCCAGGCTTGGCTGTGCACAAAGGATTTCCGCCGGAAGTGCACAGAGGCTGGAGTAGCTGCAAAAGTTGCGGTTCCCAGCAATGCAGTCTGGTGTGGGGAGGCAAGGACTTACCTCCACCAAACTTGGACTGAAGAGTCACTGGACTGTGGGAGTCACTTGGACAGAGTTGCTGGATTCAAGGGACCTCGCTCGTCATGCTGAGAGGAGACCCAGGGTACCGGTGATGCAGTTCTTTGGTGCCTGCGGTAGCAGGGGGAAGATACCGTCGACCCACAGGAGATTTCTTCAGAGCTTCTAGTGCAGAGAGGAGGCAGACTACTCCCACAGCATGCACCACCAGGAAAACAGTCGAGAAGGCGGCAGGATCAGCGTTACAGAGTTGCAGTAGTCGTCTTCGCTACTTTGTTGCAGTTTTGCAGGCTTCCAGCGCGGTCAGCAGTCGATTCCTTGGCAGAAGGTGAAGAGAGAGATGCAGAGGAACTCTGATGAGCTCTTGCATTAGTTATCTAAGGAAATCCCCAAAGCAGAGACCCTAAATAGCCAGAAAAGAGGGTTTGGCTACTTAGGAGAGAAGATAGGCTAGCAACACCTGAAGGAGCCTATCAGAAGGAGTCTCTGACGTCACCTGCTGGCCCTGGCCACTCAGAGCAGTCCAGTGTGCCAGCAGCACCTCTGTTTCCAAGATGGCAGAGGTCTGGAGCACACTGGAGGAGCTCTGGGCACCTCCCAGGGGAGGTGCAGGTCAGGGGAGTGGTCACTCCCCTTTCCTTTGTCCAGTTTCGCGCCAGAACAGGGCTGAGGGGTCCCTGAACCGGTGTAGACTGGCTTATGCAGAAATGGGCACCATCTGTGCCCATGAAAGCATTTCCAGAGGCTGGGGGAGGCTCCCCCTCCCCAGCCCTGACACCTTTTTTCAAAGGGAGAGGGTGTAACACCCTCTCTCTGAGGAAGTCCTTTGTTCTGCCATCCTGGGCCAAGCCTGGCTGGACCCCAGGAGGGCAGAAACCTGTCTGAGGGGTTGGCAGCAGCAGCAGCTGCAGTGAAACCCCGGGAAAGGTAGTTTGGCAGTACCCAGGTCTGAGCTACAGACCCGTGGGATCATGGGATTGTGCCAACAATGCCAGGATGGCATAGAGGGGGCAATTCCATGATCATAGACATGTTACATGGCCATATTCGGAGTTACCATTGTGAAGCTACACATAGGTATTGACCTATGTGTAGTGCACGCGTGTAATGGTGTCCCCGCACTCACAAAGTCCGGGGAATTTGCCCTGAACAATGTGGGGGCACCTTGGCTAGTGCCAGGGTGCCCACACACTAAGTAACTTTGCACCTAACCTTTACCAGGTAAAGGTTAGACATATAGGTGACTTATAAGTTACTTAAGTGCAGTCGTAAATGGCTGTGAAATAACGTGGACGTTATTTCACTCAGGCTGCAGTGGCAGGCCTGTGTAAGAATTGTCAGAGCTCCCTATGGGTGGCAAAAGAAATGCTGCAGCCCATAGGGATCTCCTGGAACCCCAATACCCTGGGTACCTTAGTGCCATATACTAGGGAATTATAAGGGTGTTCCAGTATGCCAATGTAAATTGGTGAAATTGGTCACTACCCTGTTAGTGACAATTTGTACAGAGAGAGCATAACCACTGAGGTTCTGGTTAGCAGAGCCTCAGTGAGACAGTTACGCACCACACAGGGAACACATACATATTGGTCACAAACTTATGAGCACTGGGGTCCTGGCTAGCAGGGTCCCAGTGACACATAACAAACATACTGAAAACATAGGGTTTTCATTATGAGAACTGGGCCCTGGCTGGCAGGATCCCAGTGAGACAGTGAAAACACCCTGACATACACTCACAAACAGGCCAAAAGTGGGGGTAACAAGGCTAGAAAGAGGCTACTTTCTCACACAACGCCCCCCCCAAACGAAGGACAATAAGGCTAACCTTGGCCAGTTGAGACTTTATTGTCTAAGTGGTGATAAGTAGAGAGTAGCTCTGCAATAGACTGGTTACTCCCTTTATCATCCACTATATGGTTACTTCCCTGTGGCGACGTAAACCACCCTGTTTGAAGTTTTGTAGCTAAGCAACAATGTGAAAATGTATTTTCAGAGTTTCTATCAGTAAGTTTTAGTTTAGAGCAGTGGGAATTGTCCACTGAACCTATTTGTAGTGATGAAAATGCCAGACAGGGATGCTGTCTCAGTAAAGCCATAGCTGGGCAAAAACTTTGTCCATTTTGCTGGAAGAGAGAACAGGGATGCTGTTTCTCTTGATTTGGAGCAGGGCAGGGATGCTGTCCTATGAGCTCCACCTTAGGGCAGGGATGCTGTCCTAAGTGTTGTGAGGCAGTGCAGAGTTTCTGCCCTAAAGTTTTTCTGGGAGGGTTGGAGGGATGCTCCATGTTAACTAAAATAGTGCTCTTTTTCTCAGCAATGTTAGTTATTTCACAGAGAGGTACTTCTACCTCAGGGAGTACAGCTTTGCCAGCTGATGATTCTCTTGGAACAGGTGCCACCCCAGGAGAGGTTTCACCCACCATACGAATGATATCCTGATTGGCAGGGTGGTTAGGGGATACTGTGATACCCTTTTTACCTGTTGTTGGAGAGGGATCCTGAGTTTTCAGGCCTTCTCTCCTTTGCTTTTTCATTTCAGTAGAAATGAGAGGGAACAATTCCTCAGGGATGCCCAGCATGGCTGCATGGGCATAAAACTCTACATCAGCCCAACCTGAGGCCTCTAGGTCATTACCTCAGAGACAATCTACAGGTAAGCTAGGTGATACTACCACCTGCTTAGGGCCAGTAACTCCACCCCAACTAAACTGAATTATAGCTATGGGAAGAAACTTAGTGGAGTTATGGACATCAATAATCTTATACTGTTGTCCAATGATGTGTTGTTCAGGATGCACTAGGTTTTCAGTCACCAAAGTGATACTGGCACCTGCGTCCCTGTAGGCCAAGGCCTCAACACCATTTATTGAAACTGTCTGCCTGTACTTATCCATTGTAAGGGGACAAGCAGCCAGTGTGGCAAGGCCAATGCCACTAGGTGTGACAGAAACTGTCTTGGGACTAACTGCCCCAGTTTCTATTATGGACCCATAAGTGAACCCAACTACACCCTTAACTTGACTGTTGCCAGCAGTCCCACCACTAGTACCACTACTGCTAGGGGCACTAGAGCTTGATGTATTAGTGGTGGTAGGCTCAGGGGGTTTACCTGGACAGGACTTATCCCCTGGCCTATGGCCTCTGTTTTTACACACAAAGCACCAAGGCTTTTTAAATTGTGTAGGTTGAGAAGAAGAGGAAGAATTTGTTTTATCCCCACCCCCTGAAGAGTGTTTAAGATTTGAAGTGGGATCTTTGGTTTTACCCTTATCCCCATGCTTATCTTGAGATTTTTCACCATCTTTCTTCTTGCCATCCTTGTCACCACCTGTATGAACTTTTCTGTTCACTCTTGTTCTGACCCATTTGTCTACCTTCTTTCCCAATTCTTGGGGAGAGGTCAGATCTGAGTCCACTAGATACTGGTGCAACAAATCAGACACACAATTATTAAGAATATGCTCTCTCAGGATTATGTTATACAGGCTTTCATAATCAGTAACTTTACTGCCATGTAATCACCCCTCCAAGGCCTTCACTGAATGGTCAACAAAGTCTACCCAGTCTTGTGAAGACTCCTTTTTGGTTTCTCTGAACTTCATCCTGTACTATTCAGTGGTTAAGCCATAACCATCTAGGAGTGCATTCTTAAGAACTTTGAAATCATTGGCTTCACTTTCTTTCACAGTAAGGAGCCTATCCCTACCCTTTCCACTAAATGATAGCCATAGGATAGCAGCCCACTGCCTTTGAGGGACATCCTGTACAACACAGGCCCTCTCAAGTGCAGCAAACCACTTGTTAATGTCATCCCCCTCCTTATAAGGGGGAACTATCTTGTGCAGAATCCTAGAATCATGCTCTTTTGCAGGATGACTATGGGGAATACTGCTGCTGCCACCATGGGTTTCTAAACCCAATTTCTGTCTTTCTCTTTCCACTTCTAAGGACTGTCTATCAAAATCCAGCTGTTGCTTCTTGAGCTTCAGTCTGGTTTGTTCCACTCTCAATCTATTGAGCTCCCTTTCTAACACTCTGTCATCAGGGTGGGTGGGTGGGACATGCCTTGAAACAGAAGTATGGTGAGAATGAACAGAAGGAGACCTGTCCCTAACAGAAGGCATCCTAACAGCTTGGTTAACAGAAACATCACTTCTACTATGATGAGAAGGAATACTCTTGCTCTGATGTGAGACAACACTATCAGTATGGTGTGACTCTACATCAGTACCAGCTATGCTAGGTTGTCTGATAATGGGCAGGCTAGGAAGTTTCTTTTCTGAATCTCTTTCTAGGGGTGTCCCAGGGTCAGATTGGGAACCATTAGCTACTTTTTCAACAGAAGTGGCACCTCTGGCCTTATCCTGCTCTACAAGCATGTTAACCAACAGTTCTCTAGGGGGATTCTTCCCTACACTTAAACCTCTTTCTATGCAGAGACTCCTTGCTCCTTTCCAGCTAAGTTGATCATAAGCAAGTTTGGACAGATCAACAGTTTGGCCTGTGCCAGACATTTTAGAAAGTGTTTAAGTGATAGAAAAAGTGAGAAAAAAGTTTTTAGAACTTTTTAAAGAACAGGAAAAAAAACTTTTAAAACTTTTTAAGAACTTTTTAGAAAGTTTAGAGGTACTTTTCAGCACTTTGAAAAGAAGTGAGAGAAGAAAAGCAAAACTTTTTGGTTAGGTGTACATACACTGAACTTGTTTTGTATATTTTTCTCTTATGAAAAGTACAATGACAAAAGTGGTAAGTAGTTGCAAGTACTTATCCCACCGCTGCACAACCAATGTAGGAGGCTGGACTGGCTTGTAGTGAGTACCAAGGGGTACTTACACCTTGCACCAGGCCCAGGTATCCCTTATTAGTGTATAGGGTGTCTAGCAGCTTAGGCTGATAGATAATGGTAGCTTGGCAGAGCAGCTTAGGCTGAACTAGGAGACTAGTGAAGCTCCTACAGTACCACTAGTGTCATATGCACAATATCATAAGAAAACACAATACACAGATATACTAAAAATAAAGGTACTTTATTTTTATGACAATATGCCAAAAGTATCTCAGTGAGTACCCTCAGTATGAGGATAGCAAATATACACAAGATATATGTACACAATACCAAAAATATGCAGTATAGTATTAGAAAACAGTGCAAACAATGTATAGTTACATTAGGATGCAATGGGGACACATAGGGATAGGGGCAACACAAACCATATACTCCAAAAGTGGAATGCGAACCACGAATGGACCCCAAACCTATGTGACCTTGTAGAGGGTCGCTGGGACTGTAAGAAAACAGTTAGGGTTAGAAAAATAGCCCACCCCAAGACCCTGAAAAGTGAGTGCAAAGTGCACTAAAGTTCCCCAAAGAGCACAGAAGTCGTGATAGGGGAATTCTGCAGGAAAGACCAACACCAGCAATGCAACAACAATGGATTTCCAGACTGGAGTACCTGTGGAACAAGGGGACCAAGTCCAAAAGTCACGATCAAGTCGAGAGTGGGCAGATGCCCAGGAAATGCCAGCTGTGGGTGCAAAGAAGCTGCTACTGGACAGTAGAAGCTGAGGATTCTGCAGGAACAACAAGGGCTAGAAACTTCCCCTTTGGAGGATGGATGCCCCACGCCGTGGAGAGTCGTGCAGAAGTGTTTTCCTGAAGAAAGACCGCAAACAAGCTTTGCTAGCTGCAAGTCATGCGGTTAGGGTTTTTGGATGCTGCTGTGGCCCAGGAGGGACCAGGATATCGCCAATTGCGTCAGACGACAGAGGGGGCACCCAGCAAGACAAGGAGCCCTCTCAGAAGCAGGTAGCACCCGCAGAAGTGCCAAAACAGGCACTACAAAGAAGAGTGAAACAGTGCTCACCCGAAGTTGCACAAAGGAGTCCCACGCCGCCGGAGGACAACTCAGGAGGTCGTGCAATGCAGGTTAGAGTGCCGTGGACCCAGGCTTGGCTGTGCACAAAGGATTTCCACCGGAAGTGTACAGAGGCCGGAGTAGCTGCAAAAGTCGCAGTTCCCAGCAATGCTGTCTGGCGTGGGGAGGCAAGGACTTACCTCCACCAAACTTGGACTGAAGAGTCACTGGACTGTGGGAGTTACTTGGACAGAGTTGCTGGATTCAAGGGACCTCGCTCGTCGTGCTGAGAGGAGACCCAGGGTACCGGTGATGCAGTTCTTTGGTGCCTGCGGTAGCAGGGGGAAGATTCCGTCGACCCACAGGAGATTTCTTCGGAGCTTCTAGTGCAGAGAGGAGGCAGACTACCCCCACAGCATGCACCACCAGGAAAACAGTCGAGAAGGCGGCAGGATCAGCGTTACAGAGTTGCAGTAGTCGTCTTTGCTACTTTGTTACAGTTTTGCAGGCTTCCAGCGCGGTCAGCAGTCGATTCCTTGGCAGAAGGTGAAGAGAGAGATGCAGAGGAACTCTGATGAGCTCTTGCATTCGTTATCTAAGGAAATCCCCAAAGCAGAGACCCTAAATAGCCAGAAAAGAGGGTTTGGCTACTTAGGAGAGAAGATAGGCTAGCAACACCTGAAGTAGCCTATCAGAAGGAGTCTCTGACGTCACCTGCTGGCCCTGGCCACTCAGAGCAGTCCAGTGTGCCAGCAGCACCTCTGTTTCCAAGATGGCAGAGGTCTGGAGCACACTGGAGGAGCTCTGGGCACCTCCCAGGGGAGGTGCAGGTCAGGGGAGTGGTCACTCCCCTTTCCTTTGTCCAGTTTCGCGCCAGAGCAGGGCTGAGGGGTCCCTGAACCGGTGTAGACTGGCTTATGCAGAAATGGGCACCATCTGTGCCCATGAAAGCATTTCCAGAGGCTGGGGGAGGCTCCCCCTCCCCAGCCCTGACACCTTTTTCCAAAGGGAGAGGGTGTAACACCCTCTCTCTGAGGAAGTCCTTTGTTCTGCCATCCTGGGCCAAGCCTGGCTGGACCCCAGGAGGGCAGAAACCTGTCTGAGGGGTTGGCAGCAGCAGCAGCTGCAGTGAAACCTCGGGAAAGGTAGTTTGGCAGTACCCAGGTCTGAGCTACAGACCAGTGGGATCATGGGATTGTGCCAACAATGCCAGGATGGCATAGAGGGGGCAATTCCATGATCATAGACATGTTACATGGCCATATTCGGAGTTACCATTGTGAAGCTACACATAGGTATTGACCTATGTGTAGTGCACGCGTGTAATGGTGTCCCCGCATTCACAAAGTCCGGGGAATTTGCCCTGAACAATGTGGGGGCACCTTGGCTAGTGCCAGGGTGCCCACACACTAAGTAACTTTGCACCTAACCTTTACCAGGTAAAGGTTAGACATATAGGTGACTTATAAGTTACTTAAGTGCAGTCGTAAATGGCTGTGAAATAACGTGGACGTTATTTCACTCAGGCTGCAGTGGCAGGCCTGTGTAAGAATTGTCAGAGCTCCCTATGGGTGGCAAAAGAAATGCTGCAGCCCATAGGGATCTCCTGGAACCCCAATACCCTGAGTACCTTAGTACCATATACTAGGGAATTATAAGGGTGTTCCAGTATGCCAATGTAAATTGGTGAAATTGGTCACTAGCCTGTTAGTGGCAATTTGTACAGAGAGAGCATAACCACTGAGGTTCTGGTTAGCAGAGCCTCAGTGAGACAGTTAGGCACCACACAGGGAACACATACATATAGGTCACAAACTTATGAGCACTGGGGTCCTGGCTAGCATGGTCCCAGTGACACATAACAAACATACTGAAAACATAGGGTTTTCACTATGAGCACTGGACCCTGGCTGGCAGGATCCCAGTGAGACAGTGAAAACACCCTGATATACACTCACAAACAGGCCAAAAGTGGGGGTAACAAGGCTAGAAAGAGGCTACTTTCTCACACCATCACCCATACACCATCCACGCACCTTACAGCACACACCTCAACACATCACTCCCACACACCCTCACACACACCACACACACTACACCCATGGCACCACAAAGACACCCCAGGTTCTCAGAGGAGGAGCTAAGGGTCATGGTGGAGGAAATCATCTGGGTAGAGCCACAGCTATTCGGATCACAGGTGCAGCAGACATCCATTGCTAGGAAGATGGAGCTATGGCGGAGAATCGTGGACAGGGTCAACGCCGTGGGACAGCACCCAAGAACAAGGGATGATATCAGTAAGAGGTGGAACGACTTATGGAGGAAGGGGCGTTCTGTGGCAGCAAGACACCAGATAGCAGTACAGAGGACTGGCGGTGGACCCCCACCTCCTCCCCCACAACTAACAACATGGGAGGAGCAAGTCTTGGCAATCATGCATCCTGAGGGCCTGGCAGGAGTAGGAGGACTGGACTCTGGTAAGTCAACTCTTTACTACTATCACCCCCCTATCTGCATCCCATCACATGCCCCCACCCCTGCCCTCACCCCCATCACCCCACCAAATCACTACTCACACAAGGCTAAGCTGCCAGGGCAATAACAACCATGGAGGGCAACACACCCATGTAAAAGATGGCACACACAGAAACAATAACACTGCATTTACATCCCCACAAGTCCCCCATCCAACGTCACCGGAGAGGAGGTGCCAGCAACATCCAGTCCCCCCCCAGAAGAGGCCCACAGTGATTACAGCAGCTCTGGACGGCTGGATCTGGATGATCAACCTGGTGCATGAGGGACCTCCGGACAGTCAGTAACCCAGGCACAGTCCCATACCACCACAGAGCCTCCCCCCGCAGAAAACACCACAACAGCACCCACCCAGCAGCCCATGCCACTGTCCCCAGGACACGTCAATCAGCAGTGTGTCCACCACTACAGGGACCCCAGGCCACCCCACAAACACAGATCGATCAGGTCAGTGGCAGTGGGCACACGGTTCAGGGGACAGAGGCACAGGACAACAGGGAAGCTGGGAGGACTGCTGTGCGACAGGGGGAGGACAGGCCCAGGGAAACATCTCTCCAGGAGGCTCTCATCAACATCCTGGGAGCATACCACCATTCTCAGGAGACGATGGGCCAGAAACTGGACAAGTTGCAAGAGACCCAGCAGCTGTAGGAGGGGTCATGGAGGACTTGAAGGACATCCACACCACCCTGGTCATCATTGCAGGGGTGCTCGCAGACATGGCCAACACCATGAGGGAGGCAGTAACACACCAGCTGGCCCCTGACACTAGCCAAAACGATGAACAGCCTTCCACCTCTGCTGCCGCTAGTGGACAGGAGGCAATGCCACAGGAACAACAGGCCACCAGCACCCCTCCCCCTGCAGAAGGAGAACCACCCCACAAACGGTCCCTGCGATCCAGGCAGAAGCCAGAGAACATTGCCAACACCCTGCCAGGAAATAAGACTCTCCTGAATGTCACCCTTGTGTCCCACTCAGTTACCCTGTCCACCTTGAACTGCCATTGCTCCACTTCCTGTGCCCCCTTGGACAATGCACCTGTGATACCAGTAGACTGGACTCTACCCTTGACTTTCCTCCATCAGCAACCCAGCCCATTGCCCATTGCAATACCCCCTCCACTTATTAGCACCAAAATAAACATCCTTGGAACAAATACAAATACGGAGTCTGTCAATTGATTGAAATATGTATTTGTTTAACAAGCTGTAAACATTGCATTTCAACTGTACAGTAATGTATACATAGGTATGAGCTGTAGTTGGCAGCAGTCAACACACTAGGAGCCAGAGTGGGGCACATATATCTGAAAATAGAGATGACAAAGGGTACAGTAAGTGGCCATAGTAGTGGGAAAATCAGCCTGCCAGTGACAATATCCAACACATAACTATCAACGGAAGGGTAAGTTACAGTGTCTTACCTGTGTGTCACTTGAAGTACTGTCGTATGATTGATGTTCTGTTGTCCTCATCCTCATCCTCTGCCTCTTCTTCGTCACTGTCCACAGGGTCCACTGCTGCCACACACCCATCTCCAGCCTCATCCTCCTGCAGAAAAGGCACATGGCGTCTCAAGGCAAAGTTATGCAACATGCAGCATGCCACGATGATCTGGCAGACCTTCTTAGGTGAGTAGTACAGGGAACCACCTGTTAGATGGAGGCAACGAAACCTGGCCTTCAGGAGGCCAAATGTCCTCTCGATTATTCTTCTTGTTCGCCCATGTGCCTCATTGTAGCATTCCTCTGCCCTTGACCTGGGATTCCTCACTGAGGTCAGTAGCCATGAGAGGTTGGGGTAACCAGAGTCACCTACAAATATTGAGGGATACCTGTTAGCCAAACACTAACCCTTAGGGCCAACACCATACCCATACACCAACATATACTGGGTTGGAACCATGGGCTCACCTATTAGCCACACCCTGTGCCTCTGTAGTTGAGCCATCACATATGGGATGCTGCTATTCCTCAGGATAAAGGCATCATGCACCGAGCCTGGATACTTAGCATTGACATGGGAGATGTACTGGTCTGCCAGGTACACTATCTGCACATTCATGGAGTGAAAGCTCTTTAATTTCTGAACACCCTGGGGTGGGGGTGAGGGGGAGGACACAAATGCAATATGTGTACCATCAATAGCCTAAATAATGTTGGGGATATGTCCCATTGTATAGAAATCAGCTTTCACTGTGGCCAAATCCTCCACCTGGGGGAAAACAATGTAGCTGCACATGTGTTTAATCAGGGCAGACAACACTCTGCTCAGCACTATTGAGAACATTGGCTGAGACATTCCTGCTACCAAGCCCACTGTCACTTGGAACGAACCAGTTGCCAAGAAATGGAGCACAGATAGGACTTGCACAAGAGGGGGGATCCCAGTGGAGTGACTGATAGCAGATATCAGGTCTGGCTCCAATTGGGTACACAGCTCTGTGATTGTGGCCCTGTCCAGCCTCTAGGTGAGGATAATGTGCCTGGCCTCCATTGTTGCCAAGTCCACCAGGGGTCTGTACACAGGGGATGTCTCCATCTCCTATTTATCTGCAGTGGTTGTACTCTAGGGGGCAAAAGAGTGAGCAGCTGGTCAGTATTCCACATTTCCAAACTGTACACTGTATTGCATATTGTGACAGTAACAGTATGTTTTTGGATAGGCCCAAAAGGTGACTATGTGTACTGTGATGCAATTAGGTGCCATGGCCTGCCCCTCCTGAAATGGTGGCCGCCTATCATGTGTGGATGGACATGTGGAAATGAGGTAATGCCACTGATGTTGTGCGCCATTGCGGGAGGTGGTTGAGTACTGCCGTGCAAATCCTCATTGGTTGTCATTGGGCCCTATGGGTTACAGTGGCCAATGGTGCAGTACGCCGGCAGTGACGGTACGCACCGCCGCGTACGTGACCGCCATTTTCTATCTGTTCTCTCACTTGTTACCTGACATTCAACAGGAGAGGACCTACACTGCAAGTGCTGCTGTGACCTGTGTCTGCAACTGACCAAGGCTCAAGTCACTGGAGAAAGGGCCCCTGCCTTCACCTCTGCGGAGTTGGAGAGACTGGTGGATGGGGTCCTACCCCAGTACTGAATGCTGTATGGGCCTCCAGACCAACAGGTGAGTACACTGTGAGCACGATGCATGGGGCATGAATGAATGTAGTGCTGTGTGTGAGGGCCTCGTGTAAGGGGGGTTGGTGGAAGGGTCCTGGGCAGCGTGCTACTTGTATGGTGGGCAATGTCTGTGCGTAAGGGGATGGGAGGGCTATGGTGGGCCATGAGTGGAACAGGCCGGACGGTATGGCTGATACCTTTTCCTATGTGTATTTTTCTGCAGGTCAGCGCCCATCAGAAAAAGGGTATATGGCATGCTATCGCCAAGGACGTGCAGACCCTGGGGGTCTACGGCAGGTGGAGCACCCACTGTCACAGACAGTGGGAGGACCTGAGACGCTGGGCACGGAAGACGGCGGAGGACCAGCTGGGGATGGCCTCCCAACAAGGAAGGGGTGCCAGTCGAACCCTGCCCCCCCCCTGATGTTCCGCATACTGGCGGTGGCCTATCCGGAGCTGGATGGGTGCTTGAGGCCATCACAGCAGCCACAAGGAGCTGAGTACAGTTTCCAAATCTACAACTTGCACATGGTGGGGTGGTCTACTGGTGGGAGATGTGGGCCTGTGAGTGCCCCTAGGCCAGGCCGGACATTGCAGGGTAGGTCCGATGTTGGGCAGGGGCTAATGAACACCACCTACTACAAAGCTAGTAGGCATCCACTACTGGGCAGGGGTCTGTGGGTGTCAGGTATGCTGCTATTGGCGTTAGGGATTCCTGTCCTTGGGCTGGTGACTAGCATTGTGACTGGAAGTGCATTGCATAGTGCGTAAGGCCTGTTCCCTGTGTACGCCAACGGTGTTGTTGGGGCAGCCACTGACTAAGTGTGTCCTTTGTCCCCCCCCCTTTTTTGTTTTGTCACCCTGTCCTTATGTGCATTAGCATCCTCTGGCGGAGGAGCAGTGGCACTGGTGACGGAGGGAGCTGCATCCCACATGGCCCATGAGGCCGAATCCACCGACAGTGAGGGCACCAGTGGGACAGAGGGTGAGGGGAGCACCACAGCGGAGACAGGAGGGGACAGTTCTGACAGTGATACCTCCTCCGATGGAAGCTCCCTGCTGGTGGCAGACACCTCTGTGCCCACCCCAACTAGAGGTGCAGCCGCCAACCCCCTGTATCAGCACCGCCTTTCCAGCAGCCCCTCAGTGAGTTTCCAGTGCCCGCTCACACAGGAGGGTGGGCAACTCCTTCGCCCCAGGCACCTCAGGCCCTGCCCCAGTCAGCCCTGCTGCCCTGAGTAAGGAGGCTATTGACCTCCTGCGATCCATCTCTGTTGGGCAGTCAACCATAGAGAATACCATCCAGGGGCTGGCAGGCCATTTGCAACAAACAAATGCATTCCCCTCAACCCCAACCTATCCCAAGCACACATTCACACAGGAGGGGCTCAGGCAAACACAAGCACCACACATCATCCCACTGGCACTCACACAAACACCATCCAGATGCAGACACACCAACATCCACTGCCTCCACTGTGTCCCCCTCCTCCTCCTTGTCCACCACCCTCCCCGTAGCGTCTCCACTCACACCTGGATGCACTACATCCTTATCCACTGCCCCCATCACCATCACGCCTATCACTACACACCGCTCACTGGCAGTCACCACCCCCACATCCATGCACATGTCCCCTGTGTCCTGTCCCACTGTGTCTGTGCCCCCTTCTCCCAAAGTACACAAACGCAAGCACTCAGACACCCAACAGCCATCCACCTCACAATAGCATGCAGCCCATGCACCTGCTCCCAAACACAGCAGACAGACCCCTCCTACAATGACTCCCTCTTCCTCTTCCTCCACTCCCAAACCTTCACCCTCTTCCCGCCCCAGTGTCCCTAAGAAGCTTTTCCTCTCTGCCGTTGACCTCTTCCCTACCCCTCCCCCCGTCCTTCATGTCGTGACAGGGTGCTCAGATCCCAGCCGAGGACCTCAGCCACCCAGTCCACGGCCACAGTAGTGTTGGCAGCTACTGCAGGTGTGAGAGGCTCCAGGGAACCAGCCATCAGCACTGACAGTGTGCCTGTACCAGCTGCCAAGGGGAAAGGCAAGGAGGCATCACAAGCTGCCAAGGGCAAGGAGGCACCACCATCTGCCAAGGGCAAGGAGGCACCACCAGCTGACAAGGGCAAGGAGGCACCAACAGCTGCCAAGGGCAAGGGCAGGGAGGCACCACAAGCTGCAAAGGGCAAGGAGGCACCACCAACTGCCAAGGGCAAGGGCAATGAGGCATCACCAGCTGCCAAGGGCAAGGAGGCACCACTTTAATCAATTCTTTTTGTCTTTGCATTATTCCTGAGGGGTATGGAATGAATATGTAATGTTACTGCATCTGGTTATGTGTATGGTGTTGGGGTGGGGATGGGGGTGTTGCTTGTTGCGTGTGTGTGTGTGTCACTCTCATTTTCTTCCCCCCTCCCCTGTGTGCTAGGCGGCAGTACTCGCTGTGGTCGTCTTTGCCGGCGTTGGTGTTCATAGTGAAGAAAGAGATAAACGAGCATGGGGAACACCTGCAACTCGGGCTCCATGGCAGCGTGGTTCTTCCTTGTGTCTCCAGGGGTGAGTCCTTTGCCTTCTGTGTACTGTTTCTGCCGTGCTTTTGATGTCGTTGGTACCGCCCCGGAAAAGGTGGTGGATAGGCCTGTCATAATAGAGTGGGTGGTACATTGTCTTCCGCCTGGCGGTTACCGCCGCAGTGCTTGTTGCTACCGCCGTGGCGGTCGGTGTGTTAAAGTGTCCGTCTGTCCGAGCGGTTTCCGCCGTGGTCATAATTCCATTTTTGTTACCACCGGCCTGCTGGCGGTATTACCGCTGCTTTATCACCGACCACCAGGGTTGTAATGATACCCTAAGTTTGTTGAATTACCAATTTAGCTACTAGCTGCATCTCCTCCCTGAATCTCTGATGAAGGTAGCACTTCTGTCCCACATGCATGATTTCAGGATTGTCCCTCTCGGTTCCACATAGTCCTAGAAAATGTCAAAGCCCAAATATCGAGTATACAAATATCAAGGACTAAATACAAAAAAATATAGACAGGTAAGTCTAGATTTTCTATACCAAAAGTCACATATATGAACCTAGACAGCACATGTATTGTCAGGTACGTAGATGTGGAGTTAGGAATAGTAAATCTATACTTTCTTATATGCACTTACCTTTTGACATTTTGTCCCTCAATATCCTATCCTCAATATTCCTCAGTATTGCGATATTCTTTTTTTTTTTTACTCTTTTTATTGAAGGTACTAAAATGCTCAGAATACAACTCATGTCATTGTCATTATGTGGATAACAATTTGCTTTTAGATGAAAAGGGTATAGTATTTCAGTCTGAGACATCAGCAAGTTAGTACATTTACTGTTCATCATTTAGTCCATTATTGATCATATATCATCAGAACCAAAGTTCCCAATCAGTGTTCTAATGTGTTCCATGGCAATGCTCTGTGACGTGTATGTGTTCATAGACCTCTATAGCTATGCCATTGGGACCAGATAGTATTGTATTTCTTGGTACTGCCCCTGCCTTTATAAATCTCCTGTTCCACTAGGTGACACCAATCTATGTTATGTATCCATTCACTAACCGACAGGGGTCCACTTGCTTCCCATGCTTTGGCTATGTCTGTTTTGGCCACTCCCGCTGCTGGCCTCAACTATGTTGTTTGGTGTCTGGGACAATTTTCCTCCCCCATGATATTTAGGATAAGCCACCTGGCCTCTAGTGGCACCTCCAGGCCTGTCACTCGGGTCATCACTGTTGCTACCTGGGACCAGAACCCCTGGATGACTGAGCAACTCCACAAAGTGTGAAAGAAAATCCCCACTGGGCCACAGCCCCTGCTGCACAAATTAGAGTCACTGTGGCCCATACGGTGTAACAAGGATTTGGAGTAATGTGACTGATGCAAAAGCCTAAGTTGTATAAGGCAAAACCGGGTCCGGATCGCCACCTCACGAGGGCTCTGTAGGGCTTCTTGACAGTCATTGTCTCTAATGGGACCTATGTCTCCTTCCCAGGCCTCTCAGGGTGTACGCAAAGGATCTGGGGTATTATTCAATATCTTTTTATAGATCACTGCGACTGCCTTGCCTGTAAGTGGCACCAATAGCAATCTGTCCTCTAACGTGGATGCATCTGGGAGTGATTCCCCTTCTTTTATGTGTTGTCTGAGTGCATGTCTTAACTGTATATATCGATATCTCTCCGAGTCTGCCATGGAGAATTCAGTGGGCAGCTCCTCAAAGGAAATACATCTCCCATTCCTCCACACATCTCCCAGCCGCTCTCTGCCTATGAGACTCCATCTATTGAAACCCCCCAGTTTACCTAATTCGCTCAGTTGGTCGCTGGTCCAAAGTGGGGTTGCATTTGTCGGTGTGTTCTCCCATCCTAATACCTTTGTTGCCTCTCTCCATGCTCAGACTGTGGCTAGGCTATGGGGGGGTAAGACCGGACTCTTTTTTCCTAGTATACAAGATCGCAGGGTATCCACTTGCTCCCATTTTGGCTCTATCTACCCTACGCTGGTTCTTCACTATCCGCAAATACCCACTCGCCCATGGTGGGCAACTGGGATGCCCAATAATAAACCCAGATATCCCGGATTGCCAATCCTTTCTCGCAAACTCCCCTCTGAAGCTTATGAGAGGCAATGCGTGAGCTGCTCCCATCCCACAGAAGGATGCGTATTTCACTGTTGACTTTGTTAAAGAACTCTTTTGGGCACTTTATTGGAGTATGTTGTAGGACATACAATTATCAATGGAAGGTCATCATTTTAAATAGAGCTGCGCGACCCATTAGGGATATCGGGAGTGTCCACCAGTGTGACACAATATTCCAAAGGCTGTCTAGCTGTGGGCAGAGGTTTCCTTGAAGGAAGGCTTCTGGGCTCCTCGTGATGTATATTCTCAGATATGAAAACCCCTCTGTGGTCTGGGAAATCTCACATCTTTGTGGCAAGATTTGTTCGTCTTCAGTTAGCGAGAAGGCTTGGGACTTATCCCAGTTTATTTGGTATCCTGAATACTGTCCAAAGGTGTATAGAATGTGCAGTAGTCTATATACTGAGCGATTTTGTGTTGTGACATACAGCAAAATATCATCCGTGTACAGGGAGATCCGTGCTTCCCAGTTGTTCCCTTCTCAGATTCCCCATACAAGCAGGTCTTGTCATATCCATGCAGCGAATGGCTCTATCACTAAGGAAAGTAAGAGTGGGGATGGTGGCCATCCCTGTCTCGTGCCTCTGTGAAGCACGAAAGAGCACGAGACTGCCCCGTTTACTTTAACCCTGGCCCTTGGTTCATGTTATAGTTATTGGACCCACGAGCAGAACTCAGTGCCAAATCCCAATCTAGTGAGTACTGCAAAGAGGAAAGGCCATTCTATACTATCGAAGGCAATTTTCGCATCTAGCGATAGTACCAAAGCGGCATCCGTGCCAGATGGCTTTGTCGCATGGAGAATCCCATATAGTCTTCTAAGATTAAGTCTGGTGCTCCTATTTGGCATAAAGCCTGACTGGTCTGGGTGCACCAAGCTTGTTATTGCCAACTGGAGTCTTTTACTCAGACTTTTCGCTAGAACCTTAGCTTCTAGGTTAATTAGTGATATAGGCCATTAGGAGCTGCATGCCGTTCGCGGCTTGCCCTTTTTATGTATCACTACAAACATGGCCACTCTTTGATCTGGTGGGAGGTATCCCACTGTTTTGGCCTCCTGAAACATAGCTAGCATGTGTGGAGCCACTATGTTGGCGACGCATTCATACAGCTCTACTGGTAGGCCGTTAGGGCTCGTCGCCTTACCTGATTGCAGCCCCAGTGGACTCCTGTACCTCCTCCACTGTCAGATCCTGATACAATGCTGCTCTATCATCTGCTGATAAGACCTGAAGCTAAAGTTCTCCCAGGGGTTCCCCACAGTCCTTCTACTTGTGGTCCGTCCTGGAGACGTATATCTGCTCATAATAAGAGGCACATGCCTCTGCTATTTCTGGTCCTGAGGTGAACCTCTTCCCCTCCTCATCCTGTAGTTCTGCCACCCAGTTGCAACCCATTTCCCTCCTCTCTAACCACACTATGAATTTGCCAGCCTTGTCCCCACATCATATAGTTGTCTCTGCACTGACAGAGCGTGTTTCCTTGCTGCATTTTCAGCCAAGTCTTTGAGCTCTTGCTGTTTGAGCCGCAGTCGGTGACAGGTCTTTGGTCAGTTGTGCATTTATTGTCATTGTTTTTTCCCGCTCCGCGATCGATCTCTCTATTCTCTCATATTTAATTTGTTTCTCTTTGTTTACTCCCCCAATTGCTGCCTGTGTGTGGCCTCTGATTACTGCTTTAAATGCTTCCCAGATGGTGCCCGCTGAGTCTACGGACCCTACGTTTTCCCGGAAATAGCTTTCTGCCCCCTCTATAATTTTTTCTTGCAGTTTGCTATCTTTGAGGTGCCATGTAGTTATCATAGTAGGTAAGGTCTTGACTTTCGTGGATCCTGTTAGTATGACAACCAATGGGGAGTGATCTGAGACGCCCGTGCCAAGTGTCTTGCACTGTGGAATCTTCCCGCATCTGCCAAGGGTGTTAATAGATAATCCTGGTGGGAAAGGCTGCTGTGTGATTTCGAGAGGTGTGTAAACTGTCGGGCTTGGGGGTTGTGGTCTCTCCACAGGTCTATCAGTCCCAAGGAGTCAGAGAATGATCTCAGCTGGCTTATGGAAGTCAAGGACTTAGCTCTGGTCAGTCTGTCACATTCTGGATCGATGGTGTCATTCATGTCTCCCCTCAATAGTAAGGTGCCAACTGGCATTTCCAACAGTACTGTTCCCAGAGCTAGAAACGTTTTGTCATGCAGCCTAGGTGGCACATTTACTGAGCAAATATTTAGTGTCTGGCCGTTCCAGGTGCCATTCGGTGCCACAAAGCGGCCCATGGGGTCAGTCCAGACGTGACCTGGAATGAATGGTGTGAAAGTTTTAAGTAGGATTCCTACTCCCCTTAAATTAGAGGTAAATCCCACATGTGCTAGTAAAAAGTACCCCATTCGGCTTCGCGTCCTATGATTATTGCCTTTTAGGTGGGTTTCCTGTTGTAGGACTATATCTGGGGCATGGCGTTTAAGAAACTGCAGGACTAAGGTATGTTTAATCTTGTTGCCAAGTCCATTGGCATTCCATGTCATGGCCTTCAGCTGCCCTCTGTTAGTTGTCTCCATAGCATGGGTGTCTGTATGATGAGCCCCTTAGGCTAATGAGACAAGGGAGCACCGCTTTCCCTTCCCTCTCACCCTCAGTGCCTACCCCCCCATATAGCAAAGTTGGTCTGAGCAAGAGACAATGAGAGATAACAACAATGAACATTTCCCAATAGAACTTCCCTTCCCTGCAACCCTGCTCAGTAGGTTTAGAACTGCCCACCCCCCCCAACTTGCAGAGCACCTGTCACCCACATTCTAACATAAACAGTGCTAAGGGTTGGTTCGCTCCACCTATAGTAACTAAGGGATAGTTACTGAAATGTAAACCCCTCTAATGTGTCGATTAGTTGGTAACTGGTAAATATCTATAACATGTGATCTTAATAACAACACTGTATTTGTCAGGAAATGCGGTCTCCCTGACTCGGGTGGGCATTTTACCATGTAAGATATATCTAGTCTCTCTTTTTTCCCCCCTGTCCCATCATGTCCTATCTTTATTACGCGATCTCCTGGGGTAACTCTTATTCTCTTTCTGTCTCTGCATCATCTGCACGCTGTGTTGTGGGATCGTCAGACCTTCAGGTGCCATGTTCGCTCCTCACTGTCTCCCTGCATTGGGTTTGTCCAACTTTCCGCCAGCCTTCAATCCAATCCCATGCCTCCTCAGGCAGTTTGAAGAACCATGACTTGCCCCTTGTGATTATCTGCAGCCTCGCTCGATAAAGCATCATGCATTTGATTTATTTTTTACGCAGGCCTTTTTTAACTTCCTCAAAGCTACGCCTCAGATTTTGGACCTGGCGTGTGAAGTCTGGAAAAATTCTAATTTGGACATTTTCATAGAGTAGGGACTGCCTGTAGGATGCCGTCATGGTCTCTGTAATTGAGAATCTGTGCTATAATTGTTCTTCGTAGAGCCCCTGGTTTCAGCGGTGGGATCGGCGCCCAATGGGCCCTCTCCACCAAAAAGAAGTTGGATAGGTGCTTCTGTCGGAGTTTGTTAAGAATAAAATCCTCCAGGAAGAGATCCACACTAGGGCCCTCTGCCCTTTCCGGTACACCAACCACTCTGATGTTGTTCCTTCTTGCTCTTCCTTGCTGGTCTTCAAGCCTGGCCTCCATGGCGGTCTGTTGCTTGGTGAGTAATTGGACATGCTCCTCTAGTCGTTTGGACGTAGACTGTAGGGCCTGAATGTGCGTTTCAGCTCTGCTAATTTTCTCTGTCATTTTTTTAAAGTCAACTCTTAAAAGGGAGACATCTATTGTCACTGCATCTAGCTTGGGCTCCAATGTCTGTTTCAAGTTTGAGATGGCAGCCATGACTGTACTTAAGGAGGGTTCAGGTGTTCCATTGGCGTCTGGGGTCGAGACTCCTGATGGGGCCATTTCCCTCGGTATTGCCTATTTGTCTATTTTATTAAGCTGTGCCTGAGTTTGGTCCTTGGGTTTAACCATGCCTACTGGCATGTTCCTGCACCTCTTGGCAGAGCCCGGGGGGAGGGTCCCCACTTGCTCCTCTGAGCCCTTACCCTCACCCCCAGCCCTCAAGATAATGGGGCATAGGGGGGGCACAGTGCTTCAGGTCCAAAGCTCACTAACGGGAGTCACCGCTGCTTCCATGCATTGTCTCCCCAGGAAACTCAGCCTCCGTTTCACCTTTTCAGGATGGACATTCACTCCAGACTCTTGCTGCGGGCCATGTCCAAGTCTATTGTGTGGTCTCCTCTCCACAGGTCCGTCCAATGCTTCCGTGCCCAGCCACTGTCTCCCCCCTGTGTCTCATATCCCCCAGGCCACTCAGGGAGGGTGGGGGGGTCTGAATCCCACCTCTGTTGGCTCACCCCAGGTGCTCCACAGAAACTGCTGTTTGGATCTCAGGCTGCCCCACTAGTCCTGTCATCTCCCCTCAGCGAATCACGAGAGGAAGAACGCTCACTTCTCGCAGCAGAGGAGACCCCTCTCAGCCTCCATTTTGTGGTCTCTCCTGCCAGCCTGGATAGTTTGTCTGCAGCCGGTTCCCGGCTTGGCTCACTCACAGTTCCCACCGTTGTCTCCTCCAGCATTTACTATCCGTCCCGGCTCGGTCGCGGTAATACCTCTCCACTCGAGTCGCCGGTCTCGCTGCTAGTCTGGTCGCCTCTTTCCACAACAGGAGGGAGAGTTACGAACGATTCACCTCCCGCTGACTTCTGGCCCTGATCAGGTGTCTCAAGCTCCTGTCTTTGTCGAGGCGCGTGCTGCCTCCTTAGGCTCACCCGCGGCCGCGCCTCGATCGGTCTGGATCTCAGTGTAGGTGGGGCGATCTTTTTCCCCGTCACCCCCACAGCTCCCCGCCGGTTCCGCAGGTGCTGGCATTAAATTATGCTCACAGATGCCCTCGGATTACGGCCAGATGGTGGGGTTTAGGATTTAGGCTTGCCTCCCTTCGTTAATGTGCGCCCATTTTGTTGAGAGCTAAGCCACGCCGTATGTCATTATTCTTCATGTCGATAGTCAGTAGTACATTAACTTAGAGCATTTTCTTTCACTGAGAATACATTAAAACACCCAACTGCTACATACTGGGTGACTTAAACACCTAGTTCAACCAAGATTGGCCCACACTTGACCAAATACCATTGCTCTTATCTTGAAGCCCTTAGCCTACACCAGTTTGTTTTGCTCCTGCACGGACAGCCAGCAATAAACCTAAATCAAAATGTGCCCCTTAAAAATTTATCACTTTTGCTGAAAATCTTCCAATAACTTGTACCAACGCTTACGTCATCCACTTCAAAGGAGCGCCCGCCGGCCCAGCGGGAAAGGCCCTGCAACACAGAGGCCGGCTCCGAATGGAGCCGGCGGTGTTGCAGGGGTGCGACGGGTGCAGTTGCACCCGTCGCGATTTTCACTGTCTGCTATGCAGACAGTGAAAATCATGCTGGGGCCCTGTTAGGGGGCCCCTGCACTGCCCATGCCCTTGACACATGTGCCTTCAGCCAACACCCACAAGCTGGTGACTACTGGACGCTAACCAACAACCTCATGCTAACATTGATGTATCACCCAACCATCTGGCCCAAGAATTCAGTCCACGACCAATCCGCTCAACCCAACTGAGGAATACAGGACGTACTATGAACTTATGATCCGCATGTCATCGACCCGCCAATCTTCACACCAGGTTCCTCATGGTGGTTTGAAAATTCGGATAAGGAATATTGACTTACCACAATATTGCAGCCAAAATAGCAAGGACCAAAATATTGATTGGCAAATATTGATACAGTATAGATTTACTGAACTTAACTCAACATAGATGTACGTTGACAATAGATAGATAGATAGATAGATAGATAGATAGATAGATAGATAGATAGATAGATAGATAGATAGATAGATAGATAGATAGATATTTTCAACTCATTTGTCGGGATTACAATCATTGCCAGTGGCAAGAGGAATCACTTTTAAAGCTCTGTGCAACACGCATGGAGCCATCCACAGAAATGGACCTTTGGTAATCTCTTTGCATCCACCTCAAGCCTCTGCTGCTGGGCTCTAGATTGGACCTAAAGCTGAGCATGTCTTCCTTGGGAAACTCTTGCACTCACAGGAGTTTTTTCTCCATCTCATAATCCAAACTCTGGACCTCATTTCCCGCACGAATAAGAATAACCATTGATTACCTTGAAAATCAGCGATGACAAAAAACCTGAATATTTCCAAATCCATCCATTCGTACAAGTCAGGCCATGCTTTAGAATGGGGCATGAGCCTGCTGGTGCAGCCGCGCGCGGTCTCACGCATATCTGCGCCACCTGATGCTTATGCGCAGATTCGTGTTCACCGCAGCATCTTTGGTGGATGTCTCCAACTTCACACAAAGCTGTGGTGGGACCAGGGCAAAAAATGCCGGTGGTACCCCACACCTGGAAATGATGTTACCTTGGAAGAATCAGTGATGCTCTGTCAGGAGTTCGCTGTTCATTACAAATAGGAAATGTGTTGAGTGACAGTGTATCCATTCTTCCAAAACGATCCCTTCTCCCTCATAATCACATCTTTGTGTAAATTTGCTGAAATGCTTTCTGCTACATAAAAGCCAAAGGATGGGCTTTGTCATGATCTGTTTAGATAAGAGGAGACAATTACTCACTTCTTATTCACTCTAAGGCAAGGTGCACGTCCTGCAGTATTCCTGCATGCAGGGTAGCCATCACCCACCCCGCCCCCTGGAAAAAGTATGGGTCTGACTGCCTCCGTTTAGGCTCCCCTACTCCAGAAGCTGGAACAACAAGGTCGCGGCTACACCGTGTTGCTGCTGTGAACAATGAATGTAATAAATGGTCATTTCAAGGGCTGTGGTGGCCCGGTAAGGGCCCACAGATACCCGCTCCCCCCACCCTCTCCGTGATGGTCCTTACCTCACGAATTGCACCCAAAGGTTCGACAAGGGGCACACGATAAACCCATAACTTCCGAACAATACACATCAAAAGAACTTCCCAGTTACTTGAGCACCAGCAAAGCGCTTTGTCTAATTGGCAGAAGAACGAAGCGCTATGTAAATGCAGCATAATACCAGGCTGCCAGCGGTGAACGATCAAGTTCTACTTCTTTGGACACAACATAAATATAACTTCTCTGTCTACCCTGCAGCCCTGGATCTAGCTCGGTGTGACTGATCTAGAGGTGAGCGAGCCTCTGAAAGCTCGGCTCCCCTCGATGTGCTCCTGGACCCTCGAGCCCAAAAGCAGCCAAATCTTCTGGTGACGTCTACCTGCCCACCCGTAACCTCTTGCACCAAAAGTTGGCAAATACATTAACCTGTGATGTAAAATAGGAACCTAAGGCACCCATCTAGTGGCTGAATTGAATACCATGAAACCAGAAAGCCTGGAAACAATTCCGGCTTCTTTGCTTGACCAAACTGTGAGATTCTAGGCAAATAGTTTGTTTCATAGAGCCGCCATTGTATTCCTTGCCACATATGAGTGCATCTTCAAATACGCGAGTTTACGATGTGCGCTGTACTAAAACCTCTTGTTTGGTTTAACAGACTATAACGTGAGCATCTAAGCCACGTATCCATGACAACTGACTTGTCCCTTAGTTCAGCATTGGTATTATCTCCGAGACATAGAGGAGGGTAGAAATGTTCCAAAGTTCATGCCTAAAACTTACTTTTAATACATACCTCTCAATGCAGGACCCATGGTCCACTTGTCAGTTTCCCTTGAATGTTCTATACATTTAAATCCAAGAGTTTGGTTGACTGAAGGTTCTCGGTGCAAGCGCCCTACTTCAGAATTCCACACTACAGCAGATTAAGAGATTCCCCTCGCTCGTGCAGTTCTAGGAGGTATTAAAAACCTACCTGTTTGCATGACATGCATTTTTCATGATTTTTCACATTTCTTACTGTTTTACTGATTACTTTTTTTTTAAAGTTTTTGGTGCCTTGAGGATATAGAGTTTGCTGTGAGTGCCCTATAACTCGAACATACTGAGTCACCCCATCCTGACTTTCTTTAAACATAAGTGCAAGAAAAATCACATGTGTACCAAATATCTAAAGTTCTCGAGGGCTCTCAGGAGTCACAAAACCTTTCTTCTCAAACCTCTAAATTCAGAACCTCAATTGCTCACTAACACTCCATACAATAGCCTTCCTGCAGATCCTGGGAAAGAGTAAGCAGAATCTTCAAAGGCACAGTCTTGGAAATTGGCAAGTCTGAGAACTCTAAACAAGACGGTGAGATATTTCAGAGATTCAGAAAATCAAGTTTCCTCCCTTCCCGCCCAGCTACCAGCCAAGTCCCTTTTATTCTCTGTGTGTTCTGATTCTGCAGTTGTTTTTCCACAAGTGAAGTCAATTGGAAATGTCCGGGAAAATTCCCTGCTTCCGAGGTGGCTCAGTAAACATTGATGAAGGCCTCAGGTACAAAGCCCTTTTGTGGTTTGTAAACACTGC
Source organism: Pleurodeles waltl (assembly GCF_031143425.1). NCBI lineage: Eukaryota > Metazoa > Chordata > Amphibia > Caudata > Salamandridae > Pleurodeles > Pleurodeles waltl. The sequence goes on along the minus strand of NC_090451.1, from coordinate 57,912,325 downwards.
GATTCATGAATGCGAAATGGATTTTCTTTATGTACAAAATCCCTTTTATGAGTCAGAAGAGCTTTTGTAAAAGGACTTTGCAATCCTTTCCCAGTCTCAGGTAGGAGAGGATGTGACAGGGTCGCCCCTCTTAATTCCCATCAATGGTTTATGAGTGCTATAGTGGTCTCGTAGTGGAAGGGTTTCCCCTAGGACCCGGTCCTGTTTGAATATCAGGGTGGCAGCCTCGGGGAGAGTAGGTAGTCATCCAGTGACCACTGCCTGCTCCGCCTGAAGTTTGCCAAAAAGGAAAACTTAAACAAAAAAACAGCATTCATTTAAGGAATATTTTCTGCCATCATATTTTCTTGACTAACCTAATAATGCATAGACCAGTTCATAAGTTGCTATTCCATTCACAAAAAGTCAGTGCACAATTTGACCACTTTTAGCAGATGCAATAGTAGCTCATGGGGCACTCAATGTGTTGCTGTCACCACAGCACTTCATACACATGTTTAAATGGCCCGCCCCTGTGACCCGGAAGTTATCCGCGATCCTGAAAAAGCGAGGTCTGCCTGTCAGCACTGACTGCAGGGCCTCCTTCTGCAAGATCAAGAAACATGATTGGGACCGTATGAGGCGCAAACGCCTGCTTCAAGCGAGGCCTGCTCGACAGTCGCCCACCCCTCTCGGAGCTCGTTAGCAGGGTGAGCGCAGTGCTCGGGCCCCGGAAAGTGCAGTTGTCAGGTGCCACGGTGAGCATCATTAAAGAGGCCCTTGTGTTTTCAGCCTGCATCCTCTGCACGCCAAACGGTACCAGACATCTGTCTTGATAAAACCCTCGTCTGTTCATTCCAGCCTGCTGTGATAATAAGGCACTGCTGTGAAATGTCTTCCTCAAACTGAAGCTCAGGCTCGATCAGGTGTGGATCAGGCGGGGAGGGGCATTTCTGCCTGGGGGAAAGGGGTAGACGTCTGATAAAGTCCTTCACTTTCACAGCCAGCCATGACTTTCTCAATCTGGCCTGCCAGATGTCACAACCTGCTGCCACCGCCACCTGCTGGTAGAAAAGGGGTGTTGCAGCCAGAGTGGACGATCGGTCTTCTGCTGCCACTGCCACCTTTCGGTAAAACAGTGGTACTGCTGCCAGAGTGAATGATCTGCCTTTTGCTGCAGCCGAAAGCTGTTGGTAGAATAGTGGTACTACAGGCAGAGTGGAATATCTTCCCCTGCCATTGCCACCAGTTGCTAGAACAGGGGGCAGCCCGTCCTTTAGGGCGGAGGGGCCACGCCGCCCCACCTTTTGCCCCTCATGAAGAGTGCCGGTCAGGCTGAGCAAAGGTCAGCCTGACAAACACTCTTCATGTTCAGATCAGGAGCGAGACGTGTGATTTGCGCAGACTCCTGGCTGCCTGAGCTGAACTTTACTGGGCTGAAGAGGTCACAGCTCCTATGGGTGTGACCTCTTCAGCTCAGCGAAGGTGCCTCGAGGCCCTTCCCCTCTGTGACGAGGGGAAGCGTCCTCAATTGACTTTCAGAGCGAGTGTCAATCAGTGACACCTCGTCACAGAGTGGGGTGGGATCAGCAGTCTCACTGACCACATCTCACTCTGGTACGAAGTTGGGACTGTTGCCTTTCCTCATTGGCTGACCTAAGGTCAGCCAGAGAGGGAAGGCAGCAGTCCCAACTCTTCTGGGACCTCCGAGCTGAAGGTAAGTGTGTGTGTGTGTATGTTTTTTAAATAAATGTTTGGTACATGCGTGTATGTTTGAATGTTGATGAGTGTTGTGAATGGATGTGCATGCGTGTGTGAATGTGTGAGTTTGCTTCCCGCCCCCCTCCCTCCTAAAATTACCGGCCGCCACTGACAGGGGGTATTACACCGTGTGGATGATCTGTCTTCTGCTGCTACTGTCACCTGTTGGTAGAACAAGGCTGTTACAGCCAGATTGGGTGATTGGTCTTCTGCTACCTTCGCCACCTGTTGGTAGAATAGGGGTATTACAGACAGAGTGGACTATTTGTCTTCTGCTGCCACCACCACCACCTCTTGGTAAAACAGGGGTATTACAACCAGAGTGGATGATCTGTGTTCTGCGGCTACTGTCACCTGTTGGTAGAACAGGAGTATTACAGCCAGATTTGAGGATTTGTCTTCTACTTCTACCTGTTGACCCGAAATCTTGTGCTGAGAGAGGCACAGTTCAGCGCTGCGGCCCAGTGTTAAATTTTCCCGTACATGCCTCAAACTCTGGTAAGGACAGCACAACTGAGGTTTGTCCTTACAACCCTGTTAGACAAGGTAAGGTAAGGTGAAGACTTGCACCCTTGGTAGCTTGGGCCAGACAGCAAAGCGCTGGGATTGAACTGGGTCCTGTACAATAGCTTTGTGGCAAAACTCTGAGCCAACCCCCAAAATCTCTAAACTCCTAAAACTCATCAGCCTCTGAAGAAATGGGTGTGTGGCACGCAGCTCTACCATGCCACACGTTGTGCTTGCAGTAGTGCCCACCCCCTGCTCACCGGCACTTCCACTCAAAGGTTTGCACAGAAAGATGTCGGAGGAAGTAAGGAGGTGGGTCTCTGTAGGCATTGCGGTTGTGGCCGAGGGAGAGAATGGTAGCACAGCCCAACGCCGTCTCTTGACTCTGTGCCAGCTACCCCTCCCACTCTACCCTTGATTTATCTTCCATCTTCACCCTTTGCTCTCCAAGTCTCCTCTGTAAGGATGCGCCTAGAAACGAATCGTGGTAGAATGTATGCTACATGCAACCAACACAGTGGCATGATAGAGCAAGCGGCCATAAATTGATTCTTTCTTGATTTAATCATTGGGAGGTTATCACCCCTTCACGGTGTGCTCAGTTACCCACTTGCCACCTCAAGGGGGATGGAGTGTCTCTAAGAAGCCCACAGATGGCGGTGCATCTCCAGACATGAGTAGTATCTATACAAATCACGGGGATAGAACAAGGGACATCACAGGCTCTTCCAACCCACTGATGACTTCACAGGAAGTGATACCACGTCAACTTTGACAACATTACAAAAAGCAGCATCACTCGTCGGTGACCTTGGTGAAATCCGAGGAAGTAGATATCAAAATTGCACCACATGTACAAACCTAGTAAATAATTCTGGAAGTAGAAAACGGTATCTAAAGAATGCATTAAGGAAGTTTAGCGGTTTGAGGCGGAATTCCTGGTGACCCTTAAGTTACTCCCTTCTCATCAGTTTCTTTGCTGCAGCATCTCCACACATCACATCTTTGCTGGAGGGCTGCATAATAGGAGACTGTATCTCCCCTCCTCTAGGAGCTAGAGTTTGACGAGTTAGTTCATCAGAGAGCTCATAATCCCAGGAATACAGGGTTTGCTATGGGAACCAGAGTGTCACGACTGAGACCCATGGGTTCCTAAAGTGACACCGAAAGCTCAGATCCACAATAGCTCCTCCTGTGGCATGAAATGTCCTCAAAAGGAGCCTTCCTTGGTGCTTTGTAATCTTTTCAAATAGAGGAAAAGTCTACTTTTCGACGCCACGTTGAAGATAACTACAGAGGAACCTTTGTTACAGGTAAGTAACCTTTTCCTTTTGTAATTTTCAAACATGTTATTAGGGGAAGGAACACAAGAGTTCCCTGGCCACTCAGAAAGGTAACCTTTCGCTAATGTAGGCAGTAATGGCAGCGGATTTGACTGGCTTCTTCTGTTCTGTCCATTAATGTTCTCGTCCTTTCCGCCCCTTCCGATGTGTAATTATTCCCCACTTATCGCAAGACTATAAATAGCCCAGTTGGGACTATGTAAATGTTGATATGTGCCTGCCATGCAAAGTCTTCGAATGGCTTTTTGTTCGGGTTCCGCTGAGATTGACGGAGACCTCTCGCTCTCCCAGCCCCCGGGGACCCGACTTCCCGCCATGGCACAGCGGAAATATATACCTCCGCCAAATGGAAGTAGTGCAGATAGTCAGGATTCACAAATCTCTCTCTGCCCGAGACTTATCTTCTTTCCACATATAGAATAATCGTATTTTAACTTCCCGGTGCCTTCTGCGGGGCAGTGTCTGTTCTTGGCACGATGGTGACTTCTTACTCTCCGGTAGAACATCCAAATTCTTTAATCCTGGCTTTTGGATCCGCCGACCACGCAGCTACTCCCAGGTCATTCTCTCTGGGCACATAAAACACACAGCTACATAATGTAAAGCGCGTCTGCCTTCCGACAGGCAGCAAATGAAATAACGCGCCGCTCCACCGCACCGCAATCGCCTATTTGTGCTGATTTATTCATGGAGATCTGTAGCCGTCGTAGAATCCGGTGACATGAAATACAAAATGTTTTTGTTGATGAAGGAAATGAATATATTATTTTGAGACATAATGATGAGATTGGGAGTATCTGTATTCATGAAGAGGACTTAGCCTGGTCAAATGCATGGTCAAAAACAGGGTTAGGCCATTGCCATCCATGGTAGGAAACTTATAAACCACTGTCCTCGGTTGTTGGCTATGTATGCACCACTGTCGTTCATCGTTGTCCATGTACAAATCACTGTCATCCGTAGTTGAGCGTATACTGACCACCGTCACCCCTTGTTGGCTACATATAAACCAACTGCATTTATCATTGCCCATATACAAACCACTGTGGTCTACCCTTGACCACCAATAAACCACTGTCTTCCATTGTTGGTTACGAATAAATCACTGTCGTCCATAGTTGTCCATGTACAAATCACTGTCATCCGTAGTTGAACGTGTACTGACCACCGTCAGCCCTTGTTGGCTACATATAAACCAACTGCATTTATCATTGCCCATATACAAACCACTGTGGTCTACCCTTGACCACCAATAAACCACTGTCTTCCATTGTTGGTTACGAATAAATCACTGTCGTCCATAGTTGTCCATGTACAAATCACTGTCATCCGTAGTTGAACGTGTACTGACCACCGTCATCCCTTGTTGGCTACATATAAACCAACTGCATTTATCATTGCCCATATACAAACCACTGTGGTCTACCCTTGACCACCAATAAACCACTGTCTTCCATTGTTGGTTACGAATAAATCACTGTCGTCCATAGTTGTCCATGTACAAATGACTGTCATCCATAGTTGAGCGTGTACTGACCACCGTCATCCCTTGTTGGCTACATCTAAACCAACTGCATTTATCATTGCCCATATACAAACCACTGTGGTCTACCCTTGACCACCAATAAACCACTGTCTTCCGTTATTGATTACGCATAAGCCTCTCTCGTCCTTTGTTGACCAATTAAAAAAACCACTACTGGCCATCATTGGTCAAGTATACAGAGTTGTCATTCAACGGTGAACATATGTAAACCAACGGCCTCCATTGTTGACTATCTGTAAACTATTTTCGGTGCCTTAATCAGGAGGCCAGGGGAAACTTGGGTATTTTCAGTCCCAATAATTTCTTTTTTCTTTTTTGATATTTGAGGTAATGCGGGGGTGACTCCAACCAGCCACGGAGGTCTTCACAGGAATCATATTTATTGAACATGGAGGTTGTGTCGCGATTGGCACACTGGCTTCCTGAAGCTGGGTTTAAGTTAAGAAAAGATTCTTATTCTGTATTGTTACCACACACGGTCCATCTAACTAGTCACTAAATTGAGCCACCTGGTCAGAAGGGGATAATCCTTGAAGTGAGATACAATCTGGGAGTCTGAATGTAACCGTAGGCGCAGAGACATTTTAAGGGATGCCCAGAGCCCCCGTCTTTCAAGGCTCCACCAGGGAAAATGACTTTTCTCTATATATCACATCTGTGCCCCTACCTCACCCTCTTCCCCTCTGCCTGCCAGCCTCTACTGCTCTCTCTCCTACTCAGTGTCATCTAATGGATTTTGAAGCCTCAACAAGGTCTATTTGGGCTGCGTTTTTTGTGATCTCATTTTTTAATAAAATTCGATTTTGTTTGGTATTTTACAGGCTTAAATTAGCTGAAAATTTTAATAAAATTCAAAGTTATTCCGAACAGGAGGCTTCAAAATATATCTTTCCTGGAGCCCCAATAATCCTTAAAATGACTCTGCTTTGGGCAGGATAAGAGAGACTCTACCTGAAGCCCAGGATGTGTACAGGTTTCCTGCTCAGATACCTGACACAAGTTCCTGTGCCATGGAACTGAAGTGGGAAGGAGGAAAGGGTGACATGGAAATAGGAACAGTTTAGTGGATGGTAAGTTCCTACAAAGGAAAAGAGATATGCAGAAGATCCCCCGCCTCATTAGGTGTATCGGATCAATATAGGTATGTGTGTAGGCAAAGGATTTTGAAAGAGGATGAAGTTAGCAAGAAATTAATACCATCCAAGTGTAGAGGGTACTTGGTGTAGAGCAAAACTGGATTGGCAGGGTTCATTGTAAGGTATCTGATAAGAATATCACATAACCTGTATTTATAAAACACACATTCACCCCTGAGGCTATTTTGGCACTCAATAACAAATGTGCTTTGCTGCCCGACTCAATAATGCTCATTTGTTGGGCATCCATAGGATGAAAGTATGCGTTAAACCAGCAGGAGTCAACCCTGTGGTGATGTGATGAAACACAGAGCCCCGGAACAGGTGCATTAGTCCGCTGAGCCACCAGACCCGCCTGTTTGAATGGTCACTGATTGTCCAAGGCTTAGTGGCTTCTGTTTCTAAAAGTGAGGGGCAGAGGCTTTTAAATTAATTCTTTCCCCGTGTCTCAGCCACTTCCTACCCTTCAGCAGACCACCTCATCAGAAAATTCTCATAATAGATTTAGGCCCATATTTATACTTTTTTAGCACTGCATTAATGTCATTTTTTGACGCGAAAGTGGTGCAAACTTGAAAAATATAATTGTATTTTGTAAGTTTGCGCTGCTTTTGTGTCAAATAATGGCGCAAATGTGGCGCTAAAAAAGTATATATATGGGCCTTAATTTGTAAGGAGAAAAAAGTTGAAGTGTTTTTCTCCCTGTGTGAGCCGGTTGGTCAGAGCCAACTCTCGTATAATTTACGATAACGCAGCACGTCAGTCAGCGCATCACTTTTGCCATCACTGTCAGCTAATCAGCACATCAAATAAATGTTTACCGTTTTGACTGCTTTATAATCCTCCTTCATTAGCGCCTTCAAATACTAGCTTTAGAATTTCCATAATTGCATAATTCCTTTCCATTAATATCTCCTTAGCTTTCAGACCACAAACTCTACCTGGTGAGCCAGGAGAGTTTTCATGATTTAAATATTAAAATCCCAGTAGACTTGTCAACAGTTCTGAGAAAGTTTCTCATCTCAGATTATGCAAAGCGGGCTACTCAATTGTACATCAGCTTGCAAAGGCAGCTATTGGTTGTCGCCGAACATTGACCGGGTTGAGGAGCTAATCGATGAATCCTTCTGAGGTTGCAGGAGGAACACTGCCAATCCAGACATTGCCAGCCATTGCCTTTGTCCAAAGGATGCAGATGTGTTCTGTTTTTCGACTACAGTATGATTACAATATGGTAAGAAGTCTTCATGTTCGGCATTTCTTTGTAAATTCTAGTCATTAGTAGCCAAGCCAGCTCTCTTTGATTACTAGATGATCCTGTAGGACCAATGTAAGTGAAGTCTCTAAATTGAGGTACACATATATGTAAGTGGAAGAATGCCTGCTGATCCCCATCCTGGTCATCACGGGCCCATCAACTTCAATCTTTTGTAGTTTAATCCAGCCACTGTACCCCATTATTGACCATCTGCACAAATCCAGCCCAAAGTATTTATAGTCAACTTTCTGTAGCCCTACACTCAGTCTGACGATTTTAGACCAGCCTCAGTCCCTACTGTACGTCCAGATTCATAGTTCTGTTCCTCATTCACGTCCTCACCTTGAAGTCGGTAGCAATGACCCACATCTTCTGGTGCCACATTATGTCATTGGTGGCCATGTCTCAATATTGCAAGAGAACAAGAAGAAAAAATATCAACGCTGTGGGTTCAAAGAAGTGGGGCCAGCACCATCTCCCTGCACAGGAGTCACTTTTTAGGTCAAGCATAGCAGCGCGCAAGCGCTGCTTTTCCGACGTGTTTGTATGTGTCTGGGCTTTTAACCACACCCACCTCATGCCTATCACTTTCACTCGTTCATGGGCTTGCCTTTCAAAAATCCTTTCTTTTCATTGGTAACTGATTTACGTTTGTCCCTCCTTAGGGTGATTTTGTTACCGCCTTAGGGGCTGACCCTGTTACATGGATAATTGCACATTTGCGGATAACTTTGACAGCGAGCGAACTTCTTTTTCCATTTGTGTGTCTCCTTCCCCCTCCCAGCGGCGCTTTGAATTGGCTTGCTTATGTCAACTATTTTGTTTTTTATTTTCAGTTTGTGTGGCAAAAAAGTCCAGTTAGTAATTTACAACGCTAAAAGCTTTAACTCGAACAAATGCGAGACCCATTGCATTGCAAATGCTTGTTCTGTTATTTCTGCACATCCTACCGAGATACAGTCAGAGTGTTGAGCGCTATAGCTCTCACATGTATTAATGTTGGATTTTTCTTAGCGATCTGTGTTGCCTTACATTAACCTGAGAGCGCCATATAGAATGTGTTACAGGTCCAGTACTCTGAGGCACTAGACGTCCTGCAGGATATGGCCTGGTCCTTTCTCTGGTGTTCATCACTGGCTACCGCCAAACCTGTACTTTGGCTCAGTTTTAGGGGATTTCAGGATCCCAGGAAGTTGTTTTTTGACCCCAAGGTGGAATGCATCCCACAGCTTTGGGCCTTACACTTCTTGTGATCCACTCCCAAGTTTTAGCCTTTTGAAGGGTGGCTGAGTAAACCAGGGAAATGCAGGTGGTCAAAGGATCCAGGTGTGGATGTAGAGATGGGAAAGTCTTTTTATGAAGACTTTTCTTCCAGTATGTTTTGTGTTCCATATAGATAATTTTAGATTTGATTCTGTCTTACACCAACAGTCACACTAGTGATCTCAAGGCTACCTTCACATCTCCACGTTTCTTGGAGATTGGAGGTGATGACAGAAATAGACCACCATGCCAACCCTGTTGCAAATTTAAACCTATGGAAAACCCTGTCACTCATACTTTGATTTTATTCTGTTGGTCTTGGTCTCTGCCCACGTGATCTGTAACTGACCTATGAAAATTGTACGCTTTGGAAATTCAATTTTTTGACTGTTTGTCACCTTTATGTTTTCCATTTCCTTTAAATCAGTAATGTGAATTTTGCCTTCTGCTCCTCGACTATGAGAAGCATTACTTTGCAAAGTAGTGTGCCCCATCCCACATGCCCACCAAAGTTCCACCAACAAAGCATACAAAACCCTGCACAACAAAGGACCATCATACATCAACAAATGAATGACCTTCCACCAACCGACCAGACACCTGGCTTCAGCCTCCCTCTTCCTTTCAGCCACCCAGTGGATCTGCTGATCCAAAGGTAGGGGTCGCTCCTTCTCTCACCTGGCAGCCAAAGCTTGGAACGATCTTCCCCTGCCCCTAACGGACGCCACAGTGCTCCAGGAATTCAGGAAAGGACTCGAGACATGACTGTTTGAATGAACAGAGCACTGCAAAGCAGCTAGCAACTGCAGCGCATTGAGACCCTCACAGGTGACTTGACGCGCTTTATAAATCCTGATTGATTGATTGACTAACGCAGTCCGGCTCTTGCCAGGACAGCCCTATTCTGGGTCATGCACCATGCCCTAGTAAGAAAATTAAGTAGCCTGGTCGATGTTGGTCTTTGACATAAGTTCACAGAAGTAAAGTTCCTCCATACAGGCAACTTCTGTAAAGCAAGAATGTCACCAGTATTTCAAAATAGCAGAGGACTCTACTTGCAAACCGCTTCCTAAGTCCCTTTTTCATTTCTACTCTTTTACAGACAGTTGTTGATTTCACCGCTTTCTGATTTTGCACTGCAGTGTTTGATTAAGGTGTGTACGGTTGTGTTGATCCTTTTAATCATCATAGTTGTTAATCAGTTATTTTATTTTTGAAGACTTTGTCCTGAAAATTGTCATTAGTGTGCCTTCCCTGAATAAATCGGTGCAAGCAGCTATTAAATTGTTAGTATTGAGACATAACATCACTAGCTTGCCCTTGGCTTCTAAATTGTTTCTTTTCACGTGAGGTGCACCAAGTGCTTTACAGTAAGTGTGCAAAAATGCAGAAAAGGAAGTGACACCTAGTGGCCAGTCAGAGTACAACATTACCCGACAGCAAGAGAAGGGCCTACATTTTGAGAGGTCACTGCAGGATTTCTCCTGCTTTAGAACAGAGAAAGCACAGCAGTGACATCTAGTGGCCAGTCAGAGTACAGCATTACCCGGCTGCAAGTGAAGTGCCTGTATTCTGAATGAGGTCGCTGCAGAGTCTCCTGCTTTAGAACAGCGAAAGCACAGCAGTGACATCTTGTGGTCATGAGAGTACAGCAAGGGTTGATGCTATGAGAAGGGTGTGCACACTGCCTCTAATCACAGGGACATATTTGAGAGGAATCAATTGTTTAGTATGATCAGGCTGTTCTATCTCTAACTGAAATGTAAAAAAATGTAGGTGGGTTGTGCGAAATCAGATTTTTTCACAAACTGTCAAGAAAATTAGTTGAAATGTCTATGACACGTAAAACGTGGTTTCGGTACTTTGCATGAAAAATTCACGTGATAGCATACTTCATGCAAATGCCTATACGAGACTGATGCGAGGAGAAAATGTGTCTCAGCAAAACTTGTTGTGCAAACCACTCTGCAACAGAAAAAGGCGGAGAAATCGTGTATTTTGAAATTCCAGGACTTTCCGCGCATTGCAAACTTCAGGAATTTCCCGAATTTTGCAAACGCAATTAAAATATTACTTTTGGGTTACATGTGATTACAAAATCCCTCAGATTTAATGAGTAACTCTCGCTTACTAAACCTTAAAATAAAGCACACGAAAAAACATGTCTGTAAAATTCACGCATGTGTGCATGAGAGCGGTACCCCAATTCACACTTTTTACATTATTGGGCGGCATAGTGGTGTAATAACTTAATGGATTTTTTCCCTATGTAAATGCCGCTCTATATATGTTTCCTCCGTGCTTTTATGTTTTATGTTTATAAACTATAATAATATATATTTGAAATTAAAAAATAAAACGTCTTCTGGGAGTGATGTGTTTTTTTTTTTTTTTATCATCTGCTTAGTTTTGAGACGTTCCCTACTTACAAACTTTGCGTACTTTGCAAAGGTTCCTGACATTTGTTTGCCTTTCTCAAGTTCTAGCTGAGGGCATCTAGGCAAAAAACATAGCCAATGGACTACGATTCACACCGCTTGTATATTTTGTATGTCATAGTTCCAAGCAAGTAATTGTATGTTGAATAGTTTTCTACAAGTTCTTGGACTCTTAGAGCACAGGCTCCCAAGTGGAGTTAGTTTCACTTGGAGTGCAGTCTTACCCACTGGGTGCAAGGATGGCTACTAGGAGCACAGCCTCGCAGATTTGGTGCAAGTACCTTAGCTAGGCATCATAGTATCTCCCAAGCTCCAAAACTAGGTAGCATAGTATCTCCCAATATTTAAAATGAAAGTTTTACACTTCAAGGGACCATCTCCTCTATTTGGTGTGAGACACGTGCCTTAAAGCACAATCTCGCTTATTGGCTCGAAACTTTGTGTAACTGAGCTCAGTCTCACTCACTAGGAATGAGTTCACTTCTTGAAATGCAGTTTCAATTATTCCAAGCCTCCCTTCTTGAAATACTGTCTGAATAATTGGTCGTAAGTCTCCCTTCTTGGAGAATAGCCTTAATCACTGGGGCACAGTTTCACCCATTCAGTGTGAATGGGAGTAAAGTCCCTTTCATTGAGTGTTAAGATCCACAACTTGGTGCACAGCCCAGTGTCACTCCTTGGGCGTGAGTGTCACCTCTTGGAGCACAGTGTCAATGATTGTGGGGTTCGGATCTTAGATAACAGTTGCTCATTGGGCTCAATACTGTAACGCACCAGGAATGTTGGTCCCAGAAGATTCAGATGTCACTCCTGTGGACTTGTGGCCCTGAGATCCCTGCCCATGCCTTGCCTAGCACCTCGGTGGCTTTGAGTACACCGTGGACATGGGCCAAGCAGCTGTTTCAAAAGAGATCTCAGCTTGGAGAAACCAAGCTAAAAGAACGTGGTTTCTACTCGCATGGTCTGCATACCCTCATTTTCGGGCAGAGGCATGCTTTAGGGGTAAGCATCCTGATTACAGCAGACGGGGGGAAGAACAACAAGATACCGTGAAGTGGGCACTGACCGCGCCCTAAGCGCGGTGCGTGTCTGAAACACCACAATATGGCAGCACTGTGTTTGTGAAGCTTAAGGACAGCTTTAGTAGGGGGAGTGGATAGGTAAGGGACATATATACAGGTAAGGTGATGAGTGTATACAAAAAAGAAGAATTATTTATTTAGTGCGAACACAACATGGCATGCAGCAAACAAGCATTGGCAAAGCCAAAATGTCTGGGTTTCTTGTGCTTATGTACGCATTGAAAGCACATTGAAGCCAACAGGTTGGGAAAGAGGGCCACAATTGTAAAGTAGTTCCTCATGGAGTTTAACACAATCACTCGAGTAGAGACTTAAGGATACACTGAAACAGCCAATAGCATTATAAGTGTTTGCCAAAGCCTGAAGCCAGTTTCTGAAGAGGCTAGTCAGAGAAAACATATGTTTGGAAGTGGCAGATCTAAAATAAGGGCCTCTCACTAAACGGGATGGCAATTTCTAGTTGGGTGCAACCCAGAGTTTGGCTCCTGAACAGAGATCACCACTAGTGTTTTAATAATTTGTTTTTCCCTTAGCATAAATTTCACTCGGTAATCCTTCCCACCCCCTAGAGTTTGTACAGGGATGATACTGCATATTATTAGTTTTTCAACTAAGAGTGAATGAAATCATGCAGAATTACCACTTAATCACAAATTTGAGGTGTAAAAACAGAGAGATAATACCACAGCTAGTAAAAACTGTGCCTGACTTTGTCAGTATTTACCAGATGTGATAATCTCACAATGAGGCCCTAACTATTTTCCATAAAGAATTCCTAAACCGAATCGATTTGCTAATGCTAAAGATAAGAGCAATACTAATTGTCGTAAAAGTCAAGATTGTGTCCTTCAGTGACAAAGGACAAATCTTTGATACTTCCTCAAACTTACAAAGTTGCTAAATTTTCCATCGAATTTCACGAAGGTCACAAAACAACTCCACGTGGAGGCACACCAGCAAATATCCCTAGTTCTGATATTACCACATTTCTTCATTCTTAGCTGACGTAGTCGCTAACAGTAACAAATGCTCCTTCGTGTATATCCTGGTTGTACACAATACTTGGATTATTTCCTATATTTTACTTCCAAGTTGCATCTAAAGATAGTCAACAGGTGTGTGTTTGTGTCTTGCTCATCTAATGACATCAGTTCTCCCTGTTGGTCCTGTCTCTTTTAGGGAGGCGGAGAGGGACAGGCCTGATGCGACTCCTCCTTTAAACCAATATTAAGCCACATGTAATCACAGGTAGTACAGACAGGCTCCCTACGACCGCCCAACCCAAAAACAGATGGTTCGAAACGCCCCCAAATCAGGGCAAAGTCAAAACCTGAAGCATGAGGGTGTGTCCTGTTTTCATCACGTCAAAAGTCTGCACAGGTGTTTCCCCTGCTGTACACCTGCCTCGCTATAAACAACCCACAGAAGAGTTCATGCCTTGTTTTTGAGAGGTCTAGAAACCCATGCCTTTTTACAACCCTTCTAGTTTATCCTCAGTTAATCTGCTTTACTCCCCACTTGACCCCAAACAGTCCTCCACCTTTTAACATCCTCTCTCCCGGTCAAGAAATTCCCCAAGCTTGATGAAGCACAGACAGTGGGTGAGATGGCGGAGAGGCAGGAGCTGGTCAGAGGAGCTCCTCTGTCCCCCCATCACCAAACCTCCTCTGCCCCGGGACGTGCCAGCCCGGTCTAGAGCCACACTTCAGAAGGTGATAATTCACCAGTCTACTGAGGTTAATCAATGAATCAATCAATCATTGAATTTGTAAAGCGCTCTACGTACCCGTGAGGGTTTCAAGGCGCTGGGGGGGGGGGAGCTGGTGTTACTGGTCGAAGAGCCAGGTCTTGAGGAGTCTTCTGAAGGTGAGTAGGTCTTGGGTCTGTCGCAGGTTGGTGGGGAGGGTGTTCCAGGTTTTGGCCGCGAGGTATGAGAAGGATCTGCCACCGGAGGTCTTTCTTCGGATGCGGGGGACAAGGGCGAGGTTAGTGGAGCGGAGCTGACGGGTGGGGGTGTAGAAGCTGAGGGGGTCATTCCTACATTAGCGGGCGGCGCCGAATGACCGCACCGCGGTCAAAAGACCGCGGCGGCCATTCTGGCTTTCCCGCTGGGCCGGCGGGCGACCGCCAGAAGGCCGCCCGCCGGCCCAGCGGGAAACCCCCTTCTACAAGGATGCCGGCTCCGAATGGAGCCGGCGGAGTCAAAGGGGTGCGACGGGTGCAGTGGCACCCGTCGCGATATTCAGTGTCTGCTTTGCAGACACTGAAAATCCTAGTGGGGCCCTGTTAGGGGGCCCCTGCAGTGCCCATGCCAGTGGCATGGGCACTGCAGGGGCCCCCAGGTGCCACACGACACCCGTTACCGCCATCCTGTTCCTGGCGGTGAAAACCGCCAGGAACAGGATGCCGGTAAGGGGGTCGGAATCCCCATCCTGGGCCAGGGGTAAACCGGCGGGAAACCGCCGGTTGCCCTTTTCTGACCGCGGCTTTACCGCCGCGGTCAGAATGGCCAAGGAAGCACCGCCAGCCTGTTGGCGGTGCTTCCGTCATTTTAGCCCTGGCGGTCGCCGACCGCAGGTTTAGAATGACCCCCTGAGTCTGTTGTTTAGGTAGGTTGGTCCGGTGTCGTGGAGCGCTTTGTGAGCGTGGGTAAGAAGCTTGAAAGTGATCCTCTTGTCCAAGGGGAGCCAGTGAAGGTTTCTCAGGTGGTGGGGGATGTGGCTGCGGCAGGGTACGTCGAGGATCAGCCGGGCGGAGGCGTTTAGGATGCGTTGGAGGCGTAGTAGGTCTTTTGCTGGGATGCCTGTGTAGAGTGTGTTGCCGTAGTCTAGCCTGCTGCTGACGAGGGCCTGTGTCACCCTTCTTCTTGTTTCTGTCGGGATCCACTTGAAGATCCTACGGAGCATGTGGAGTGTGTTGTAGCAGGAGGAGGAGATGTCATTGACCTGTTTGGACATGGTGAGGGAGGAGTCGAGGACGAAGCCCAGGTTTCGTGCGTGGTTGGTTGGTGTTGGTGGGGTTCCTAGTGCGGTAGGCCACCAGGAGTCGTCCCAGGCGGAGGGGGTGGGTCCTAGGATGAGGACCTCCGTTTTGTCTGAATTGAGTTTCAGACGGCTGCTTTTCATCCATTCGGCAATGGATTCCATTCCCTCGTGGATGTTGGTTTTGGCTTTGCACGGGTCTTTGTTGAGCGAGAGGATGAGCTGGGTGTCGTCGGCGTAGGTGAGAATGTTGAGGTTATG
Organism: Pleurodeles waltl; assembly: GCF_031143425.1. Taxonomy (NCBI): domain Eukaryota; kingdom Metazoa; phylum Chordata; class Amphibia; order Caudata; family Salamandridae; genus Pleurodeles; species Pleurodeles waltl. The sequence continues at coordinate 57,896,770 of NC_090451.1, read as the reverse complement.
TTGTTGGGCCACTTGTGCGAGGGGGGCCATGTAGATGTTGAACAGCGTCGGGCTGAGGGATGAGCCTTGGGGGACCACGCAGATGATGTTGGTGGCTTCGGAGCGGAAGGGGGGGAGGCGGACTCTCTGGGTTCTGCCGGAGAGGAATGAGAATTATCCAGTCGAGGGCTTTTCCTTGGATTCCGGTTTCGTGGAGGTGTTTTATTCAGAGTGTGGTGGCAGACTGTGTCGAAGGCGGCAGATAGGTCCAGGAGGATGAGGGCTGATGTTTCGCCATTATCCATTTGACGTCTGATGTCGTCTGTGGCGGCGAGAAGGGCGGTCTCAGTGCTGTGATTTCATCTAAATCCGGATTGGGAGGGAGCCAGGATGTTGTTGTCTTCGAGGTGGGTGGTTAGTTGCGTGTTGCAGATTTTTTCAATCACCTTCACTGGGAAGGGGAGTAGGGAGATCGGTCGGACGTTTTTGAGGTCGTTGGGGTCTGCTTTGGGCTTCTTGAGGAGGGCACGGATTTCGGCGTGCTTCCACCTTTCCGGAAAAGTCGCTGTATCGAAGGAGATGTTGATGACCTTCCGTAGTTGGGGGGCGATGGTGGAGTCGGCCTTGTTGTATACGTGGTGGGGGCAGGGGTCTGACGGAGATCCTGAGTGGATGGAGTTCATGTCTTGCGTGTCTTTGTGTGTTGACGTTGGTCCAGGAGGTCAGGTGGTTTGCACAGGTGGAGCTTTCGGGGGTGGGGTCTGGCGTGGGAGTGTCGTTGAAGCTGTCGTGAATGTCGGTGATCTTTCGGTGGAAGAAGGTGGACAGTATGTTGTGAAGTTCTTGGGATGGAGGGATGTCGTTGACGTTGGCGCTGGGGTTGGAGAGTTCTTTTACGATGCTGAAGAGCTCTTTGCTGTTGTGTGCGTTGTTGTCCAGGCAGTCTTTGAAGTGGGATCGTTTGGTTTGTCTGATGAGTTGGTGGTGTCTGCGGGTGGCGTCCTTGTGGGCTATGAGGCTGTCAGGTGTGCGTTTGAGGAGCCATTCCTTTTTTAGTTTCCGGCAGTCCGAGTTGGAGTTTAGGAGCTCGTTGGTGAACCAGGTGGCTTTTCTTCTGACTTGGTTGTCGGTGGGTTTCTTGAGTGGCGTGAGGGTGTTGGCATAAGGTTAAAGGGGCGGTCTTCTGCACGCACGGCTGGTGTGCAATGGATCCACCCCTCACAAGAACCCTGGAGCCTGCACTGGAGAACGGAGGGGATGCAGCACATCTAGAGGGAGGAAGAGACCAGCTCAGGTGGTGATGAAGATGGGCCCATGGCTTCAAGTCCTTTCTGGCAGCTCTGGCCCTCATGGGGTCCCAGTAGTTCCAGATCAATGGGCTGACTTCAGAAACTGTCTACCCCTTCAGTTGGATCGGCTGACGGAGGCTCCTTCAGGAGAGGTTGGGCACCATTGAGGGAAGATTGTGCAGCTGAGTGTTGCAAGCACCCCACCAGAGCGGCAAATGAGATGCCTCCTTCCTGGCAGGGAAATCTGTCAATTACCTGCAAAGCAGGCGGACTTCACTAGTAGTGGAGATGGCCACCTTGTTTGATAGTCTCACATGATCCCTTAGATGCTGCCATGCTACATTTCAGGAAATACAATAACACTAGGCTAGATTATCTCGTTAGGCTCGAGCCTGCCAGACAGGAATGGCAGCAGTCATGTTGGGTGTAAAAATGTCCGACTGCTCTCCTCAGGTACTGCAAGGCCGCTAGGACAGTTCTGCCGGCAGCTCCACAGCTAAAAGCATTACCGTCCAGCGAAGGGGCAGACTAGTCTGCACACCTACTCCTTACGGCTCTTGGACTGCTCTTCACACCGTACTGTTCCAGACTGCCTGGTTATTGCCACCTGAACTGAATCCAAAAAACGGTGTTGCATGATTGTAACCTCTACCCTTGTCCTCTGCAAAATGTTACTCAGTAAAATTAAAGCCCTTTTGTATTGCCACACTTCTAATGGAATGCGCTCTGACATGCTCTGGTCTAGTCCACGATTTATAAACTACAGATAAATAAAAACTAAGCTTAAGTTCAAATTTAAATGACTACTAGTATCTTCTTGTTTGCCTTGATCCAATCTGCTTCACAACAATCGCAACTACATCAAATTTACAGCACCTTTTGTAAGCGTCAACGCCATCTTTTATTTGCTTTGCCCCTTGCCATAGTTCCAAAATACTGTGTACCTCCTGTCTGTAAAATCTGGTGGAGCATGAGGGGTGGCACAGCTTCGTTTCCACGGGCTGTAATTTAAATCATGTCACCCTCCGGCCTCCAATCAGAGGTGGCTGTGTCTCCCGCCCGTCTCCATTCACCTCTCTTAGGGGCCCATTCCTTGCTTGTGTTTCCATATGACGTCACCAAAGCAGAACCCCGCGTCCTCCTGGCACTTTCCTATTAGAACTCGACAACCACATTTTTGTCTGTTTTTCTTATCCACTCAGAAACGCCAGTTAGTCGGAAATTCATTTTATTTTTGTTTTCACTGAAATAAATCATACAGATATTATAATAATATTCATTAACATTACACTACAATTGTCGTCATTTCATTCTATGTACACGTACATTAATAAAAATCGTTTAGGAAATCTCCATCAAATTTCTGAATTCATTAAAATACATCATTACAGCAATTACCAGCGCAATTTTCTCCTCTTTCACTCACATTACAGAGACTCGCCTCCAAGGTATCCGGGTAAGATAAATGAAACGGCATAGCTAAGTGTTTAATTCAGAGCCCACTAACAAAAGAACACTCCGGAATTACACGGCATCATCCTGCCCTGCTGTCTCGTATACAGCCTGCAGCTTCTCTCTCGCCCGAATATTTATAATATTTGCAAAGTGCCTACGCCACTGTGTGGCAAAAATAGTATTTTGCATGCCAGAACTTCACCATAATCTGAAAAAAGACAAATTTCCCGGCTCTTTGTAGAGAATTGGCACACACACTGGGTGGTGCCCTCAGACTACTCTACAGGGAGTGCAGAATTATTAGGCAAATGAGTATTTTGACCACATCATCCTCTTTATGCATGTTGTCTTACTCCAAGCTGTATAGGCTCGAAAGCCTACCACCAATTAAGCATATTAGGTGATGTGCATCTCTGTAATGAGAAGGGGTGTGGTCTAATGACATCAACACCCTATATCAGGTGTGCATAATTATTAGGCAACTTCCTTTCCTTTGGCAAAATGGGTCAAAAGAAGGACTTGACAGGCTCAGAAAAGTCAAAAATAGTGAGATATCTTGCAGAGGGATGCAGCACGCTTAAAATTGCAAAGCTTCTGAAGCGTGATCATCGAACAATCAAGCATTTCATTCAAAATAGTCAACAGGGTCGCAAGAAGCGTGTGGAAAAACCAAGGCGCAAAATAACTGCCCATGAACTGAGAAAAGTCAAGCGTGCAGCTGCCACGATGCCACTTGCCACCAGTTTGGCCATATTTCAGAGCTGCAACATCACTGGAGTGCCCAAAAGCACAAGGTGTGCAATACTCAGAGACATGGCCAAGGTAAGAAAGGCTGAAAGACGACCACCACTGAACAAGACACACAAGCTGAAACGTCAAGACTGGGCCAAGAAATATCTCAAGACTGATTTTTCTAAGGTGTTATGGACTGATGAAATGAGAGTGAGTCTTGATGGGCCAGATGGATGGGCCCGTGGCTGGATTGGTAAAGGGCAGAGAGCTCCAGTCCGACTCAGACGCCAGCAAGGTGGAGGTGGAGTACTGGTTTGGGCTGGTATCATCAAAGATGAGCTTGTGGGGCCTTTTCGGGTTGAGGATGGAGTCAAGCTCAACTCCCAGTCCTACTGCCAGTTCCTGAAAGACACCTTCTTCAAGCAGTGGTACAGGAAGAAGTCTGCATCCTTCAAGAAAAATATGGTTTTCATGCAGGACAATGCTCCATCACACGCGTCCAAGTACTCCACAGCGTGGCTGGCAAGAAAGGGTATAAAAGAAGGAAATCTAATGACATGGCCTCCTTGTTCACCTGATCTGAACCCCATTGAGAACCTGTGGTCCATCATCAAATGTGAGATTTACAAGGAGGGAAAACAGTACACCTCTCTGAACAGTGTCTGGGAGGCTGTGGTTGCTGCTGCACGCAATGTTGATGGTGAACAGATCAAAACACTGACAGAATCCATGGATGGCAGGCTTTTGAGTGTCCTTGCAAAGAAAGGTGGCTGTATTGGTCACTGATTTGTTTTTGTTTTGTTTTTGAATGTCAGAAATGTATATTTGTGAATGTTGAGATGTTATACTGGTTTCACTGGTAATAATAAATAATTGAAATGGGTATATATATTTTTTTGTTAAGTTGCCTAATAATTATGCACAGTAATAGTCACCTGCACACACAGATATCCCCCTAACATAGCTAAAACTAAAAACAAACTAAAAACTACTTCCAAAAATATTCAGCTTTGATATTAATGAGTTTTTTGGGTTCATTGAGAACATGGTTGTTGTTCAATAATAAAATTAATCCTCAAAAATACAACTTGCCTAATAATTCTGCACTCCCTGTATTGCCTTGCCAGCTGGCAGTGCCGATGAGGCGGGGAGAACCTGTAGGACAAGAGGAGCTTACAAGCCCACAAGTGATGAGAAGCGAGTGCGAAGATGATCTTACTTCTGTGGTGTGGGCAGAGCCTGTTAAACAAAAGATCAGGTGTGGCAAAGTTGTGGTGGGGTATGTTACTATCCCCAAACATTCAACAAACATAAGTGAAATCAGAGATTGCGTCATAGATGAAGAAAGATATGGGATTGGAGCAGAGAAAAGAAAACAAAACAACATGAAAAATAGCCTGCAAGACGTTCCGGAGCATCTGAGTAAGGGTTCTGTGGTGTCCTGATAGCACACATGTAAGCAAAGGGGGCCAGAGCATCTGAGTAAGGATCCTGTGGAGTCCTGATACACATGTAAGCGAGGGGTACCACAGCATCTGAGTAAGGGTTCTGTGGAGCCCTGGTAGCATACATATATGCAAGGGGTACCAGAGCATCTGAGTAAGGGTCCTGTGGAGTCCTGATACACATGTATGCAAGGGGTACCACAGAATCTGAGTAAGGGTTCTGTGGTGTCCTGATAGCACACATGTAAGCAAAGGGTACGAGAGCATCTGAGTCATGGTTCTGTGGAGCCCTGATAGTATACATATATGCAAGGGGTACGAGAGCATATGAGTAAGGGTCCTGTGGAGTCCTGATAGCATACATATATGCAAGGGGTACCAGAGTATCTGAGTAAGGATCCTGTGGAGTCCTGATACACATGTAAGCGAGGGGTACCACAGCATCTGAGTAAGGGTTCTGTGGAGCCCTGGTAGCATACATATATGCAAGGGGTACCAGAGCATCTGAGTAAGGGTCCTGTGGAGTCCTGATACACATGTATGCAAGGGGTACCACAGAATCTGAGTAAGGGTTCTGTGGTGTCCTGATAGCACACATGTAAGCAAAGGGTACGAGAGCATCTGAGTCATGGTTCTGTGGAGCTCTGATAGTATACATATATGCAAGGGGTACGAGAGCATATGAGTAAGGGTCCTGTGGAGTCCTGATAGCATACATATATGCAAGGGGTACCAGAGTATCTGAGTAAGGATCCTGTGGAGTCCTGATACACATGTAAGCGAGGGGTACCACAGCATCTGAGTAAGGGTTCTGTGGTGTCCTGATAGCACACATGTAAGCAAAGGGTACCACAGCATCTGAGTAAGGGTCATGTGGAGTCATGATAACATATGTGAAAGCAAGGGGTACATGAACATCTGAGTAAGGGTTCCTGAAGTCCTGATAGCATACAAGTATGCCAGGGGTACCAGAGGATCTGAGTAAGGGTTGTTTGAAGTCCTGATAGCATACATGTATGCAAGGGGTACCAGAGGATCTGAGTAAGGGTTGTTTGAAGTCCTGATAGCATACATGTATGCAAGGGATACCAGAGCATCTGAGTAAGGATTAAGTAAAGTCCTGATGAGATACATGTAAGCAAGGGGTACCAGAACATCTGAGTAAAGGTTCTGTGACGTTCTTATATAATACATGTACGCAGAGGGTACCAGAGCATCTGAGTAAGGGTTCTGTGAAGTCCTGATAGCACACATGTAAGCAAAGGGTACCCGAGCATCTGAATGAGGGTTCTTTGGAGTCCTGATAGCATTCATGTATGTGAGGGGCACCAGAGCATCTGAGTAAGGGTTCTTTGGAGTCTTGATAGCAAACATGTATGCAAAGGGTACCAGTGCGTCAAAGTAAGGGTTCTGTGAAGTTCTGATAGCGTACAATATGGAAGGTACAAGAGCACTGAGTAAGGTTTTTGTGACGTCCTTATATCATATGTGTATGCAGGGCGTTACCATAGCATCTGAGCAAGGGTTCTTTGAAGTCATGTTCGCATTCATGTATGCAAGGGGTACCAGAGCATCTGAGTGAGGATTCTTTGGAGTCCTGAAGGCATACATGTAATCAAAGGGTACCAGAGTGTCTGAGTAATGGTTCTGTGAAGTCCAGAGAGCATACATGAATGCAACGGGTACTGGAGCATCTGAGTAAGGGTTATGTGGAGTCCTGCTAGCATACGTGTATGCAAGGGGTACCAGGAGCGTCTGAGTAAGGGTTCTGTGGAGTCCTGATATCATACATGTTTGCAAGGAGTACCGGTGCATCTGAGTAAGGGTTCTGTGGAGTCCTGATAGCATACATGTATGGAAGGGGTACCAGAGTGTCTGAATAAGGGTTCTGTGAAGTCCTGATATCATACATGTATGCAGGGTGTACCAGAGCATCTGAGTGAGGGTTCTTTGGGGTGCTGACAGCATACATGTAATCAAGGGGTACGAGTGTCTTAGTAATGGTTCCTGATAGCAAACATGTATACAAGGATTACCGGTGCATCTGAGTAAGTGTTCTGTGAAGTCCAGATAGCACAAATGTATGGAAGGGGTACCAGAGCATCTGAGTATGGGTCTATGAAGTCCTGATATCATACATGTGTGCAAGGAGTACCGGTGCATCTGAGTAAGGGTTCTGTGGAGTCCTGATAGCACACATGTATGGAAGGGGTACCAGAGCATCTGAGTAAGGGTCTATGAAGTCCTGATATCATACATGTGTGCAAGGAGTAGCGGTGCATCTGAGTAAGGGTCTATGAAATCCTGATATCATACATGTGTGCAAGGAGTACCGGTGCATCTGAGTAAGGGTCTATGAAGTCCTGATATCATACATGAACCCCTGCATAAAAAATACTGTACATTGGTCCAATAAAATGTTATCATCATCACCACTCAGGGCATCCTCTTGGGGCGTGCGGCAGTGGGACAGACTATCAGTGGATGCCCCGTACCCCCAACCCTTGGCTCCCATACCTCATTCAGTCCTGTGCTTCTGATTGCCCTCACACCCTGACCAGTGACCAGCTGGCAGAGTGTTCTACCAGTGATGGAGTCCAAAGTCCAGTGCACTCAAGGCTGAACTTCCACACACCAGGCCCTCCTTGCTTTTCCTTGCTGATAACCTTTGGGACAGCCTGGTAATCCCCGGTAGGAAAATCAGTCAGTGCCCCTCACGCACTGGGAGACAACTTAGGAACACTTCATTTTTTTTTCATTTTCATTACAAAACTAATTCTGGCCGGTTTACTTTGAAAATTGAAAAAGTACTGGCTGGTCCACCAGGCAGATAAAGCCAGGTGAGCCTGAGAGCATTAAGATGTAGGAAACTCTAAATTGGGTGGGAGGGCCACCGTTGTGTGATGGAGGCGATAGCTCATTTGTCCAGCCACGTCACGGACCGCCCACCCACCGGTGGGTGGAGCCAGAATCTTCACTACTGTTTTATGGCCCAGCACAGAGTTTGATCCTTTCTTTATCCCAAGGTAGAAGATACAGGTCCGGGCCAGCTAAGAAGGAAGGAAGCGCAGCTCAGCAGCTCCTTTCATCATGCAAGAACGGAAATGTCATTCCAAGAGCAACAGATGTAGTCAACTCATGCAAGACAACTTCAGACTAAACCTTTGTTGAACGTTTGTGCAACAAAGTATCCGAAATAAGAAACAACCTCATCCAACTGAGCTACAACTAAACAGCAGGGACACAAAAGAATGCACAGTACCTGCTCACTGACTCACAAAGACAATCTCCATGAAAAACAAAGCAGCCCTACTCAACAACAACACAGACCCCAGCTGCGAAGGATGCCTGCAGAGAGCCAGGCAACACAAACATGTAACCAGCAGCAAACAAAATCCCAACTTCAGCACACCAAGTGGAAATCAAACGAAACTACATGTCTAATTACTGCTCTGCTGTAAACCTTCTGGAGACCACAATAAACCTCGAATTGTACACAGGGTTCACATTCTGCCCCACTTAAAGTGTTAATGATATCAGGCTTTGTGTACAGATGGAAGAATGTTTTATATGGCTCTGCTTAGCAACAAACATAAAAGGAAAAAACAAAAAGTAATAGAAATGGCGACGTTATCCAATAGGAATCATGCCTGATGGATGCACTGACATCTGCTGCTAAACAATGTAAGCAGGCATTGTACACAAATCACGAAGGGAACCAGCATGCAGTAACAAATATGGCACCAGAATAAACCTTCAGTCTAATGTGAAAACAACTGGCTTCTGAGCATCAAAAATCACTTCTGAACCAACCAACAAACCAACCAACCAATGAAACTACCTTACATTATATAGGATGGGACCAAACGATCTCCCTTATACAAGCAAACCACATATATTACTGTACTACAACTGACTTCGTTCAGGATGCAAAGAAACCATCAGCCTTCCGCCAGGCTGTTGAGATACCACAGAATCAGTCATCGCTCCACCACCAGAGACCATCTTCTCTCCTTAGGGAACAAAGAACTCACTCATCAAAGCACCCAGACTAACAACTAGAAGGGAATGCTCCAGAAATACCAAGAAAACGCAACTGGAGCAACAGCAAAGAATTCCTAGTGGTTGTGTTCCACCCACCAGTAGCACTAATAAAATGGTTAGGGTGGATTTTCAACAAAAGTAACACAAGTCAAGAAGCTGCATGAAACATTTCCACTGCAGATCACTGCAAGCAATCACACCAAACAGTCAATAAGCTCTGCTCTTACCCAGGGAATCCTGAAGCTCATCTTTCTTCCTTAACACACCTCGAGGTCCTTGACCAAAAGGCAAATGGCCTAAAATAGAGCAATAAGGATCCTCTTTGACCTGAAAAAAACTAGACCATATATACCACTACTGCGCCAAACTAAAGTGTCTGTCCATCTTACAACAAATGAAATTAAAAGCCCTCTGTGTCATCCGGAAAGCTGCGCCCCTTAGCTCCACCACACACCTTATAGAGCTGTTCACACAGACTATTCACACTGAGCAAGCCAAAATGAGTTCTTTGCCCCAGCAAAAGACACCAAACCCTACATATGCAAATGCCAAATTCAAAGTCTAGGAGGGGAACATCTCACCACAGCGTCAATAGAACTGTGGAACTCCCATCCTCCTTTGTGCAAAGATGTCCCATCCCTCAAGGATATAAAAAGCGATACTGAAAGCGCAGCTAACGAACATCTCCTTTCCGAGGAGACCTATTGTCCTGCATCAGTTGGTACTATCCTCTCCTTATCTCAATGTTCATGTTATGTACAGCGGCTACCGTACCTCCAGACCATCTCTAATCAGCATGTTTAACTCTCTCCCTCTACCTACCTCCCCCTTATCTATGTGCAAGATTAAGGAACTTTGTTGGATGTCTCTCGTATGAGTTGTTGCACGCTTTTTCTTTTTATCCCTTTGATCTCATCAATTTTCACCTTGAAAGTAGACTTTTCTGGTGTTTTTCTGTGTTATGAATCAATGCGAATAAAAACTATAATACCAGCAACCTCACTACTGCCAACGGAACAAAGTCAACCCATTCAGAATTAAAAACAGCTCTACGCACACAACTAAGAATGTAACGTTCAAGTTAAAGGATCTTCTAACTGCAGGTCTAAACATATTGTAGTACTACTGTTGTGAAGCATGTCCTTCTGGGAATACATTGATGAAACCAAACCACCTGTATGAACAAAGAATGGAACATTGTTTCACGTGGACAGATCCTGTGGATACCAATATCTCCAGCGCGGGCACGAAGTGTGTTGTCCTCAGTCCTGATCATTGGAGAAAATGTTCAAGAGCACATGGAAAGGGCACACCTGCAAATTAAAACTGATGAACACTTTCAGATTCAGAACTGCTTGCCAAGCTTCTTGCTTGATTTGCCCCAGGCCTGGAGCTGCCACGACCTGTTTACAGAAGAAGCCGCCTGCCAGGGGCAGATACCGCAGTGAGCAGCGAGGGATTTGCAATTTTAAGTACGGGTGTACCTCATTACCAAGGATGAGCATTTTGAATCTGGAAAACACCAATGCCCAATCCAAGGTTCACAAATAAAATGTTTACACTACTGGCCCACAAGATTCTCGCCCAGTTCTACCTGTGCAAAACTCATGGGCAATTAGCACTTGGTAGGCAGTTTGCACAAGGGCAACTTACACATGTGCAATTAGTGCATGGGCAAATAGCTCCCAATTTGAGAGTTTCATCCTGAAGGTGAATTAGCATCAAGGCTGTAATCAGTTGCATAATCTGCAAAGACCAAATTTGTGGGGAAGATGTTCCACAGAAATAACTTTATGTTCTTCTTTGCTCTTTTGGAGGGACCAGGATGGAGGCATGAGACCAGCCTGGAGATGACGTGACCTCCCAGGCCTCTCCTCCTGCTGCATTCCACTCCATGGTTTTGTGACTCTATCAGAATCCTTGGCCGCAAGATCCTGGTCAGCTGTACCGACCCCAAAGGGGCCCTCAGCGCCTGACCTCTAAGACAACCACTACCACTGGCTTGACCTCCATGTCCTTGTCTCATTCCTGCTGGTTGCTGGTCGCTCAGGTTCCCTGCCCATTCAGACATTGCCATCTCTGCTGAGAACACTACCACGGTTCCATTAGTGCCAACAGCGGGCAAAGACTTTTAAGAGCCACTGATGCCAGCAGGGCCCCTGGAAAAGTCACTAAGATGGAAAATTCTGCTTTATATGCGTCAGACTCATAAATACCGTGCGCGGTAGTGGACACAAACGCATGCTTAATTATGCATGATGTTAACTAAGTATTTAAAGTTAATTAAACAAGCAGTCGATGGTATGCTTAGCCCTCTGCTATTGGAGTTTCTGTATCATCAATAATTTCCATGTTAAGACTAAGCAGTTTTATTCGCATCTTTTGTTGCCACGGGCAACACCACTTTAGGTTCTTGTTTTATCGAGTTATCCGTTTTCTGTTGTTACATCCCATAATTTTACTGTTATGGTGAGGAAAATAAAATGGCAATTAAAATCTCAGGTATACATTGGAATAGACAAGATACATTTTCATAATTGTCATCGATTTTATGTGTTTTTTTATCGCTCCCTCCTGCGCGCCGCAGTCTTTCTCCAGAAGTTTACACCCACAAATCAGGCAACAGCCCTTAAAAGAGAGGGCCACGCGCATACGTCTGGCCTGTGGGTGTGCGACAAGATGTCCCAGTGAGTTAAACACTTGCTGCTAACATCTGCGGTGATCCGTAGGGAGCGAAGTCGGAATACGGAAGTGCCAGCCCTGCTTCCACCCATCCCTCTGAGGTTGGTAAATCGACAACTAGTAACTGGGCGACACTAACAGCTTTTATTTACAGCGCCGAGAAACAGCAGAAGGGATGATTTAAAACGCTGTTGTAGTTGTGGAGGGTTATCGGAGGGTTGCCGGAGTGGGTATTTTCTGTGCAGCCTTGCTGAATCAGCAGCGAAGAAGTGAGATAAGATAGAACTCAGGGAAGGTCGAAGGTCACACCATAAAGATTCAACTGGTTGAACTTTGAACTCCTCCCTCATATTATGGGTGGCTCCATTTTTGTTTTCATGTTTTGCGGTGCTATTTCAGGACATTGCTGCCATGAAATGATTGGTGAATGCTGGATGAGGCAGGAGCATATACTACCCCCCCCCCCCTCCGCCCCCCCCTCTCAGACATCTCACCGTAGGTGACATGTTCAGCACCCACAGCGTCTGCAGCGCTCAGGATGTGCTGGTGGTGGGCACAATACGCATTTTTGGGGACCAGAACGTATTTTTCAGACTCTGACCCTGAGCCAAAGAGGGAAAGGCTAAAAGGGGAGAACGGTAGATGAAGAGAAACCTAGGGAAACAGTGACTAAGAGGGAAAGCAGAGATGAAACAGAACCTGCAAGAGCGAGATAAGGAGACAGGAAGTGTCAGGAGGTGGAAGAAAGAGGCATGAGATGGAATCCAGAGTAAGCATCCTCTGTATTCATGAGATAAAGAGACTGGAAAAGTAGGGGGTGGAAGAAAGAGGCGTGAGGTGGAATCAGGACTAGGCAGCCTCGGTATTCATGAGATAAAGAGACAGGAAGTGTGGGGGTGGAAGAAAGAGGCATGAGATGGAATCAGGACTAGGCAGCCTCGGTATTCATGAGATAAAGAGACAGGAAGTGTATGGGGTGGAAGACAGAGGCATGAGATGGAATCAGGACCAGGAACCCTTGGTATTCATGAGATAAAGAGACAGGAACAGTCGCGGCTAACGATGCGCGGAAGGGGCAGGGCGGCGTGTGGAGTGGGGTAAAAGGAGAATAAATATTAAATTCATTTAGAAAAAAAAACACTTACCTGCACGCTGCCGCTCCGCTCCTCCGTCTCCTCTGCTGCAGGCACAGGCTCCCAACCTGCCCTGCGGCCAATCCTGACGCTGCTCAGAGCAGCATCAGGATTGAGTGGGAGCGCCCAGCCAGGGCGCTTCCCAGGCACACTGGGAGCCTGTGCATACTCTCTCCAGCCCGGCAGCTGTGTTGCTGGGCTGGAGAGAGCCTAATGCGCATGTGTGTTTGGCCGGCCCGAGATGGCAAGCCAAACACACATGCACGCCCCCCTCACTGCTCGTCACCCCCATGCCCCACCCCTTTACAAGAAAACGATGATAAACACAGTTGATTATCGTTTTCTTGTAAAGGTTTTGCAGCTGCTGCTACTGGCGGAGCGGCAACACTCCTCCTTCCTAACAGAGGAGCCGCCCCTGGACAGGAAGTGTGTGGTGGTGGAAGAAAGAGGCATGTGTTGGGGTCAAGCCCAGACAGCCCTTGGTATTCATGTGATAAAGAGACAGGAAGTGTAGGGGGTGGAAGAAAGACACAAAGTGGAATCAAGACCAGGCAGCGTCCGTATTCATTAGGTAAGGGATCAGGAAAAGTAGGGGGTGGAAGAAAGAGGCATGAGACGGAATCAAGACGAGGCAGCCTTGGTATTCATGAGATAAAGAGACAGGAAGTGTAGGGGGTGGAAGAAAGAGGCATGAGGTGGAATTAAGACCAGGCAGCCTCGGTATTCATGAGATAAAGAGACAGGAAGTGTAGGGGGTGGAAGAAAGAGGCATGAGACGGAATCAAGACGAGGCAGCCTTGGTATTCATGAGATAAAGAGACAGGAAGTGTAGGGGGTGGAAGAAAGAGGCATGAGGTGGAATTAAGACCAGGCAGCCACAGTATTCATAAGATAAAGAGACAGGAAGTGTGTGGAGGTGAAAGAAAGAGGCATGAGATGGAATCAAGACTAGGCAGCCTTGGTATTCATGAGATAAAGAGACAGGAAGTGTGTGGTGGTGGAAGAAAGAGGCATGAGTTGGGGTCAAGCCCAGACAGCCCTTGTTATTCATGAGATAAAGAGACAGGAAGTGTAGGGGGTGGAAGAAAGACAAAAGGTGGAATCAAGACCAGGCAGCCTTGGTATTCATTAGGTAAGTGTAGGAAAGTACCATCTTGCCTGGCATGTTACCCCCATATTTCACTGTATATATGTTGTTTTAGTTGTATGTGTCACTGGGACCCTGCCAGCCAGGGCCCCAGTGCTCATAAGTGTGCCCTGTATGTGTTACCTGTGTTATGACTAACTGTCTCACTGAGGCTCTGCTAACCAGAACCTCAGTGGTTATGCTCTCTCATTTCTTTCCAAATTGTCACTAACAGGCTAGTGACCAATTTCACCAATTTACATTGGCATACGGGAACACCCTTATAATTCCCTAGAATATGGTACTGAGGTACCCAGGGTATTGGGGTTCCAGGAGATCCCTATGGGCTGCAGCATTTCTTTTGCCACCCATAGGGAGCTCTGACAATTCTTGCACAGGCCTGCCATTGCAGCCTGAGTGAAATAATGTCCATGTTATTTCACAGCCAATTACCACTGCACTTAAGTAACTTATAAGTCACCTATATGTCTAACCTTTACCTGTAAAGGTTGGGTGCTAAGTTACTTAGTGTGTGGGCACCCTGGCACTAGCCAAGGGGCCCCTACATTGTTCAGGGCAAATTCCCCAGACTTTGTGAGTGCGGGGACACCATTACACACGTGCACTATACATATGTCACGACATATGTATAGCGTCACAATGGTAACTCCGAACATGGCCATGTAACATGTCTAAGATCATGGAATTGTCACCCCAATGCCAGGCATTGGGGAGACAATTCCATGATCCCCCGAGTCTCTAGCTCAGACCCGGGTACTGCCAAACTACCTTTCCCGGGGTTTCACTGCAGCTGCTGCTGCTGCCAACCCCTCAGACAGGTTTCTGCCCTCCTGGGGTCCAGCCAGGCTTGGCCCAGGAAGGCAGAACAAAGGACTTCCTCAGAGAGAGGGTGTTACACCCTCTCCCTTTGGAAAAAGGTGTTAGGGCTGGGGAGGAGTAGCCTCCCCCAGCCTCTGGAAATGCTTTCATGGCCACAGATGGTGCCCATTTCTGCATAAGCTAGTCTACACCGGTTCAGGAATCCCCCAGCCCTGCTCTGGCGCGAAACTGGACAAAAGAAAGGGGAGTGACCACTCCCCTGACCTGCACCTCCCCTGGGAGGTGCCCAGAGCTCCTCCAGTGTGCTCCAGACCTCTGCCATCTTGGAAACAGAGGTGATGCTGGCACACTGGACTGCTCTGAGTGGCCAGTGCCAGCAGGTGACGTCAGAGACTCCTTCTGATAGGCTCCTCCAGGTGTTGCTAGCCTATCCTCTCTCCTAAGTAGCAAACCTCCTTTTCTGGCTATTTAGGGTCTCTGCTTTGGGGAATTCTTTAGATAACGAATGCAAGAGCTCATCAGAGTTCCTCTGCATCTCTCTCTTCAACTTCTGCCAAGGAATCGACCGCTGACTGCTCTGGAAGCCTGCAAAACTGCAACAAAGTAGCAAAGACGACTACTGCGACCTTGTAACGCTGATCCGGCCGCCTTCTCGACTGTTTTCCTGGTGGTGCATGCTGTGGGGGTAGTCTGCCTCCTCTCTGCACTAGAAGCTCTGAAGAAATCTCCAGTGGGACGACGGAATCCTCCCCCTGCAACCGCAGGCACCAAAAGACTGCATCACCGGTCCTCTGGGTCCCCTCTCAGCATGACGAGCATGGTCCCTGGAACTCAGCAACTCTGTCCAAGTGACTCCCACAGTCCAGTGACTCTTCAGTCCAAGTTTGGTGGAGGTAAGTCCTTGCCTCCCCACGGTAGACTGCATTGCTGGGTACCGCATGATTTGCAGCTGCTCCGGCTCCCGTGCACTCTTCCAGGATTTCCTTTGTGCACAGCCAAGCCTGGGTCCCCGACACTCTAACCTGCAGTGCACGACCTCCTGAGTTGTCCTCCGGCGTCGTGGGACCTTCTTTTGTGACTTCGGTGAGCTCCGGTTCACTCTTCTTTGTAGTGCCTGTTCCGGCACTTCTGCGGGTGCTGCTTGCTTCTGAGTGGGCTCTTTGTCTTGCTGGACGCCCCCTCTGTCTCCTCACGCAATTGGCGACATCCTGGTCCCTCCTGGGCCACAGCAGCATCCACAAACCCTAACCTCGACCCTTGCAGCTAGTAAGGCTTGTTTGCAGTCTTTATGCACGGAAATACCCCTGCAAGCTTCTTCACGACGTGGGACATCCACCCTCCAAAGGGGAAGTTTCTAGCCCTCTTCGTTCTTGCAGAATCCACAGCTTCTACCATCCAGTGGCAGCTTCTTTGCACCCACAGCTGGCATTTCCTGGGCATCTGCCCACTCCCGACTTGATAGTGACTCTTGGACTTGGTCCCCTTGTTCCACAGGTACTCTCGTCAGGAAATCCATCATTGTTGCATTGCTGCTGTTGGTCTTCCTTGCAGAATTCCCCTATCACGACTTCTGTGCTCTCTGGGGAACTTAGGTGCACTTTGCACCCACTTTTCAGGCTCTTGGGGTGGGCTATTTTTCTAACCCTCACTGTTTTCTTACAGTCCCAGCGACCCTCTACAAGGTCACATAGGTTTGGGGTCCATTCGTGGTTCGCATTCCACTTCTAGAGTATATGGTTTGTGTTGCCCCTATACCTATGTGCTCTCATTGCAATCTATTGTGACTGTACATTGCTTGCATTGCTTTCTATTGCTATTACTGCATATTTTTGGTATTGTGTACATATATCTTGTGTATATTTGCTATCCTCATACTGAGGGTACTCACTGAGATGCTTTTGGCATATTGTCATAAAAATAAAGTACCTTTATTTTTAGTATATCTGTATATTGTGTTTTCTTATGATATTGTGCATATGACACCAGTGGTATAGTAGGAGCTTTACACGCCTCCTAGTTCAGCCTAAGCTGCTCTGCTAAGCTACCTGTTCTATCAGCCTAAGCTGCTAGACACCCCTCTACACTAATAAGGGATACCTGGACCTGGTGCAAGGTGTAAGTACCCCTTGGTACTCACTACAAGCCAGGCCAGCCTCCTACAGTAAGGGATCAGGAAAAGTAGGGGGTGGAAGAAAGAGGCATGAGACGGAATCAAGACGAGGCAGCCTCGGTATTCATGAGATAAAGAAACAGGAAGTGTAGGGGGTGGAAGAAAGACAAAAGGTGGAATCAAGACCAGACAGCCTTGCTATTCATTAGGTAAGGGATCAGGAAAAGTAGGGGGTGGAAGAAAGAGGCATGAGATGGAATCAAGACGAGGCAGCCTTGTTATTCATGAGATAAAGAGACAGGAAGTGTAGGGTGGTGGAAAAAAAAAGTATGAGATGGAATCAAGACCAGGCAGCCTCGGTATTCATGACATAAAGAGACAGGAAGTGTGTGGTGGTGAAACGCAGAGGTATGAGGTGGAACAGACGTGGTCGCGCTACTGATAGCCCCCTGAAAAAAACTTGTGCTCCAGCACTGTGATTTTTATTTTTACAAATGTGTATGAATGATGGTGAATATGTCAGTGTGATGACAATGCAGGCAGCATGCAGGCCGGAAGCCAGCTGCCTAGCTTTGAGCCGTGGGTGGATCCAGCGCGTGTTCCCTAATTAAAGGCCGCTGTCCTTGAGAGAATAGCCTGGTGTGCAGGGCGTGCCCTCTTATTACACGTACACCATGATGACTCAGCGCTCTCTTATTACAGGCCATCGAGCCAGCCAACCGCAGGTCTGGGTAACGAGATGTAATTGGTACTGACGCTTCCCCAATACACTTTCTCCTCTGCAGCCTTTCTCAGTGCTCGACCCAAATTCATCTGGATGAGACCAAAATGTAAACTTTAAAAACATATATAAACTTTAAAAATGCTTCTGTGCCTTCCTGTCATGGTCACTCTTGAGAAAATGAGAGACATTTTGAGAGGGTCGTTGCAGTATAAACTACAAGAGATTTTTTAAATTGCTGCTTCCTTTACGTTGGGTGATATGTTTTCACACCTGACACAATTCACTAGTTCCTTGGCTGATCAGTGTTTTGTGTGCAGCGTCTGTCAGTCTGTAATTGTCTCCCCCTCCCTCCCTCACCATTCTGTATATTCAGCAAGACAGCCCCATCTGGTGGAGTGGGGAGGTTTGGCCGCGAGAGTGGTTTTGTCATTTTAAATAAAAAACATGTGATGGATAGTGTCCTGAAGAAACCAAGGCCCAGATGTAAGAGGCCTAGCACCATGTATCACCGCATTAGTGTAATTGTTGAGACTCTAATGTTGCAATATTATGGCAAAACCACTGTGCGATACTTACAAACTGACGCAATGCATGCACTGCACAATTTTGTAACACCTTGTGCCAAATTATGCCTGCGTCAAGCAAAATGTATGCAAGGAATCGTTCCCCCATTAGGGTGGCCGACAAAATGGTGTGATGAAATCTAAAAGATTTTGCTACACCATTTTTTGCGTCATTTTTAACGCCTGCACAGAGCAGGCGTTAAAGGGAGGCACACCATTGTTTTCAATAGGCCTCAATGTGCTTTGCAGGATTAGTGTCAACATTTTTGGCCCTAATCCTGCAAAGTGCCAAAGTAGCATGAACATTTTGGACGCTAGTTCTCTATCTACCAGCATGGTGCGCCATATGTTAAATACGGCGCAGACATGGTGACGTTAGTGGGGCGCTAAGGGGCGCAAGAAAAGAGGCACTGCATTGGATGCAGTGCAATTTTTCTCTAATTCAGCCCCAAATTCGCCAAATTCTATTCTTCAGACGCTAACTATGGAAAGTGTTATGTTATCAAATAACAGGGTAGGTGTTACAAGGCAAATGATCTTTAAAAGCCTAAAAACTCCCGAACCCCTTAAAAAAGGCCAAATTAAATGTAACAGTGATATTTTAAAACTTAAGAGGTAACACTTATTTAAAAAAAAGTCAGATTGACAAACCCAGGGCGTTGAAGTTCTTCTTCTATATTGGCAGCATCAGTCTTTCCACTATTTCTAATGAGGGTGCATGGCACATGGGACGCACTGAGCATGTATGCTGCATGGGTGGAGAGGAAGGGGGCCTGCCAAGTTGTAAAGGAAGGAGTAAGGATGAGATGACGGGGAGAGCAAGGGAAGACATTTTAAATGAAATTTAAAAAAAGGAACAGACAGGTTAAAATTAAAGTAGAAGTGAAGAAAATGCATGCCGTGCTAGAGAGGGGAAGAAGAGTGTTTGACGTGGATGGTTACAAGGCATCCTCAAGCAGCCCCTGCGTTTGTCAGAATATCCCCCACTCTGACCAGTGGGGCTGCCTGAGGTCAGTAATGTAATGATCAGAAAAATATGTACCAAAGGTCAGTTCCATTACCTGACAGAAGTTAAAGAGTGGCTCCACAGGTATTTGGTCTTTGGGAGGGATGAGCCCTTTCCTCGAGGCATGCGCAGGCCATGAGTCACTAATGTAACCGCCATTTCATCAGTGAGATCCATATGTAGTCTGGCTGTACTATTCACCAGTTTAAAATGGCTGAATCTTCCATGAGACTCCATGGCTAGCGCCCAATCCAAGATGGCAGCAAGAACCTTGCCAAAATCAAGAGGTATCTAGAGAGGAGATGTGGCCTGGAGGCTAGAGCAGCTGACTTTGGAACTAAAGAATCAAATTCAAAACATTGCATCAGCTCAACATCCTTTGATTCTTGGTAAATTATTCAGTCTCCTGTGCGTACAAAAATGTGCAGTGTAATCTCGTTTTTTTAGTGAATTCCACAAATTCCTTTAGTCCAAGTTCGTGCTACATAAAACTGTGTAAAAAAAATTACAAAACAAGCGCCGGCAAAGCCAAAAGCCTCACGGCCAACATTTGACTATATTGGCTTTGCCAATGCTTGTTTAGTTGTAGATATTGCTTAGCTCTGATGGTTTGGTGAGTCCCCATGAGTAAGAATAAAATGGATATGACAATGAATTTAGCTACACGTGTGGCTAGATCTATAAGGGTATCTTTAGGTAACTGACCCTCACACACTAGAATGCTAGTGTAAATGCTTTGTAATGCACTTACGTCGACTCTTTCACCCATGCATGCATTCATTATTTGTGAAGGAGCAGTATAAGTTTGAAATGCATAACATAAGAACTGATTTCTGCTGCAGCAAAACAACACTGGCCTCTGCACAGGTAAATGGAGCAAAATAACGCAATACTTACAAATCATGTAATAAATGAATTATGCACAGAGGTAGAATACTGCGATAAATAGCACGATTGGTGCAAATTAGAACATACCGAGAAATTTAGCACCGCCCCAGGCAGTTTATATAATTCAAGCACAGCCTAGCGAGTGCGCATCTCCTGCAACTTGCGTCACTTAAAAGACATCTTTGTTTTGGTAACATCAGCCTCTGTTGGTTAATTGAACAACAGCAATTAACACGTTTTCCCCGGTGAAAGACAGACATTCAACTCTCCTATTTTTTGGTGCACGCGACTCTTGACCAGGACTTTGACTGGTCCACATGACCAGGGGATGGGTCTGGGCCGTGCGTCAAGGACATTCTTCATCAAACGGGGCGTGGCACGTGGTGCAGCATCTTGACTATACATTTTATTATGTAACTGTCACCATCGTTATTTTTGGTCAGTTTCGTCTGCCATGTTTGAATCTTAAGCAATTTTTTGAAAAATTTCATTGCAAACGAAGAATTATCATTTTGCGATTTCTCTTTGTAATTTTGAATTTGAATTTCAATAAACGAGACCTAGAATTTAGCCATGCATACGACTTTTCTGAATATTTTTTGGACGGGGAGAGAATACAAAGTCTCACCAACTCCGCGGCCTATAATTCAGAATCCCTCTATTGTCAAACTCCAGGACTGTTCCTGGTCCCTACGCATCACCCAAACACGTTACGTTCCAGAAGGTTCCTCAGCCTCCAAATCTGCCTTGCACAGACGATTAAATGCCGCTTGTTGTAATTAAGCTCTACACAATTAGCTGTCAAGGCGGGCACTCATCCGTTTTATGTTGCAATCTCTTCAACAGGCTAGGCCGCCTGGCAAGATTGTCACTTTGAGGAAAGATTTTCATTACTTACCCTAGTGTCTATGTCAGGCTATGAAATATCAAGACGCGCTCGGCGGAGAGCTGGAGGGATTTCTCATTTGCTCTTCCACATGCTCTTATGAAAGTGGCGCTCTCTGGAAATTAATGCTTTTTTGAGTCCTGCAAAAGAAATGTGATGTGTCGGCGAAATAATAAGAACATGTTCATGGGCTGAATTCTTCAATATTCCCTTTGAGAAGTTGCCAGTCGTCTGAGCTGGTCTACGCTTAGTTAACTTTCAGAAAGTAGTTCTTTGCACGCTGTAAAAAAAAATAGGAAGTCCCTTAAGCAGTGCATCCGTGCATCTCGACTACCGTACACTATTACAGTAATGGACCAGTACATTCACCATGACGATACCTTCATCCGCCAATGCCCTCAACCACCATTACCTTATTTTGACTCAAGTACCCAACGAGCTAGGATTTAAAATGTAGCAGTTTTAGCAGATTTTATTTTGACGAGTGAGAAAGCACAGTGTCGCGTTGGCTCTTTTTTGGACTTTGAGGTCAAAGGAAGGACACTTACAATGTTCAACATAGAATAGATTTAGATTTTTGGTCAAAAATATTTGTGATTAATCTCACTTGGAGTATCAGCACATTGTCTGTTTCTCTCTGTTGCAAGCTTTAGTTGTTTTCTTGTTCGCTAGGTAGCAAAAGGACAGGCGCGGCTCCTCCGCTAGGGCGGAGGAGCGTCGCCCACCGCCAGCAGCAGCAGGAGCTGCAAACCTTTTACTAAAAAACGATAATAAACTATGTTTATTATTGTTTTTTAGTAAAAGGGGCGGGGCCACGAGCTGTGATGAGCATGGAGGGGGAGTGCACTGTGCACTCCCCTCACTGCGCATGTACGTTTGGCTGGCTGTGTCGGCCAGCCAAACACACATGCACACTGTGCTCTCTCCAGCCCAGCAACACAGTTGTTGGGCTGGAGAGAGCAGGCGCACGCTCCCAGTCTGTCTGGGTGCACCGTGGCGTCCTGCTCTGAGCAGCATCAGGATTGGCCGCAGGGCAGGCTGGGAGCCTGTGCCTGCAGTAGAGGAGCAGCGCAGTGGTGGCGATAACGGTACAGGTAATTTAAAAAACAAAAATGAATCCCCTCTGCGCGTGCACCACCCGCCCCTATTTAGCACTGCGAGCCGCTCCTGCAAAAGATATGATTCTGAGGTTTGTGACAATCAGTTTAAGCTCAGAGGTTCAGACCCAGAATACTGTAGTGTCATTTCAGAGGTTTCAAGGTCATTTGTCAAACTCTGAAGGTCGTGGGCTGAGCAATGGCCGGTAGCCAGCATGAGGTTACAGTCTCAAGGTTACTGAGAGGGGTCCAGTTCTCCTCTGTTGATTCAGGAGAACCTGAGTTCTTGCCTTCCACATGAGGTCAACTTGTGGGATCTAGGGCACAGCACCTTATGTCATTGTGCCCCACTTCCCTTATTTGTCCAAAGACACAGCACTTAGAAGCAGGGTCTACCCCTCCAGCCACCAGTATTAGGCCCGACAGACATGCTAACGGAGCCCGCTACCCACACGATTGGGTTGTCATGTCCTCATAAATGCTTTTGTGAATCTGCCCCATAACTGCGGAAGAAGAAAATGTCCAACACAGTATTTTGAATGACCATTGCCCTGCAGAGAGTTGGCTTTATTTTCATAATTCATGGTCATTAGCCGGAGACCTCAGGACAATAACCACTGCCACCCAGGACATGTGAACGTAAAGGAGGCACAATGAATGAAATACTAGCCAATACGCATTTATGTAGGTCCTTTGACCACTGGACAGGCATAGCCAAGGGTAGGTGCTACCTATGACTTGCTCTGTGGTTCAGCAGGTGTTGTCCTTGATACCATCAGTCTCATGGGTCATGAATGCAAAGCCAGGAATATAAAGTGAATATAGCCCTGAGAGCACTTTTGTTCCTGCCCTTGTCCGTTCCCGAGCCTCCCAACAGTACATAAAAGGATGCTTGGGGTCTATGGGGCTGACAACGGGTCAAGGTTTTCAATTTCATGTGAGGTCAAAGGGTGCATGATGTCACTTCACTACAGCTGCATTTGGGGGAATTGACATTCTTGTCCATATTGGACATAAAACAAATCATCCCAAACACAGAAATTAGCGGGAAGAATATTTGGTCTTCACTAATAAACATATAAACATTTGGGTGGCTGTCGAGCGCCCCCTAGCACATGCTTTTGTGTGTTTTTAGGATTACACCAAGAATCCCAGTAGAATACTTGGGAAGCTGCTCCATTTGGAAATTTCGAGGTTTGCATTCCCAAATGTCCATGCCACGATTTAAACGCACCCTTCCCACCGTATAGTGGGATTTACAACTGCAGTTTTCTACACACTCGTCTGCAATTTCTGGCAGCCATAAGTGAGGTATTTTCATTGCCAGAGGTAAATTTGAGACTCAAGATAGGTTTCCTCTGGTTTTCAAGAGCTCTCTCCAAGAGACCCCAGGAAGGTACATCTGCCTTTGCAGAGGATCCTGGTAACCTCTCTGCTTCCAGGGGGTGGGGCGCACAGACAGCCCTTGGGTGTTTCATTTGTGAGGTCTACACTTTGTCTGTATACATTCTCCTAATGTGCTGTTTCAGCTGCTAGAAGCCTGTTCTTTGTGGGTAAACAGTTTTTAATTTGAGCCTTCTGGTATTTTGCAGAGAAGGGAGTTGTGAATTACCGAAGGTCTGCATTGTTGAAAATGTCATTTATGCTATAATTAAGGTGATTATTGCTTTACCAGCAGGGTTAAGCATGCATCTGCTGCAGAGCCAGGGGGAGGGGAATCTCCTCTTAGCAAAGAGGAGGGTGTAAGCTGTTTCTAAGTATGGGCTGCACACTAATTCCTATATCACCATTACATCAGTTAGGGAACCTTTCACCTGGTGCATTATGTTACTCTAGTTGGCTCGGACAGGAGCTAAGACCTTTTGATTTTATTGAAAGGATGTATATAATATACTTACATTTAGAGGCTTTCAGTCAGCCTCTTCAATCATTGGTCTGTTATTTTGTCATTCATATGTTCTTATGCTCACTATAGCAGGGGAAGTACATCAGCCCACTTCAGCCATTGGCTAACTTCACAGTGAGTGACAGCATTCTGCCCTTTCACAAGGAGCACTTCCACACACAAAGTAGTTCTCTTCAGTGCCTGCGACTACAAAGGCAATGTGTGCTTTTTTGAGACCAAAAACTATTTTTGGTTCTAGCAACCTTTTGCTTATATTAGCAATGGCCTAACAGCTCGGCCATAATAAAGTTTTGCATTAAACATGTTCAAACAAAATGAGAATAAACAGATAAAAAGTTGCAGCCGACACCAGTCCTGTTTGCACCAATGCTTATTTTATCTAGATGTGGTCTGCTAATAACCTGGCCTCTTAGCACTTCTTGTCGCAGAGCATGGAGCCACGGTTTACCAGAACGAGGGTGTTGGAGGGGTTGGAGCCTCCGACCATCCCCGGCAGGGGTGGGAGCGGTTCAGAGCCCTCTGACCATCCCTGGCTGAGTGCATGAATGAGGGTTTTCCAGCCTGAAGGATACCATTGAAAACGCTGTGGACACAAAACAAAAATTGTCTCTAACCAGTGCTTCATTTGTGCTTCTTGTTTCCGGTGCTGAGCACCGGCTCTTATTTTTGAGGGCCGCGTTTATTCTTCTGCCTCGAGCATTTGCTGCGAGCAAGACACACATCAAAAAGACGGAGGAAGAGAAAAACGAAAAAGCGTCACTAAGGGAGAAAGCAGAAAGCTGTAAGCCAAGCTGAAGGGGCAGGGAGTGCCTGTAAATGGATTGAAGAGGCCAGAGGTTTCTTCAGGATTACGCTGCCTGAGTATTTTGTGCTCGCATGTTTAAATGCAGCAGCTGCGTGTTTAAGAGGAGAGCTTTGGGCACTGGCACGTTTTTATTCAGTGCTTAATTTGTGCTTGTTGTTTCCAGTGCTGAGCACCAGCACTTATTTTTTAGGGTCGGGGCTTACTCTTCTGCCTCAAGCATTTGCTGCGACCAAAAGACACATATGGGACAGATGGAGAAAGGGAAAAACGAAAAAGCGTCACAAAGGGAGAAAGTAGAAAGCTGCAAGAGTGAGCTGAAGGGGCAGCGAGTGGCTTTATATGGATTGAAGAGGCCCGAGATGGCTTCAGGATTACTCTCCCTGAGTATTCCATGTTCACACCTTTAATTGTAGCAGCCGCGTGTGTTTGAGGAGGTCTTTGGGCACCGCACCTTTTTATTTACAAATTAAGCACTGTTTTTTATTTACAAACTAAGCACTGCCTCTAACACATGACTTATGCCAGCGCTAGAGACACGCTATGCTCATGGTGCACACACCACGTACAGTGTACATATTGCAATATGAACAAACTTTGGGCACGCCGTGCAAACTCTATATTATCCCGTTGCCAGACTATGCGCGTATTCTGCAGAGATTGAGAATGAGCAAGCAGACACACATCACATGGGCATCATATAGGGGGCTGCATGGCACTGTTTGTACCCCCAGGTTGCTGTTTGCAAGATCAGTTGGCTGCTGTTCTGCTGCTGTGATTTAAGCCACGTGGCCGCTGTGGTTTTCTTTTTCTAGTCTTAGAAAGTCGGTGGTTTTGTTAACATGCTGCAACCTTGAGTTTCCAAGAAAGCTCCTTCAAAAGGCATCCGCTCGTGGGTGGTTTGGTCAAAGGTCATGTGATGTTTAACTTCCTGTGATGTAATCGGCAAATCGCTTATACAATTCTATAGGGTTTAGAGTTAAGCACTGACTCACCCTATCTGTGTGAAATTCATAAAAACATGTGCAGTCCTGACCTCGAAAAACGCACATAAATGCATTTGGCCTTGAAATCCTTTGTAAACTAAATTCTCTGTATTTTTGTGCGGTGCTGGCACAGACCAACGGGACCGTCACAAACTCGTTCTGGTAATCAGCTGGAGCTGCCCCTCCATGCCTAAGCTGCCCTGTTTATTAATAAGGCACACGTCACCAGGGCTAAACCAACTGCTCCACAGAGTCAGGGTACATGAGCCCCACAATTACATCACCTATTATTGCGCATGCTCCAATGGCGTAACAAAGGCCCCCGCAGCTCCCGCGGTGCGGGGGGTGGGTGCTCAGCACAGTACACGGGCGGCAGGCCCCTGACTGGGTCCAGGGGTTAGAGGCCCCCTTCAGGTACTTTGCGCGGCGGGGGGGCTGGACTCCCCAAGTTTCGTTGCATCGCTGGCATGCTTAATATTACATCCCTCTCCAAAAACGAAAGAACTCAAAGCAATCCCTACTTGCATCAGAAACACCACAACCAATTCCCTCCACAAAACTGGCTGCCAAAACATCACACAGAAGGTCTTGAATACTCCTGCGAATGAAGTAGGTTAAACTGGCATAATTCATGTAATTCGAAAATTTCACAACACACTTGCCCTTTGTTTATGGGGGTTTAGACTCCAGTGCCCCATTTTATATGGTCTGGTACCGCCGAGGCCTGTTGCCCAGAGCCCAGCATTTAACACAAAACACCCACATCCTAAACCATACCCAACATGACATTACTTCTCGGATGGCAACTCCTCAGCGGGTTTGGGAGTCCATATCTTTTAATTTCGAAACACATAATCAGAAATTCCATCAACAACACTTTTACACAGTAACCCCTAATAACATTTACATAGTATTTACAGTTTTCAGATGCCTAGCCTTAACAGAGTCTGCTAATACATCCGATTTCCTATCATTAACTAAATCCGTTCCTGCATATCCACGTATCAGTGACTGCAGACGAGATCATGACTGATTGCTAAAACACCCAATCCTTGCCGCTCCCTCCAGCTAAAAGGCCCAGGGATAGGATCCCCATCTGGGATCATTCCATCTATTCTCCAAAATATCAGTTGTGTGCAGACCCTTTAGAGGGGGCCCGCCTGCCCGCCAGGATGCATGCCTCGGGCACCCCATCCATCCACAGACTCTCAGACTCTACCTCCCCCCAAGGGCGAGAGCTAGCTTCAAAGCCTTTGCGCATGCGCGGGTGGTTGGTTCTAAGAACCAGATGCCAGCGACGCGAGCAAACCGCGACCCAGGATGTCATCCTGACTTCTCAACCAGCACCCCTTGGAGGGTCCAATTACCTTGCCATCCTGCTGAGGTAAGAAAAAAGGTAGTTAATTGCCCCCCCACTCATGGTCTCACCCTCAACAATAAATAACATTGAATCCATCCGTGCTGCAAGGAGAGAACATGTTAATAGGTATCAAAACAACATAATCAAAGTCACAATGAAAACAGAACAGATAAGACATGCACTTAGGTGACAGAGAGAGTATAACCAAAACCAAGCAATTGCCATGAGGGGAGGTGGGTGGTTGTTTTCCTTTCCCAAAAAATGCCACTGGGCACACTCCTTTTGTCGCAGTGGCGAGCGGGAGAAAGAGGCCTGCTCGCTAACCGCTAATCCCTTTTACAGGGGCGAGTCCATGGCGTCTTTATCCTGCGCGGTCCGGAAGCACTTGATTGCTTCCGGGGCCACGCCCCTACGCCTGCCACTCCAACGAGTCCCCGATGAGGGGGTTGGAGGCAGAACGTGCCTCCTTCCCCCACCCAAAGCTCCCTGCCCGGCGTCCTACCATATGTGTGGCCAGTCCGATGGGGGAGGGCTCTGTATATTTCTTCATGCCTTTCTCGAGCATGTATGACATGCTTTTGGCATGTTGCCCATTTGAATTAGGTATTAAATTTGCGAGCAAGTTCTTATTATATCTAACTTTGATTTTTTTTTTTTTATATTCAACATTGGATTGGTGCAGCAGGGTTACTGCAGTGCATCTGTGGTTCTGCCAGGCAGGACCAGCCTTGAGCATGAGTGAGCTGGGCCCAGGCCTGGGGCGCCAATATCCCAAAAGGCACAGCAGGGAGCTGCCTGACTTAAGGACATGCAAACAGCAGCTTGTCCATCCCACTTGGTCTAAATTAGGTCCAGTTTAAGACTTTGTAATCAGCCCTTAATGTAACTTGGCATAATTGTTAGCACTCCATCAACCCCCTGCCCTCCTCCCATCTTCCTCACACCTCCTGCAGTCACACCACAACAACACACAACAAACACACATTTTCTTTCCGCCCAGGGAGCTGTCCCAGTCAGTCCGATTTAGGGCTGCCCCTGCTGCCAGTCATCTATGCATTAGTAATTTGTTTTTTAATGGTATTTCCGCTATGTTCACAACAAATCTGTTTTTTTTATAAGTTGCATTTAAGTGGCAGGTGACCTGTGTTGTAGGAGAAGGGAAAGAAGCAAGTCTTAGTAAAGCAGTGGGAGAGGTGGGGAAAAGAGCCTTAGTAGGGTCAGGTCCGAGACATGAGTGGTATCAGCTGGAGAAGGAATATCTGGGGAGTACACAAGTGTGTCCTCCCGAGATTTGTTTGATTGACACCTTCTGTGCACATACAAAAAAGGTGTACACTGTTCCAAATGGAAAAATATAATCACTAGGGGAACATTAAAGTTCAGGAGAAAGAGCCCTCACACATCCGAGAGGATGTCATGCTTCATCATCGGGTAGCTCCTCGTCAGACCGGCGCTGTAATGTCTGACGGGCTCCCCGTAAGGGGGCTCTTTGCCGGAGATCTTTTAGGTAGCAGCCGTGGTAGCGGACACTACAAGACCTGGTGTTGCGGTCAGGCGCTAATCCTGGCAGGAGAGTGAAAGATAAAATTGGTTCCCAGTCTTAATAGGAGCGAGTCAATTTAATTAATCAATGGAATAAGACCGGGACCAAGATTAAAAACAGAAGGAAAGTGTAAAATGAGGAATAATGCTCAACCACTTTCTGCATGGTGCTGGAGCTTAAGGAGAGTATCGTCGGGCTCCTAGGACATGGTCAACATGTTTCGCGTACAGTGGTCTAACAAGATCCTATGACGCGTCTTCAGGACCAATACATAATAAGACTTCTGTCTATATTACCGAAAGTTTGCAAAAATGTCAAACAAATCATATAGTCACTTACATTGAAGTTCACTAATTGTCAGAAATCTCTAATGGTCGCCCTAGAAAAATACAAACAAATCATTTTGATCAAAACACACAGAAAAATATCCCATGCTATGTTGTCATGTATAGAAGGTATACACAAAGTTATTTAATCAGGATGGATAGGAGTTAACCACGCACTGAGTTAATGTCACACTGAACAGGCTCCATAGCAAGTAGCAAAGGTGTTTTCGTCCCTCAAGCCATTGTGACAGACTTTCAAAAAGCACTGTTTCTTTAAGCTAGTTACTCTGTACTGTAAAAATAACAATTAGTGTGTGAAATTTGCGTAACTTGTTTTTGCGTAATTGAGCAAAATAATGAAAAAAGTAATAAAATTCCACATAATTACACAACATTTGAGATTGGCACTGTACTTTAGCATGAAATGCTTACTCATGCCCACTTTGGATGTCATGTGGTATTTTATGTAAAATTGAATAGTGCCAAAAAAGCAAATGCGCTGTGAACAACATACACTCTAGCTCTGTCATTTATATTGATCCTGTGCATTCAAGTTACATTTTTACTCCAACTGCGCTTAATTAATCAATGTGCTATAATAATGTAATTTTGGGAACTATACGTAGCAAGAGTAACATGAAGTCACAGAATTTATGCAAATTACAATGGGGTAACCCAAATTTTGCCCAAAACTAAAAGTAACATGAAATTGGCATGTACGCTGTGGTAATAAATGTATGAATCTGTATTTATTACTTCGCTTGCTATAAAAACATTTGTACCTGATATTGATATACACACATACTTACCTAGTGGCAGTCGCCACTAGGTAGTCATAGTTAGGGCCATGTTTCCATAGAAAAAGCATTTTTGACTTGCCTATGTCCTTGGCACCGTTTGACGAATCTTCACTAAATTTTCAAACAAGCGTGTGTCGGTGATTCTTGTTGCGCCTGCGTAGTTTCGAGGTGATGCATCAAGTGGGTGCTGAGAAAAATGGGTGGAGGTCAAAAAAGTTTTGTTTCCCATGTTGATTCCTATCGGAATTACACTAAATTTGGCAGAAAGCTAGCTTTTGGTACCAAGATTGAGCTTTCGCTTATTTGGTGTCAATCCTTTCAGTAGTTTTTGAGAAATGAAAGAAGAGAATACATTTGTATATCTAGGGCTGCAGATCCTTCGTGATGTATTTGTGAATAATGTCTAGCTTGTGCAGGGAAATACACAGCTTTGATCGGCTGCCAACATTTCAACCAGGAAAAAATGCAAAAACAGAAAAAGGGGCCATGTTAGGTACAACCTGACCCCTTAGCTGGTGTTGGGGTTCCAGAGGGATCCCGCCAGGGTAAAAAAGCACTTAAAAAAATAAATATGTTATTGCAAATTTGCGATGTCATCTCAAATTCGCTGTAAAGACACTTCTTTGATTAGAGGCCCTGGATGGGCCAGGTCCCAGGGGCATGTTCAAAATAAAGAAGAGGAGCACACCGTCCCCCTCTGGGTCCCCCCTCCGCAGCCCCAGAAACTTCCACCTCCCCAGGGCTTTAAATAAATACAAAGCAGGAGGTGCGCTTTGCCCCCTGCAGCCCTGGGGGTTATTACTAACTGTATATGGAGGGCCATGCTGCCCCCTCAGGCCCCGGGCCACCACCTTCCTGGGGCTTCAAATAAATACAAAGCAGGGGTGCTGCACGCCCCCCCCCTGCAGCCCCTGGGGCCCTCACATTCCCGGGGCTTTAAATAAATACAAAGTAGGGGGGCGCGCCCCCCCCCCACAGCCCCAGCGGGCCGCCAACTCCACTGGGCTTTCATTAAATACAGTGCAGGGGGACCCAGCTGGAGAAAAAAGCACTTTTTTGTGTGTGTTGCAATTTTTTATTGAAGAAAAGCCAAGTACATTAGCACCAACACTAACTGCAGTATAGGAAAATAAGCAAAACAAGTAGGGAGCAAAGTACATTAGAGAAGAAGATAAATAACAGGAAGGGGCGGAGCAGTATGTGACTGATGTGTGGAGGAATCTGGGGCCAGATGTAGGAAAGCATTTGCGAGTCGCAAACGGCAAAAATTGCCATTTGCGACTCGCAAATCGCATGTTTCTATTCAGAAATGCATATTGCGAGTTGGGACCGACTCGCAAAATGCATTTCAGAATCGCAAATAGGAAGGGGTGTTCCCTTCCTATTTGCGATTCGGAGTGGTATGCAATACCATTTGCGACCGCATATGCGGTCGCAAATGGTGTCGCAGTTACCATCCACTTCAAGTGGATGGTAACCCACTCGCAAATTGGAAGGGGTCCCCATGGGACCCCTTCCCCTTTGTGAATGGACCCAAAACTATTTTTTCAGGGCAGGTAGTGGTCCAAGGGACCACTACCTGCCCTGAAAAAATACCGAAACTAAAGGTTTCGGATTTTTTTTTAAGTGCAGCTTGTTTTCCTTTAAGGAAAACGGGCTACACTTAAAAAAAAAAAAACTGCTTTATTTAAAAGCAGTCACGAACATGGAGGTCTGCTGACTACAGCAGGCCTCCATGTTTGCGAGTGCCTATAGTCGGTATGGGGCCGCAATTTGCGACCCACCTCATTAATATTAATGAGGTGGGTCTCTGCGACCCCATACCGACTCGCAGACGGTGTCTGAGACACCGTTCTGCATTGCAAATTGCGACTTGCAATTTGCGAGTCGGAAGGACTCGCAAATTGCAAGTCGCAATTTGCAATTTTCCTACATCTGGCCCCTGGTGAGGAAAATTGGAAAATAAAAGAGTAAGGTACAATAATAGGTAAAAGGGATATCCATGCAAGATTCATTCCTAGAGGGGAGGAGGGGCAAAGGAAACCTAGATGGCGTAGCTCTATGGGCTTTGCAAACACGGGGAAAGCTGGACCAGAGGGGGCTGGTAGGGGAAGGGGGACTGCGTCAGGAGGAGAAATAAACCACAGTGGATCCATATACTAATAGCGAGACATATGATGAAATGGAGGCAGGGTGAGGAAGGCGGTACCATGGGCTCAGTGACCGAGTTGGGGGTAAAACGTAGGTGAGACGAATGCAGAGGTGGCCTCCGGATGGGACCAGTGGGGGGCAGAGGAAAGGAGAAAGGGGTCTGGGCACGGGTGGGTTGAAGCATTTAAAAAAAATAAATACTGCAAATTCGTGACATTGTCAAGAATTCGTGGTAAAAAATTAAAGAAAAACAAGTGAGGTCTCCCCTCACTTCTTTGATTAAAGCTCCTGGGTGGGCCAGGTCCCAGGTGCATGTTTAAAACAAAGGAGGGGGGCACATGTGTCCCACCCTCCTGGGCTTATCTTTGCCTCGGGGACAGCCACCTCCTTGGGCTTAAATGTTAATTGTATGCAGGGGGCCACATCCCCCCCCCAGCAGCCCCGGTGGCCGCCATATCCCCAGGGCTTTAAATAAATTCAAAGCGGGTGGGGAGGCATGTGTCCCCCCTCAGCCCTGGGGACAGCCACCTCCCCGGAGCTTAATACTAGTTGTATGTGGGGGGGGCTGTTCTTTGGCCCCCCTCCCTGCAGTCCGAGGAGTGCAACCTCCCTGGGGCTTTAAATAGATACAAAGCAGGGGGGACGCGAGGCCCGCCCACTGCCCCTGGAACCATCACCTCCCTGGGGCTCTAAATAAATGCAAAGTGGCGGGGGCGCGCGGCTCCCCCCCACAACCCTCAGGGTCCGGCAACTCCCCAGGGCTATCATTAAATTCATTGCAGGGGATCCCGCCAGGGCAAAAAAAGCATTAAAAAAAAATGACTTTAAAATTCACAGTGTCGAAAATGTGCAGTAAAAGTGTTTTTAAAATACTGATTGTATGCGGAGGCTATGCAGCCCCCCCAAAGCCATGGGCCCCACCACCTCCCCAGGACTTTAAATAAACACAAAGCAGGGTGGGTGCCTGCCCCCCGGAGCTAAATACTAATTGTATATGGGGCCCGCGCTGCCCCCCCTACTGCAGCCCCCAGGGACCACCTCCCCAGGGAAATAGTAAGAGTGATAGGGGTCCATTTTGTAACCCTGAGCCCCAGGGACCACCACCTCCCCAGGGCAATGCTTGTTGGAGGCGGGCCCCGCAGCCCCCGTCAAGGAGCCATTGATGACACTGGGGATCGCCACTCTCCTTCCCCACAGCCTCCCCCCCCGAGGGCCGACTCCTGCTATGTCCCCGGGTGCCCACCCCAGGGACATAGCTGTTTGCTCTTGCTTGGTGGGAGCTGACAGCTTCCACCAAGCGAAAGCAAACAAAGTCCGCTTTCTGACAGCAAGAGCTGTCAAACAGTTCCCGCTGCCAGAAAGCGGAGTTTTCATCTGTTTCCCTGCACGCATATTTGCGTGCAGGGAAACAGATGAAAACATTGCTCCCACTAGCAGGGAGCTGCTAGGGCCTTCAGGCTCTCCCTGCGGTCCTGTAAATCTCTGAAGAGAGAGAGCAAGAGATTGTCTTTACAATGGTCTTTCCATTCAATGACTTCAAAGAGTAAGACTAACAAGATGTTTGGGACAAAGTTATGGTTACGTTTGGATGCAGAGAGGAACAGTGTCTCTTCTGGACTAATGGTCAAGTTCTTGTGCTGTCACTTGGTAGGCTGAACGTTCAAATCCTAGTATGGCTTGGCAGTGTGTTTGTTTATTTACAAGTGTTTTGACTGATAAATCTTCATAGCGATGGAACATTCACGTTTCTTTCCAATCACATGCGTGGGATGACTGTCAAAGATATGCCTGGAAGCATCACAATAGGCAGTCACCTATGGCCCAAAAGTTAAAAGAACTCTAATTATAACTGCTGAATTTATATTATTATTATTTATTTATTTTTTATATGGTTTTGTGTGAGTAAATTCAGAACCTAACTATAACGTCCCTGTAACCTTTGTCTTTTTCAGAGAATTTCTAGTTTCTTTTTAACGTATAGTAATTTTCATTGCTATACATGAAGCCAACCACTGCCATGAACGGCCTGCAGCCAGGCCCTGAGGCCAACTCCCTATAAACACATAAACTTGCACCGTGCACAACCTTCTCCAGTGTGCAGTAGGGTTTGCCTGCAAGAGCTGACTTGTAGTCAATCCCTGCGGCCAACCCCCGAGCCACCCAACCCAATGGTGTGCATGACCCCTTGCACATGCACAGTGGAAGTTGTCTGCGGCCTCTTTAGGTTTGAGAATAGGTGTAAGAGGCTGTATCAGGTTTAATAGTGTCAATTGGGGGTCAGAGTGCATGCATCAATGTTTTAGTGTGTGCATCAGTATGTGTGTGGGTCTGTAAGTGGGTGCATGAGGGTGTACGTGGGTCTGTGAGTGGGTGTGTGACGGTCTGAGTGGGTGTCTGTGGGTCCGTAACTGGTGAGTGGGTGTGAGTGGGTGCATGAGGGTCTAACTGGGGCTTTGAGTGAGTACATGAGGGTCTGAGTGGGTGCGTGAGAGTCTGAGTGGGTCTGTGAGTGGTTGCGTAAGTGTCTGAGAGGGTGTGTGAGTGGGACTACTGATTGAAAGAGAGACAAGGAGAGTGAAAGAAAGTGAGAGGGAAAGGTAGAATTGTTTACTCTTTGATGTCTGATTTACTTAGAAAGAGTTATTTGTTTCCAATTTAAAATCAAAAATGTGATTTTTTTAAAAATATAATGTTTTGTTTATTACCAAAAATATAAGTAAAATGAGTCCAGCTGGACTCAAACCTCTAAAGCTCAGTATGAAAGTCTGCGACCTTTGCACTGAGCTACGTGGGATTTTTTTGTATTATTTTTTTTGCCCGCTTGGTCCCTTCAATTTTTTTTATTTTTATAAAAAACAAAAATTATAATAAAATGCCCTTTCGGGCTACCTGACACTGCAGGGAAAGCCTTAAGGCTTCTCCTGCAGTGCCATTCATTCAGCAAGCAGGGTTCTGCACTGACACAGCTCTGTGCTTGCTGAAGCACTTCATCGCTGTCCTCTGCTCTGCTGTTTGCTGCTTTACAGTTCTGCTGTCAAACATCAAACAGCTATGTCCCAGGGTTGGGCACCCCTGGGGCATTGCAGGAGCTGACCCTGGGGGGTGGCGGACCCCAGGGCCATCAGAGGCTCCACAAGCGGGGCTGTGCGGCCCCCTCTAACAATGACATAGCCCCAGGGGGGATGGTCCCCGGTCCTTTCTATTTTTTACACTTTGCCCCAGGGGTGGTGGTCCTTGGGGTGTGGGGGAGCCGCGGGGCCCCCACATATACTTAACCAGAAGCCCTTGGGGACGTGGTAGTCCCCAGAGAAGCAGGGGTCCCATAGGGACCCCCTTCACTTTTTTCAAGCTTTGCCCTGGGAATCCAGAATCCAGAATCCTATGGGAATTAACATGGGAACTTTTTTTGAGCCCCCTTTTTCTTGGTCCCCACTGGACGGATCACCCCGAACCTTTCCGTGTGCAACAAGAACCACTGCAACACTTTTTTTTGGGAAAATGTTGTGAAGATTCATTAAACGGTGCCAAAGATATAGGCAAGTCCAAAAACACTTTTTCTAAGGAAACATGGTCCTAGCCATAACTACCTACTGGCAACTGCCAGTAGGTAGGTGTGTGTGTGTGTGTGTATATATATATATATATACACACAGTTCTGCAGTGTTAGAAAATATAGGTGGTCATTCCGCCAGGGCGGAGGACCGCGGGAGCACCGCCGGCTCCAATGGGGATTCCGACCGCGGCGGTAAAGCCGCGGTCGGACCGGCACCACTGGCGGGGTCCCGCCAGTGTACCGCGGCCCCATTGAATCCTCCGCGGCGGCGCAGCTTGCTGCACCGCCGCGGGGATTCCGACCCCCCCTACCGCCATCCAGATCCCGGCGGTCGGACCGCCGAGATCCGGATGGCGGTAGGGGGGGTCGCGGGGCCCCTGGGGGCCCCTGCAGTGCCCATGCCACTGGCATGGGCATTGCAGGGGCCCCCGTAAGAGGGCCCCTACATGTATTTCACTGTCTGCTGCACAGACAGTGAAATACGCGACGGGTGCAACTGCACCCGTCGCACAGCTTCCACTCCGCCGGCTCGATTCCGAGCCGGCTTCATCGTGGAAGCCTCTTTCCCGCTGGGCTGGCTGGCGGTCTGAAGGCGACCGCCCGCCAGCCCAGCGGGAAAGTCAGAATTACCGCCGCGGTCTTTCGACCGCGGAACGGTAACCTGACGGCGGGACTTTGGCGGGCGGCCTCCGCCGCCCGCCAAGGTCAGAATGAGGGCCATAGTCATGTACTCAGGGCAGGGCAAAATTACTGTACACCATACAGAGGACATTCCAGCCTCAACAAATATGTTATTTGTCATGCTATATATAGAGCAGCGGAATTCTGCATTTGTGAACTTTTCTGTCTAATTTAGGATTTGCCACACTTGTCACACATCCCACCACCTTATAGAGACTTTAACAAGAAAAAGTGTGTTTGCAACTTGTGGTGTGGCACATCAGGAAAGACACTTTGCAAAAGTTAATTAGTCACCTTCTAGCTGTTGATTGGTGTATTCAGATATTAAACAGGTACTAATAAGGTGAAACCTTCGTCCAGGCACAACTAATGTGCCGGTTGATGAACTGGTAAGGGCTCCTTCTCTGCAGTGAAAATAATGATTTCTTCCGTGTCATAAATCTTTTGAGTAATTATTTGTACCTAATCATGTTACACCACAGAAACTCTTATGAAACAGCAGTTATTTCAAGAGGCTATCAAGACCACAGGCAAACTACAGAATACTGCTTTACATTTGTTTCTCTTTTTATGGCCTGACAGCTTGTATCTCTCTGTTTGACTCTTGCTATACATCTGTGTAATGTAAAAAAACAGGTCTGCAGGGCCTTTTGTTGTTTCTGACTCATAGATCCCTAATTTGAGCCTCGGGTTCAGTGGCCCTTGGTACATGCTCTGCTGTGTTATGTTAAGCTTTATCTCATGTCATGTTATATTTGTATCTTTTGTTATTGTATGCTTAGTTATGCTATGTTTTAGTGTAATTTTATTGTGCATTATTGTATTTTATGTGAGGTTAGTCTTATCTTAAGCTTTGTTATATTATGTTATCAATTAATTAGTATTATTGTTATGCTATCTTGTCAGATATTTTGCATTATGTATTAAGTTAATCTGTTTCCATTTAAAGTGATATTTTTTCTTAAATTGAAACCTAAACTAAAAGAATTTTGTAATTCCACACTGAATGCTTAATGAGCGTTCAAGGTAAGAGTTTATGACTGCTGCTGATACCGAAGACAACGTTAAAAATTAATATCCTTCATGCCACACTGGTCAGGTTTTTTATTTCTTTATTTTTACAGCCTGGCTTGGAAGCGCTAATGTTGCCAGACAATTATGTGCGCATTCCTGGAGGGGAGATTTGGCTCCGCCCACATGTTGGGAGCCAGGAGTACATGTTTTGTTTGGGCAGGTGTGTGCTTCCACAAAAAAGTGCTTGCCCTCCACACAGCTGTGATCATTTTGTTTATGTATCCAGCTGTCCGAGCTCGAATTATCAGGGGCGCACGCATGACATTGTAAAGTAAATGAAGCGTCTTAGATAACTGGATAATTTATGTTGTTTGTCTCTGGCTGAAGCACAGATGGGAGGAGGGCAGTCACTAACCTACATGGAGTTTTAGGTCTGGCTTAAAAGTGCATCTCTCACTTAACCTTTTGGTCTGCATCAATATTATTCAAAAGTTCTTTGCTTCCACACAAATACATATTATGGGACATAGCTACATAAATGTATGCGTTTTCAGTTTCACAAACATATTAAGTGATTTTCTAATACCCGTCTGCACACTTAAGCTCCAACTAGAAGGATCAGACATAATTGCTGCAGAAAGTGAGAGAAAGACTGTCAACCACCCCAATTTTAACAGGGGGTAAAAGAAGAAAAGACATTGTAGGAATTGTTTTGTAAATGAGAGAGAAAAATGCATTTTTAAGATAATTTTAAAATGTGATAATTTCCCAATTCTAAAGTGAAGTATTTTATGCATATTCCTGAAATATATTATGGAAACACTGGTGGGTGTCTTTTTCTAGTGAATTTGAAACCATATTTCTTAAGACAGTCATAACTTACACTTACTTGGGAAGGAAAGGTTAGTGAATACTCCAGGATTACCCCGAAAGGTGTACTTTAAGAACCAACACAGATGCAAGTTAAGGGATTCATCATTGATGTGTGTTT
This sequence comes from Pleurodeles waltl, assembly GCF_031143425.1. NCBI lineage: Eukaryota > Metazoa > Chordata > Amphibia > Caudata > Salamandridae > Pleurodeles > Pleurodeles waltl. The sequence continues at coordinate 57,858,658 of NC_090451.1, read as the reverse complement.
TTCTGAACTGGACACCAAAGGCTTTATTACGACCTTGACGGAGGAGTTTCCTCCATCACAAATGTGACAGATATCCCGTCCATCATAGTACGACCCTCATTGAATATAATGGGATCATAATACAGCGGACTGGATATTCCTCCGTCAAGGTCGTTATAAGGCCCCAAGTCTTCGTATTGAACATGTCACTTATATTACATAAATATCCTTCTCTCCATCCAGACTCTTGGCGATGTCCCAGGAATACCATTTTGGAAAGTTGTGAATCTTGCAGTGATGCTTTTTGGCCTCAAAGTGTACGTGGATCAAAAATACCATTTCTTCTCAATTGAATTATGGAAAGTAAAAGTTTATTGAGGAGCCTAGTTTGGCCAACTAAGGCCTGAGTGTGGACGCCTCTACTAATGGGGAGCCATTGAGATGCTGATCCACAGAGGATGGAGAGTAAAGATAGTAATTATTGAATGAATCGGTAACACCTGATCATATCCGTAAATTACAGTGTTTTGGTGATTCAGGTAAATGTATGTGACTAGCTGGAATACTTTACGCATTATATAACATGCGCCCATCAATATGTGGCATTCAAGCAGAATGCTAACTTACGAAAACTAAACCTGATGCCTGCAAAATGTCTAGAAAACACATTGTCAGCATATTTTGGAGAAGGAAACACCATCAACTTTCTTTTTATAGAGTAGAGACTTTCATACTGAACACATTTTCCCCTGACTGCCACACCTTCTGTAAGCCCTCAATTAATTGATATCCTTCAGCAATATTTTCATAACACTTTTATTGGCTCCACTGTGATGCTAGATGGAAGATAAGTAAGTGCGAATCTCCTGAAAATCAGATATTGTGGTTGTTACTCTAATTTGCATTTCACACATTACGCTTATTCTCAATGTACCATCCCTATCTTACTTACACATGGTATACAATCTGCACACAGCACGGATACGTATACCCCTAGAGACGCCCAACACATTACGCCTATTCTCAATGTACCATCCCTATCTACTTACATATGGTATACAATCTGCACACAGCACGGATACTTATACCCCTGGAGATGCCCACCACGTTACGCCTATTCTCAATGTACCATCCCTAGGTTACTTACACGTGGCATACAATCTGCGTACAGCACAGATACTTATACCCCTGGAGACGCCCAACACATTACGCCTATTCTCAATGTACCATCCCTATGTTACTTACACGTGGCATACAATCTGCACACAGCACGGATACTTATACCCCTGGGGATGCCCACCACATTACCCTTATTCTCAATGTACCATCTCTATCTTACTTACACGTGGTATACAATCTGCGTAGAGCACGGATACTTGTACCCCTGGAGATGCCCACCACGTTACGCCTATTCTCAATGTACCATCCCTATCTTACTTACACATGGTATACAATCTGCGCACAGCACGGATACTTATACCCCTGGGGATGCCCAGCACATTACGCTTATTCTCAATGTACCATCCCTATGTTACTTACACGTGGTATACAATCTGCACACAGCACGGATACTTGTACCCCTGGGGATGCCCACCACGTTACACTTATTCTCAATGTACCATCCCTATCTTACTTACACATGGTATACAATCTGCACACAGCACGGATACTTATACCCCTGGGGATGCCCACCACATTACTCTTATTCTCAATGTACCATCCCTATCTTACTTACACATGGTATACAATCTGCGCACAGCGCGGATACTTATACCCCTGGGGATGCCCAGCACATTACGCTTATTCTCAATGTACCATCCCTATGTTACTTACACGTGGTATACAATCTGCACACAGCACGGATACTTGTACCCCTGGGGATGCCCACCACGTTACACTTATTCTCAATGTACCATCCCTATCTACTTACACATGGTATAAAATCTGCGCACAGCACGGATACTTATACCCCTGGAGATGCCCACCACGTTACGCTTATTCTCAATGTACCATCCCTATCTACTTACACATGGTATACAATCTGCGTACAGCACGGATACTTGTACCCCTGGAGATGCCCACCACGTTACGCTCATTCTCAATGTACCATCCCTATTTACTTACATGTGGTATACAATCTGCGCACAGCACGTATACTTGTACCCCTGGGGATGCCCACCACGTTACGCTTATTCTCAATGTACCATCCCTATGTTACTTACACGTGGTATACCATCTACGCACAGCACAGATACTTATACCCCTTGGGATGCCCACCACATTACCCTTATTCTCAATGTACCATCCCTATCTACTTACACGTGGTATACAATCTGCGCACAGCACGGATACGTATACCCCTAGAGACGCCCACCACATTACGCTTATTCTCAATGTACCATCCCTATCTTACTTACACGTGGTATACAATCTGCGCACAGCACGGTTACTTGTACCCCTGGAGATGCCCACCACGTTACGCTCATTCTCAATGTACCATCCCTATCTTACTTACACATGGTATACAATCTGCGCACAGCACGGATACTTCTACCCCTGGAGTTTCCCAGCACATTACGCTTATTCTCAATGTACCATCCCTGTCTTACTTAGACGTGGTATACAATCTGCGCACAGCACGGATACTCATACCCCTGGGGATGCCCAGCACATTACCCTTGTTCTCAATGTACCATCCCTATCTACTTACATATGTACAATCTGCGCACAGCACGGATACTTATACCCCTGGGGATGCCCAGCACATTACCCTTGTTCTCAATGTACCATCCCTATCTTACTTACACATGGTATACAATCTACGCACAGCACGGATACTTCTACCCCTGGAGATGCCCAGCACATTAAGCTTATTCTCAATGTACCATCCCTGTCTTACTTACACCTAGTATACAATATGTGCACAGCACGGATACTTATACCCTTGGAGATGCCCACCACATTACCCTTATTCTCAATGTACCCTCCCTATCTTACTTACACGTGGTATACCATCTACGCACAGCACAGATACTTATACCCCTTGGGATGCCCACCACATTACCCTTATTCTCAATGTACCATCCCTATCTTTACACATGGTATACAATCTGCACACAGCACGGATACTTATACCCCTGGAGATGCCCACCACATTACCCTTATTCTCAATGTACCCTCCCTATCTTACTTACACGTGGTATACCATCTACGCACAGCACAGATACTTATACCCCTTGGGATGCCCACCACATTACCCTTATTCTCAATGTACCATCCCTATCTTTCCACGTGGTATACAATCTGCGCACAGCACGGATACTTATACCCCTGGAGATGCCCAGCACGTTACGCTTATTCTCAATGTACCATCCCTATCTTTACACGTGGTATACAATCTGCGCACAGCACGGATACTTATACCCCTGGAGATGCCCAGCACGTTACGCTTATTCTCAATGTACCATCCCTATCTACTTACACGTGGTATACAATCTGCACACAGCACAGATACTTATACCCCTGGAGATGCCCACCATGTTACGCTTATTCTCAATGTACCATCCCAATCCACTTACACGTGGTATACAATCTGCGCACAGCGCGGATACTTATACCCCTGGAGATGCCCAGCACATTACGCTTATTCTCAATGTACCATCCCTATCTACTTACACGTGGTATACAATCTGCGCACAGCACGGATACTTATACCCCTGGAGATGCCCAGCACATTACCCTTATTCTCAATGTACGATCCCTATCTTACCTACACGTGGTATACAATCTGCACACAGCACGGATACTTGTACCCCTAGAGATGCCCACTATGTTACGGTTATTCTCAATGTACCATCCCTATCTACTTACACGTGGTATACAATCTACGCACAGCACAGATACTTGTACCCCTGGAGATGCCCACCACGTTCGCTCATTCTCAATGTTCCATCCCTATTTACTTACATATGGTATACAATCTGCACACAGCACGGATACTTATACCCCTGGAGATGCCCACCACGTTATGCTTATTCTCAATGTACCATCCCTATCTACTTACACATGGTATACAATCTGCACACAGCACGGATACTTATACCCCTGGAGATGCCCACCACGTTACGCTTATTCTCAATGTACCATCCCTATCTACTTACACATGGTATACAATCTGCGTACAGCACAGATACTTGTACCCCTGGAGATGCCCACCACGTTACGCTCATTCTCAATGTACCATCCCTATCTTACTTACACATGGTATACAATCTGCACACAGCACGGATACTTATACCCCTGGAGATGCCCACCACGTTACGCTTATTCTCAATGTACCATCCCTATCTACTTACACATGGTATACAATCTGCGTACAGCACAGATACTTGTACCCCTGGAGATGCCCACCACGTTACGCTCATTCTCAATGTTCCATCCCTATTTACTTACATGTGGTATACAATCTGCGCACAGCACGTATACTTGTACCCCTGGAGATGCCCACCACGTTACGCTTATTCTCAATGTACCATCCCTATCTACTTACACATGGTATACAATCTGCGTACAGCACAGATACTTGTACCCCTGGAGATGCCCACCACGTTACGCTCATTCTCAATGTACCATCCCTATCTTACTTACACATGGTATACAATCTGCACACAGCACGGATACTTATACCCCTGGGGATGCCCACCACATTACCCTTATTCTCAATGTACCATCCCTATGTTATTTACACGTGGCATACAATCTGCACACAGCACGGATACGTATACCCCTGGAGATGCCCACCACGTTACGCTTATTCTCAATGTACCATCCCTATCTTACTTACACGTGGCATACAATCTGCGCACAGCACGGATACTTATACCCCTGGAGTTTCCCAGCACATTACGCTTATTCTCAATGTACCATCCCGGTCTTACTTACATATGGTATACAATCTGCGCACAGCACGTATACTTGTACCCCTGGAGATGCCCACCACGTTACGCTTATTCTCAATGTACCATCCCTATCTTACTTAGACGTGGTATACAATCTACGCACAGCACGGATACTCATACCCCTGGGGATGCCCAGCACATTACCCTTGTTCTCAATGTACCATCCCTATCTTACTTACATATGTACAATCTGCGCACAGCACGGATACTTCTACCCCTGGAGATGCCCAGCACATTAAGCTTATTCTCAATGTACCATCCCTATCTTACTTACACGTGGTATACAATCTGCGTACAGCACGGATACTTCTACCCCTGGAGATGCCCAGCACATTAAGCTTATTCTCAATGTACCATCCCTGTCTTACTTACACCTAGTATACAATCTGTGCACAGCACGGATACTTATACCCTTGGAGATGCCCACCACATTACCCTTATTCTCAATGTACCCTCCCTATCTTACTTACACGTGGTATACCATCTACGCACAGCACAGATACTTATACCCCTTGGGATGCCCACCACATTACCCTTATTCTCAATGTACCATCCCTATCTTTACACGTGGTATACAATCTGCGCACAGCACGGATACTTATACCCCTGGAGATGCCCAGCACGTTACGCTTATTCTCAATGTACCATCCCTATCTTTACACGTGGTATACAATCTGCGCACAGCACGGATACTTATACCCCTGGAGATGCCCAGCACGTTACGCTTATTCTCAATGTACCATCCCTATCTACTTACACGTGGTATACAATCTGCACACAGCACGGATACTTATACCCCTGGAGATGCCCACCATGTTACGCTTATTCTCAATGTACCATCCCAATCCACTTACACGTGGTATACAATCTGCGCACAGCGCGGATACTTATACCCCTGGAGATGCCCAGCACATTACGCTTATTCTCAATGTACCATCCCTATCTACTTACACGTGGTATACAATCTGCGTACAGCACGGATACTTATACCCCTGGAGATGCCCACCACGTTACGCTTATTCTCAATGTACCATCCCTATCTACTTACATATGGTATACAATCTGCACACAGCACGGATACTTATACCCCTGGAGATGCCCACCACGTTACGCTTATTCTCAATGTACCATCCCTATCTACTTACACATGGTATACAATCTGCACACAGCACGGATACTTGTACCCCTGGAGATGCCCAGCACGTTACGCTTATTCTCAATGTACCATCCCTATCTACTTACACATGGTATACAATCTGCGTACAGCACAGATACTTGTACCCCTGGAGATGCCCACCACGTTACGCTCATTCTCAATGTACCATCCCTATCTACTTACACATGGTATACAATCTGCACACAGCACGGATACTTATACCCCTGGAGATGCCCACCACGTTACGCTTATTCTCAATGTACCATCCCTATCTACTTACACATGGTATACAATCTGCGTACAGCACAGATACTTGTACCCCTGGAGATGCCCACCACGTTACGCTCATTCTCAATGTTCCATCCCTATTTACTTACATGTGGTATACAATCTGCGCACAGCACGTATACTTGTACCCCTGGGGATGCCCACCACGTTATGCTTATTCTCAATGTACCATCCCTATCTTACTTACATATGGTATACAATCTGCGCACAGCACGGATACTTGTACCCCTGGAGATTCCCAGCACGTTATGCTTATTCTCAATGTGCCATCCCATTCTACTTACATATGGTATACAATCTACACACAGCACGGATACTTATACCCCTGGAGATGCCCACCACGTTACGCTCATTCTCAATGTACCATCCCTATCTACTTACACATGGTATACAATCTGCACACAGCACGGATACTTATACCCCTGGAGATTCCCAGCACGTTACGCTTATTCTCAATGTACTATCCCTATCTACTTACATATGGTATACAATCTACACACAGCACGGATACTTGTACCCCTGGAGATGCCCACCACGTTACGCTCATTCTCAATGTTCCATCCCTATTTACTTACATGTGGTATACAATCTGCGCACAGCACGTATACTTGTACCCCTGGGGATGCCCACCACGTTATGCTTATTCTCAATGTACCATCCCTATCTTAATTACACATGGTATACAATCTGCGCACAGCACGATACTTGTACCCCTGGAGACGCCCACCACATTACATTTATTCTTGATTTACCATCCCTGTCTTACTTACATATGGTATACAATCTGCGTACAGCGTGATACTTATTCACATTATATATACACTCATGCATGGATTTCTTGGAGACACTTGCATATGTGAATCTTGCATATCTGATTTTTGCATACTTTCTGGTTTTTGCCAAGGGAAATTTAATGTATGTCCCATTAAAAGTAAATGATAATTGTACCCTTCCACTTTTACCCCCTGTAACTAATCAGCCTTTTCTACTTCCAGAGATGGATGAGTCGTGGACAGTGAGGAGGCATGCCTCCCTGTGTTAGTGAAGTATTGGGACAGGTGGGAGGTGCCTCATTGCCCCTTTCTGTCAGTTGTCAAAGGTTGTTAATTGGCCTTTTATCTCATTAAGCACTTTTTTTTACCTTCAAAGTGGACCAAAGAGTGGCCAAATAAGAAGATTTAACAACCTCAGGAGAGGGCAGCAACACTTCATTATTTCATGGACTTCATGGGGTGCCCACAAGATTGCCACTCAGATCACACAGGTGCAGGGGTGGGCACAAGAGATGATTCCAGATCATGTTAGTGGACGTGAGATTTGAGGATTGAGGATTGCTTCATTTAGAACAGAGTTTTATTCGCCTTTTCATGCAACAAAAATAATTCTGATTGCCAGCTGTGCACTGCTACCTCCGACAGGCCCAACGCCACAGGTACAGGGGACAATGAACAATTTTCTTATGTCCGGCTCAGCTAGTTCCGCCACTCCTGTGTTTTCTTTGCATTCTGGAATTTATAGTTGCCTGAGTTGTGAACGCAGGACAGTAGGTCCCAGAATGGAAAGTGAAAACTAGGAGAGGGTGTGGAACACCTGAGTCCACAGATTGAACTAATGTGCACTCCCTTGGAAGCCCACCTGAGGCGCTATCCTTGGTGCTGCGCATAGTCTCGATGGAGCTGGACTGGGCTTCAGGGAGCTTTAGAACTTTAGAGGTGCTGAAACCATGTCCCAGCCTGAATCAGAATCTTTGGATGTGGGATGCTGGAGGCGCCAGAAGGATGGCCTCCTGCTGAGGGTGAGGTCACTTTGAGGTCAAAAAATGAGTCCTAAAACCTACTCAATCCTAACAACCTGTTACCAGCGAGCAGTGGCATTTTGTGCTTAATAATGGTGCATTTTGTTGTTGGAGCTTTTCAGAAATTATAGAATAAAGAATGGGATTTGTGCAGCTATTATTGTTCCACGTCTGCCCACGATGCACCCAAATTCATTAAAACCAAAATGGACAACAGTTGGAAAGGAGACGAAGGAGGTGGCCAACATATTTCCATTCGCGCTCAGTAGTTTTGTTGAAGCACAAAGATTCACCCTGGCCCTAACCAGCACCGGAATTATACATCCCGGACTCATAGGGGCACTAGAAGTGGTGCACTGTGCACTGAATACAACAGCATCCATTAACACCGGTGAAACCGGAGCATAGTGCCCAGCGCCTAACGAAAAGCGCTAGGTGGGCCCCGTAGGTTTTCATCAACGTTTGGAGAAAATATTACACGTATTGGAATTTACAGAAGATTCCAGGAGCATCGCTGAAAAACAATAACAGACGCACTTTCCAAGGAGCGATACATTTGTGAATTATTTCTGCATGCATAAATGTCGGTGGTATACATTTACGCAATAATGCACTTGCATTTTAAAGATTTTGTTTGGACATGATTCCCTCCTGATCCCCTCCCATGATGCTCATTTACTCCTTCTCTAACTAGGAGTGCATTTTTGCCCGCTTCAAAGGAGTGAATGACCCAGGACAAAGCTTGAAAATAAGCACATTACATTTGTGAGTCTTCACAAACTTCTATTTTCTGAATTAAAACATCAGCCCCTGACCCTAGAGCAGGTTTACCCACTGGTGCAAGTACTTGTGTGTTAATCTTTCTTTACAACTGTGAAGCATGTCTTGAGAATCCCAAACCTGGATTTACATGTGTGCACCTGTGTTAAACGTGGGCCTGAAAATAAGTTTGCAAATTGGGCCCAGGGAGAATAATTTACTATTAAATATTACTTTGAATTGCTTTATTCGTTGTGTTTTGGGTGGATTAGTCCCACACACCAACTGGTCTGGGTAAGCATCACTTTGCTGTGTAGGTCAGGAATACTCCTGGTGGGGGAAGAGGGGCACCCAACTAATGCTTTAATGCTTTGGATCTCAATTACAAATTAATTTTGATTAGCAGCAAGGCTGATACACCAATTAGAGCCTAATGTCTTAAAAGGATGCATTAAACGCCAAGGCCAGGACAAACAGTCTGAGATTCACAGGAAAATCAATGGAATGGAGATTTATTATAAACAAGAATCACACTGTGAAAGCAGCATAGATGCCAGTGTTTTCTCAGTGTTTGGACTTCCACTCGCGCACTCCCCATACGAATAGGAAGGCACTGGACTATTAAGGATGTACAAAATAGTTCCATGAGGGCTGGAAGCAAGCCAGATTTTGAGAATAACCACTGACAATATAAATGATTTCCCTTTAGGTTCATTTCATGTAGGTCTACCATACACGCATATCCTGAAAATCAAACATGGATCCAGTCTTCACGGAACTACTTTCGCCTCTGCGTCAGTAAGCCTTGCACACAATACACAAGATCTAAATATTTATTCTTGCATCAACTAAGGATGTGGAATTTTAAAGGCAAGTTTTATGTGGCCACACTGCAACAGGGCCAGATACATCCTGAACAGATCGGTTCTGGACTATCTGAATGCCGAATAGAAGCGAGCTGGATTCATTTGCTCCCATAATCATCTTTTTTGTATTGGCTCAGGTAAAAGGAAACTCTTTTTTCCAAACAAAATAGATGTCCGGACAGATGGAGATGTGTGCCTGATTCTTCGGCTTGTTTTAGCTGGAGGTTAGTTTGAATGCCATCATCATTTGTTTGGGGGTTTGCCTGGTGCTACACCAGGAGCAGCGCCCAAATGACACATAGAAATGAAAGAGCCGGCACGAAAGGGATGGACTCTTGGGTACGCCACATGACACCTTCCGATGGGACAGTTTCATTGATCCAATTCCACATGACACCTTCCGATGGGGCAGTTTCATTGATCCAATTCCACATGACACCTTCCGATGGGATAGTTTCAGTGATCCAATTCAGGTTTGCTGGTTGCATAAACAGAGGAAGGACCAACTCCCTTCTGAGGCAGTAACAGTTCCTCCTTGAGGCTGCTCAGCAGTATCTCATGGTCCATGATGTGGTAAGCTGCTGAGGGTTTGAGGTGTATGAGGGATGTGTTGTATTTTTTCATTGAAGGCCAACAACGGTTGTTCTGTGACATCGCCCAGCCCCGTTCCACATCCCTTGATGGCCTGAACCATGCTTGGTAGTCATGAAGGATGAGATTTACTTTGAAGTGTTTTTGAACCCTGCAATCTACCTTACTTCTTGTAATACTGCTGGGGCAAGATAAGCTACGGAACGGGTGGTAGTTGATGAATACTTCCACAACAGTTACTGCTTTTCAATTTAATGTATTTATGGCCATAACCTTAAACCCCAAAGATCAGCCCCGTTTCCAACTGCCTGCATCCTCCGGCACAAATTAAGTCCTGCTAGCCAAGAAGAAGAGCAAGCTGAACTTCTGAGGAGAGGAGCACTCCTGACCTATTTATGATGGAGAGTAGAAAGCAACTCGCAAGCTGTGAGTGGGCACCAGGTCTCGCGAGCGGCACCGTTGCCGCAGAGTCGTCCAGCATGCCGATGCCCAACCACTGAGGTGCACAGGAGCAGGGCGAACTAAGGGCGGTCGACGCTGGGTAAAGAACTTGGGCTTCCCAAGTGATGGTCCCCAAGAATGCTGGGTGTTAGTCCCACATCAGTATCCACCTCTTTGTCATTTCAGTCTTGTCCTTAGACGCCTGAACTGACCTGTTCTGCATTGCATTAAAATAAATGCCAAATAATACATTATTAGCCACTTGGGAGTTCGGCGGATGCAGACCATCTGCCAGAAACTGGCAAATGCCCGTAAGTCCTACAAAGGGTGCATCCATGGGGACTCAGGGGTATACACTCTAAATAGGGCAGGCAGTACAGCTGGCAGGTTTTGGTGGTTCACCACATCTGCCAAGCTCTAAATGCCGCCCTTTGTGTCCCAGACCCACCTTGCATCCTCAGTTTTACATTTTCCCTCCAAAACTTGGCACCTTGTCTTACCTCGATGGCCTCTTGCCGACGCCTTTTGCTCATGCTTTTTCCTAACTCTTCTTTTTCGCTATTAGGGCTGGTGAGTCCAGCCTTTGGTTACTTTTCATAACTCGCCTGTGATTCCATCTCCCTTCCACAGTCCCTCATTCGTGCAGTTCTGCCTCTCGCTCTTCTCTTAATCACCGGCGCTCTGTATAATCCCACTGCATGAGTACCGCTCTCAAATATATCTCTTCTGCAGGTTGCTCCACTTTGCTTATTTCCCTGCTCTCTTCTCTTCCTTATTTAGAAAATTCCACTTATTGGTGATGTTATAAATGTAAATTAATAAGTGATTTGTGTGTTTCACACCTCAATGCACTGATCCAAAGATTACTGATCGTCCAATTCTCAAAATAAGTCTGAAATGTACTCCTGCATCATTAAGCTTGTAGTAGGCAAAAAATGCCACCATTTTTAAAATTCATGGATCATTCCAGGACTCCTGGAAATCTCAGGGTTCTCGCGTTCCAAAGCATTTTTGCATGTGTATAAATAAATAATTTGCAAAAAGTACATTTGTTCTTTAAAACAATTTTCTTCCTATGAACCCCACTAATTTTGGGGTTTTCCTGCCCCTTCTCATCCTGCATACGGATTTACCACTGCCCTTGATAGAATACAATCACAAAACCATATCCAGGCTGGGAATTAACCTGAAAAGAGTTTGCAAATCTGTACAATCTCCCAAGGTTGTAAATGTGTTCTGTTACTTTCAAGGCAGGATTAGAAGTTCTTCCGGGACGCACCTTCAGTCCTGCCATCCAAACCCTCGCCTCATACTCTCACATCTAGATGGTGGTAACACCGTGCTCCACGGCCACTCAGAATCCACAGTGGCAAACATAAGGGGCTCTCTACACGCTGCACCCCATCTCACCCTGAGCCGAAAGAAGCATAATCACATCACCCCCATCCTGACTGAGAACCAGTGGCTCTCCTTTCTGGACTGCACCATCCCTAACCCAAGCTGTTTCATTTATAAAGCTATCCTGAGCAGCACCCCCGCTAATGTTGCAGACAAGTTACCCATCTCCAGCGGCGGCTGGTCCCCTTTGAAAGCGGTGGGGAAAGTGAAGTGCACCATCACTTCCCAACCAAAAAATAAATACATAAAAAACCCTCTCCCTCAAAAACCCCAAAGTAAACGACCCCTCCCTCCAAAAGCCACACCATAATACTAAGTACTAAATAAACACAACCACTACACTTACATGCATTACACACATAAATGCATTACACACACATGCACCACATGTTTAAAAAAAACTGCACTTACCCACGTGCTGTGCGTCCTCCTCCATGCTCTTCTCCTTCGCCAATGCTGGAAGAGCTGCCCTAATCAATCCAGACGCTGCTCTCATGCTGTTAACCAGCATGAGAGCAGCACCTGGATTGGATGGAACGGCCTGGCTAGATGCCCCTTCAGGCTCCAGATGCCTGTGCTGGGTCTCCACCCAGTTGTCTTAAAACAGCTGAGTGGAAAGCGCAAAACAGCCGGCCAAAGTGACATGCGCACTTTGGAGAGTCCAGTCAAGCCAGTGCCCCAGTCGGACACATCCAGCATGACAATGGGCTGGTGCACGCTACGCCATAAAAATAAAATGGCAATGAAGCTTTTCTTTGCCATTTTATTTTTGCGTGTGCAGCTCACAGAGGGTGGGGGACGACGCTCCCCCGCCCTCGAGAAGAAACCGCTGCTGGCCATCTCGATTGTTTTCTGCACACCCAGAACACCATTAGACTGCTAAGAAGGGTAAGAATGGAAAAACAAGACAACTGGCTTTCTCACTCTATGCACCTAGACTCCGTAACAATGAGTGAAAGTGTATAAGAATATATGTATATGGTATTTCCATAGCGTGAATCTTGCCAAAAGGCAGTAGAGCGCTGTACATCAGGATGGCACCAGTGCTGCTTTAATTTAAGAAAGAGTTGACAGCTTTCCCCTTTAAAGATCACTGCATCAAAATGGATTAACCATACACAAACCTCCCTCTCCTATCACTGGTCAAGTGTATCTTTGAATTTGATCCTGGAAAATGTTCTGTTAACTTTCCAGCTAAGTTTGTGCTGTACAAATACCACATGCATAGGTCGTACCACTGAACATCAACCCCCACAGTATTGTGGTACAAGAATATTGAGGACAGAATATAGAGGGACACAAATCAAAAGGTAAGTGCTAATTGTAAGTATAGATTTACTATTCCCAACTCCACATCTACCTACCCGAAGATGTAATTATTGCCAAGGTATGTGTAGTTAGGTATAGAAAATCTAGACTTACTTACATGTTGATATTTTATTTTCTATATTTTGGCCTCTGTGTTGTATTGCTTCAAAATGTTGGTTTCGATATTCTGGGTGCACACCGCTACGTACACACATACACCATTCCATACACACATACATACGAGTCTAACTCTTACATGTGCATTGGAAGGTATTATAACCATGCAGTAGGTAGTAGAAGGTTCACACGTTTTCACTCCACTACTCATGCATCCTTCCATGTGCATCCATGAAGGGTAGCTCCCTCTGCTACCCTGGCCTTCCCTACCACTCGCTACCCCTGGTCTGAGGTGTCATGAGGGCAGGAACAGAGAGTGAACCGAACTCTAGGAGGCAGGTGTGCTTCTTGTAGGCTCCGCCCCTTGCCTTACTCCTCAGCAGTAATCAGGAGCCGAGTGTTCGGGGGTCATACATGGGCTCAGCCGGGTCAAGTCAGTGTGCATCAAAGGGTGTGTGATGTCACTTCCCCCAAATCCAGTGCTTGAAATGGAAAAAATAAAGTGCAGGTACTCTTTTGAGCACCTGCTTGTTTCTGAGAAGTGCCGGTACTCTCCAATTAAAAGTATTACGTTTTTCTTGAGATGTACCGGTACTACTACTATCCCTCTCAAAATAAAAAAAATGCCGGTACTCAGTACCGGCCAGTACCGGCCCATTTAAAGTACTTAATGTCACTGAATTGACCCTGTTGAGCCTTTCATCACAGAACGTGTTTGCCCCGTCTTCCGGATCTTAGGACATTTTTTGCACAGAAAGCCTTTTTTGGCTGCGGTTGCTCGGCTATCGATCCTGCGGCGCTGGGAACGACTAAATGGCTGTCGCAGAAGTACCCCGAAGATTAAAGAACGTGTCTGAAAGATGGCGGCGATCGCACTTCTAAAGCAAAGTTATGGCCGCCATTTCCCTGCGCCGACTTTGAATTAGTGCTGGAAGGAGCAGCGGTACGTGTGCACTTTATTGCTGAAGATGCAATTAGCAGGAACGGGGAGCATATTTCACTAAACGAGGGGGAGGGCGCGTGCGATTAAGACAGACACAACACGGCACTTTTCTACGATTTTATTTCAAGTAATGCTCCAGAATCCTTCAACATCTGAGCACTTGCACACTGGATCAGAATAAAATACACAAGGCAAAGAACACATGATGTATCTGCACGCGCCATGCGGCCTGAGATTCACATTCTGGAGGGGGGTGGAACGCGTACAGTAACAATACTTGTCTAATACTCATCTTGAATAAAGTGTCACATATTGCATCTGCGATTAAAGGCCAACAAGCCTGCAGGGAAAGCGGATTTTTACAGACTGGTTGGTGCATGCGAAAGGCCAGGAAGGCTGGGTTTTCGTCAGTCGCACACAGGCAGGTACCTTTCAGGGAAAAAATCCCCTTTCCTCTCAAGGTCACATCAATGCTGGAAGGGAAAACCATTCATCAAACTCAAAAGTGGGTGGATTTTTGTAATGTGACAGTGGGCGCCCCTCTTTTCTTGGTTAAGCCTCGCCCCTTGAATTATGATCCCTGCACCCTGTCACAGAAGTGATGTTACCCACCCCTGCCATGTCTCGCAGCAACATTGTAGGAAATGGTTTGGCAAGACGTAGATGGGTGACCGAGCCCCCAATCATAGCCGGCCCTTCACCCCATCTCAACACGCAATGCGCACATCCCACATGGTCACACCACCCTCAACACTATCCCACCATGAAATGTACATGGAGCAACAAAGGAGGAAGTGACATCACAGCATCAGACCCAACATCTGGGCCAAGCCTTACCCTACCTGTCGTTCCCATCCACCCATGCATTGAGCTGGAGGGGACACTGAGAACCTGAAACTTCTGAGTTTGATGAAGGGTATCCCTTTCTACTCACATCGTTTCTGTAACTTTCGTACGCTCACTCATCACAATCGATAAACGAGATGTCACTGGAAGAGAAAACAGTGTGTGGAAATTGATCACACTCATTAATCAACACAATGTTATATGCAGGCCTTTCAACATATTCTGATTTAAGCATCACGTTTACAGTTTTTTAGTTAAAGTGAAAGTAAAAGTAAAAATATCAACCAAACAAAGCACATGGCCTCAGCCTTCCAACCCCCAGGCCTTGCTCTTCCTAGAGGTTAGATCTGAGATCTCCACCAGGGTTGGCTAACCCATTGATGGATTCCAGTTTGATCCTGTCGTGGCATAGATGACAGGAAGACCATGGAACTAGGACTCCGTCCTTTTAAAGATGGAGGGGCTTTCAAGAAAGAACAGTCAACGCTGAGCATCCAGAGTAGTGCCATTCTTTAAAGCAAGGAGGCGGTCTACGGGCTGAGTTTTGGGTCTGCAGAATACACAATTGAATTTTGGCTTCTTCAGGATTTTGATTTGTGAGATCCTACACAGATAAGGTTAACAGATCATTCATTGTGACTTAGGCAGCCTATTATTTTGGGTGCATGACATATACAAATCATTGCACTCTGGGAGTTGTAGTCTCAGTTCAGTATAATTGAACCAAATGGAGTTAGACATGTGAAAACATTAATTTGCAAAGGAAATGAACATTGATTTGCAAAAGAAACTACCGGGAGTTGGTCAACTGTGTTCCAGTGACATGGGAGGCATCTGATAACCCAAGCCACATATCCTTAGGTCTGCCAAGGGTTCGGGTCCCTCAGCTTCAGACACAGACGTGAGAACAAGCAGATAACCGAAATATTATGTGCTATATAAATGCACACTGTGTAGGTTTTGCCAGACATTTAAATACGAATTCACAAATTGAAAAAGAGAGAGGAGGAGATTAAGAGTGCATGGAAGGTGCAGAGGTGAGACGACAGAAGAGGAGAATTCAAGTATCTTGAATATTACCTGAGAAGAACATAGGTGAACTAAAAGGAATCGCTGATTGCCACCAATAGCCTTCTCGTGAGCAGGGCCACTGCACTGAAACACTAGTGCTGCCACTGGTCAGGCTGTCCCAACAATTCCAGGTGGGCCAGGCAGCTTAAACCTTCCCTTGAACGAAGTCAGCCGAAGTCAAAAGATGTCACCGCCCTTCACGATGATCAAAGTGTCTAGACTTCAAGGGGCTTCGAGTGAGAAGTTTGAATCGCCCCCACCCCTAGTTTTGTTGCTTATTATTGCACCTTTGGCCCAAGCAAAGGTAAAGCAAAACTGAGGGCTGAGAATCTTGTTGGCGTTCAAATGGCAACATCTTGGGCTCTTGGCCTATAGGCCATGACCAACAGCGGGCTTCCCTGTGCCCACTGGATTACAAAAGATTAACCACCAAGATGAAGAAGTCAGATGTAAGAAACTAAAACAACAAAATGGCATAGCAGCCCCACTCTGCAGTCCAAAAAACAAAAGTGCTAGCATAGGTAACAAACAATATATTGCATGTAAACACAAGCTACTGGAACACTTACAGGAATTTCAACTACTCTATAGAGCTAGGGGGGTTGGGACAAGTTCAGTTAAAGGTAACTTCCTTTCCCCTACTTTTCCCACACTTCAGAGGCACTTCCTTCGTGGGAATTCGCCCCAGTCTACAGAGAAGGTTACCAGAAAACAACACTTGCCGAAAAACACTTGTGCCACCGGTTCTTTTGCATATTATTACCTTAAAAAGTGTGAATATAATTGGTTCAATTTAACCAAATGAAGACTACAACTTCCAGAATTCACCTATTGGTTACATGAAAGCCTACGACTGGAAAGGTAGCATCCTTTCAACATGGAGTGAGCCTCAACCCTATTTATATATAAACAAAAATACACTTGCAAGGTTCTTCTGCTTAAATTTTTCTGATCTACAGTAATTCCTCCTTGGTAGTTTTGAGTAGGTCATAAATCGCCAGGAACCACTTCTGCTAAAGAAGACTTGCCTTCCAACCCCGAGTAGATTGACCAAAGGTGATTCAGAGGCTAAAGGTCAAAGGTCACAACTAGAAGCAGGAGGACGTTTTTGACCCCGGAAGTACATGTAATCAATATGGTGTGAAGGCTGAGTGCTGGATACGCAGCCTGCAGTGGCGTAGCAAGGGTTCCGCGGGCTCTAATGCAAGCATAGAAAATGGCCGCTGCTGCGTCCCTCAGATGGGTAGTAAAAAACAATCACAATTGGGTTGCAGGAAGCCCCTCCCTCTCAGATCCCTCTAAGTCAGCGGCACTATTTCTAAGCCTCTGGCAGCCAGTATAAATAAATGTTACGATTATATCGTCAACGCAGCCATACCGCTCTGCGTGTGTGATGGCTCTCGTTTTCTACCTAAACTCCTTGCATCCATTGTGAAGAACGCACAGCGTTGACAAACAGGCAGCAGGATTCATTTAAAAAGAGGTAGTTCAAATGAATGCCCGCGCAGGCCCAACCGCTAACATCCTTTTGTGCTCAACACCAGTGTGCTGGCGTTCATCGTGTAAAATGCTGGGCCAGCACAAATCCCCCTGAAAAGAAAACATGTATGCAATTTAATTGCCTCAGGATAACATTTCCGTTTCAGATACCAGGCAGTCATGTGTCAA
This sequence comes from Pleurodeles waltl, assembly GCF_031143425.1. NCBI lineage: Eukaryota > Metazoa > Chordata > Amphibia > Caudata > Salamandridae > Pleurodeles > Pleurodeles waltl. The sequence goes on along the minus strand of NC_090451.1, from coordinate 57,840,474 downwards.
AATGCAACTGTTTCAAACAGAACATTCCGGAAACACTGGGGAACTGGTAGGCGTTTTTTGAGCTGGCAGCGTAATACTGAGAATCCTCCTCAGTCCTAGGGTCTGGCGGCGTAATACTGAGAATCCTCCTCCGTCCTCGGGTCTGGCAGCGTAATACTGAGAATCCTCCTCAGTCCTCGGGTCTGGCAGCGTAATACTGAGAATCCTCCTCCGTCCTCGGGTCTGGCAGCGTAATACTGAGAATCCTCCTCTGTCCTAGGTTCTGGTGGCGTAATACTGAGAATCCTCCTCCGCCCTATGGTCTGGCGGCGTAATACTGAGAATCCTTCTCGCCGTAGGGTCTGGTGGAGTAAGCAGGGCCGTTGTTACAGTCTCCGCACTACGCCCCAGGTTCTCCTACACCTGTGGTAGAGAAAATAGCAAGGCTGTGAATCGGACATTGTTAGGGGCCGTCTCAATTTGCGAAAAAATATGTGAAAATCTGTGGAAATATTTTCAAAGCTTGCAGGAACTGAGGGATGAGTTGCTGAAATGACAGTGAAAAATAATTGTATGTTTCTTAGACCAATGCCAAAAATAATGTGTAACACCTATCAAACTGTGCTCACTGGGATCGATTCACAAAGGGATTTTCAGCATTAAAAGTGTGTTTATGGTTAAAAATATCCCAATTTACACTTGCCATAAAGTCAGACAATGATACCTGACAGTCATAAATGGTTTTAGTACTGTAGATTTCTTTGCTAGGTGGGATTTGGTATTTAGAAGCATGTTTAGCCCTTTAAATTTGTGTACGTCCACGATCATATACATTTATGGGCATTCATAAACTGTTATCAGGCCCTTCCCCACGCTGAAATGGTCAGAGATTTACTCCAGCGAACTGCTGGAGAAGTCTCCTTCCAGTATGGGAAGGGGAATGGATCACCCCCACTTTGGTGGATCGGCCCTGCTGTAAAATATTGACATGAAAAGAATCCATGATCTTCCCCTGTCTGTCTTTAGCTACAAGTTGTTGTCCATGTGATACACAAACTCTGCACACACTTTTCTGTGTCCTCAGACTGGACTCCTGTCACCCTCACATACCTTTCTTCAGGCCTCCCTTTGCCTGTTTGTACTGATATCAGAGTCCACATGCCTCCTGCATTCCACTACAGGGAGAGCCACTAGAATTCTGCAACAGAGAAGGACCAAATTGTGTAGCAGGGTTGACTAAATTATGCAACAAGTAAAGACAAACTGTGCAGTAGCTGTGCTTACTAAAATACAAATCTATGGTCCATACAACCAAAGCTGCCAACTTTGGAACCGGGAACTAGGTTTGAGTCTCAGCTCAACATCCTGTGATCCTGGGCAAATTGCTTAATTTCCCCAGGCCTGAAACATGAAAGTGACCTTGTGTAATGTAATGCTGCTCATGTAAAGCGCTTCAAAGCCCTAGGGTTGTGTTTGTACTATATAAAACAACAAAAAAAGGAAATTATGTGTATGTTGTAGCAGGATGTACTCTAGGATTGTTGAGTGTTTGTGAATCTTTTATTTTTACACCTGTGATGTGAACATGAATGTGGGATAATAGTGGAATAAAAAATCCCCCCAAAGTAAGAATCATGCAGTCCACACTGTTTACATTATATAGAAGTGTTTAAGGTTGTTGTTTGGTATCACAGTCAAAAGCCCTTCGCCAGTCCTTCAAATGGGGATGTTACACTATCTGGGCGAAGCAAACACCTCGCTAAGTGGTTATTTAAATGAATCAACAACAGGAGGTGCCCCAGTTAACTTTCATAATCTGTCTAGAGCAGAAAAATTTAAATAACTTTTGAACTATTTAAACTAGAAACATTTTTTGTTATAAATGTGGACATTATTCAGCAGATGATGGATGGAGCAGCAGGTGTGACAGGCTCGAGAAAGCTCAGGCTGCACACTTGCATCTTCTCAGTGGCCATGGATGTAGGGGTAAATGTAAATTAGCACTTGTATAGCGCACTACTCACCCGTTAGGGTCTCAAGGCGCTGTACTCATACCGCTATGGAACCCCTCCTGGCTTTTCCCTGTGAGGCGCCCACTCCTGAGCACCCCCAGGGTGAAGCCAGGCATCCAAGCGCTGTTGGGGCCGTTGTGGAGATTAAGCAAGCTATTGCCCAGAGTTGCAGAGTGGGACCCATGAATTAGATTAGGCACTGAGGCGAGAATTATCTGGTCAAGGGGAATTGAGCCCAAGACCTGCCGAAGCGGGACTTGAACCCTGGTCTTGAGCCAGATCTCTGCTTCAGGGTCTGCCGCTCTAACCATTGAGCCACACTTCTCCACTTCTCCGGGGTCAGCAGTCTCTGATAGGCTCAGGCTGGAATGTACAGTGGAAGAGACCACTGTGTGAGTACTCGTAGGGGTCAGCAGTCTCTGATAGGCTCAGGCTGGAATGTACAGTGGAAGAGACCACTGTGTGAGTACTCGTAGGGGTCAGCAGTCTCTGATAGGCTCAGGCTGGAATGTACAGTGGAAGAGACCACCATGTGAGTACTCGTTGGCTTGCTTCTGTAGGTAGTGACCTGATGTTGGTTGCTCGCTAGGTGAAGACTGGCTGAAGGTTCACACGAGATGTCACTCGTAGGCGTGTCGTTTTACGCCTGTTGGGTGGCAGTCACAGCCCTAATGTTTGAAAAGCGACCCACCCCTTGGTACTGCTGCGGTGGCCATGCCGGTGACTCAAACAATACCGCCTGTTTCTGTAGCTCCTTGCTCTCTGTGTCTTTTCACTCACTTGCTTCCAGTGTCAGTAAAGGTTGCCTACAAAAAAATATTCTATGCAATGGCCTGTCATAGGTGTCAAAAGTTTTGTGATGTTGCTTCCTGAGATGTTATCAGTGGTAAAAAGAGGCGTATGATGTCACTTCCTATAAAAGCGTTGAAAGATGAAAGGCCATGTAACATCACTTTATTTAAATGAATGGAAAATTCAAAGGGGGTATGATGTCACTTCCTACACTGGTATGGAGAAGTCAAAGGGCATGTCATGTTGAGTCCTATGAAATCATGAAGAGGTCAAAGGGCAGATGGTTCCACTTCCTTCATTGGCCTGTAGAGGAGCAAAGGTCACATGATGTCCTCGTCTGTAATGGGATGCAGAGGTGAAAGGGTATGCCTGGTAAATTCCCCTGCCCCCTATAAGTCTGGCCTACCATCACGATAGCTACAATCACCTTTTTAGGGATTTATGTTATAATGAGCCTTTAAATTTCATCAGTTAGATGTGTAGTCAAATCCCAGGGTACCAGAGGTAATCCCATCTCACCTGTGCGGATTGGATTACTCACTCGGGCAAAGCACATATATGTCATCCAAAGATATGGGTCCATTGTCCCATCAGCATCACTTTGTGCCCTCTTGCAGAATCAATCACGTGTGACTCGTGTCAGTCACATATGGCAAGTAGATTCTATGCATCTCTGGAGCCAAGGGCCTGGTTTATGTTTGATGGACAGGGTGCTGTGTCACAAAAGTAACCTGCTTGATTAGGAGTCAGGCAGACGTTAGTTTTCCGACAGCATTTTGCCCGCTGGCTCTGCCGTCAGAAAACTTGCCCCAATGGCCCTTCAGAGTAGGGGGGAGGGGCAGTCCGGGTAAGGGCATCAGATCCTCTGCCCTATTTAGAACAGACGATCTGAAATCCATTTTTTTCAGGTCAAAAACAGAATAAATGAGCCCCACTCCTTGGTGTATGAAGCTCCCAGGAGTGGGTGTCTGAAAAAAAAAAATGTTGGTGTGCAACTACAGAAACATAGCGGCCACACACCAAACTTGTCGTGACTTCACAGGAACTGCCATGGTGACAGCTTCTATAATGGTAGAGATCATCTAAGGGCTGGCAGGGACCTCCTGATACACTGTGTGCTCCTGGGCAATGGTTGGTTGTGATTGAAGATGTCCCTCGGAGAATGGGGCTTGGACAAGGTAATCAGTGAGCTTTGTGCTGTTGGGGCTAGACTTGGGGCGTGGGGTGAGAGGATTAGCTTTGTAGTTGAGGAACCCAGAATATAAACTGTGACCCCTAATCCAGAGTGTTGCCATCTTTTGGGCATGGACATAGTTGGTGAGCCTTTGATTATCAATCTGCTATGTTGACTCTCGCATTTATCAATGGTCGTCGGTCTTACATCTCTGGTGTGACTTCACGTTTCGCTACATGTTTTGTGTACACGCCACAAAAGTAGAGTCTAAAGTGATCCTGGATGTCTAGGACAGTGCAAATTTCTTTTTTTACCGCAGAGATCCTGCCATGCTCGTGCCAGTCTTGTAAGTTTTTTTCAAGAGAACACAGTCAGGTATGTGGAATTGTTTTAACGGGTTTTACATTCTGTGCTCTGTGAAAGGCATATGCCAAGAGCGGTAATAAGGAATCCGTAGTCTAGGCTTTCTTTTAAGGCACCTACTAATACCAAATGTTAGCCATATGAAATGAGTCACGACTAGAACTTCCTTAGTGTGTAGAAACTCAAGGCTGAACACTGAATCCATGACCACATGGGGTCCTTTGGTTAACTAGTGGGACTTCCCCTCCACACTGAATGGTTCACTAAAACCACAAACAATCCCAACTCGTAAATTTTTACCAATGAGAAAGTTTACAAACTTCTAACTCAATCTTTTGAGAATTATACAAACTGAGTTCGGATCCGTGCTCGGTTTCAAAGCACTTTACCGCCCCGTCTCAACCACTTTCTGATGCCTCCTGCAAGGAATTGTCTGGGAAGAGGTAAAGCCCGAAAGCCCACTCTGTTTATTTTGGAGAACTTGTAGACTCCCAATGATGTATCTTCTGTTCAGAGATCACTGATCTATAGTGAAACTCTTTTGGCAAAGATTTATGAACCGCTTTTATAAACTAAGAGTAAAACTAGCAAACATGCGTGATCGATAGATTTGTCAGTTAGTGGATCCAAAGTTTAGGAGTGGAAAATGGATACAGTAATTTACTGCTTGAGTCACAAATAGCAGATGGCCAGAGTGGTGGCAACAGTAGTCAACTTCACAAGTCAAAGATGGCCCAACTATTTACTCATTGTCGTGTTTTTTTCTCTCTCCGCAAAGTATCAAAAGGACAACAAGAAAGCAATGGCATGGTTGGCGAGGCATATGGAAGAGTGTTGTATAGTGATAACAGCCAATGGGCTAGGATTCCTTGCTAATGGTGATGGGGCACCTTTATCGGTGCACATGAAAATCCTAAGAACTGGTGGTCACCGTTTTACGGACCAAGATGAAAAGAAAAACAAGCATTCAGGAATAAGCGAATAACTGCCTGGCAATGAAAGATCAAATCAACTCAATCGTTAGTTCAGTATCTTCATACTTCATCAGGATAAAGGTATTTTTTCCAGTACCTAAAGGCACGTTTATGTCGCAACATAATATCTCACTGCATGGATTTAACATTCTGTGATCAGGTTCTGCCTACTAGAGGCCACCCGTCATCCTGAATAGGAAGAGAATTATACAAAATGTTGGCGCAAACCTATTTGCAGTTATTTTTTCTTATGTAATACCCAGTGCATTAAGTGTGTTCATATCAAATATTACATCCCACAAGAAGATATCCATACTGTTGTGGGAGTTGTGACAGGTTCTGGCCTCTGAGACATTTAGCAGTCTGGTAGTCGGAGAATGGTTAATTGGACCCCTCAACGTATTGAGAAAAGTTGATTGAAGCTAAGAACTTGCCTAGATTTGAGAAAGTTGTAGATCTGCCCTGCAGGCTTGACTTGACTACACAGACTCTAGCTGACTTGCCACATTCTTTGAAACTAACCTCTGACGTTGCTCTTAGATTCCTGACAATTAACTTTTCAAGTATGCCCTTGAAGAATGAATGGATTGAGGTTTCTTTTTTACATTTTTCGCCCCCTCTTTTAAAAAATCAAGTTTGTACTCAATACGTTAAAGATTAAATATCACCAACTGTTTTATTCAACTATGCCCTTTCTTTAAATTTTATATTCTTGAGAGTTTGTGAGGGATCATGTACCACATACATCCTGAGTGTCCCTAAACCTTCCATCATGATTGACATGATGATCCCAGAATCTACCAAAAAAGGTACAAATTTAGCAAACTTTATCACGCCTCAATTATGGCGCATAAAAAATCAGGTGTTAACACCAACTCTAATGTGACAACAGACAAAATGCATTCCCAATTAAAGTTTACAGGTGGGAAAGATAAAATAGACATGTGCCTTCCTCGAGATTACAACACTTTATGAGCTTGTAACTGAAAACTGTACATTTAGAAGTGGGTATTATGAGGTCCAATGTATATGTCTACAGTGGTTTTGCAGAAGAAATCAAAGGACTGATTCTGGACTTTACGTGTCAAGTGGTATTTCCACCAGGGATGTGCATTATGGATTTTGCAGATTTTCAGGGAATTAACACAATCACTCCAATTATAGTAGTGCTTAGGAAAGTGAGAACGAGAAATGCATTTTGGGAAGAACAGTTATGTAAATGACGTATAGCTCTTCTCTACCATGATCAATTTTACAAATGCTGTCGTTTTTGTGCCATGGTTCTGTTTCCAAAAACCCTGCTGCAGAGATATTTAAATTCTGTCTATCTCATAAAACAAACATTTACTAAGCAGCAGTGTGGCTTCGATTTGGCTTCCTGTCCAAGCAGATGGAATTAACTTCTGCAATGTTTAATTAGATGCAAAACCTATATCTACTTATTTAAAGCAATTCAGAAATCACAGTTGTAATTAGCGCCCACACACTGAAAAAAAAACAAGTGCTTTTGACAATAACATCCGTGGGCCAGGCAGCCGCATACTGAAGGTCTCACTCATTGGGTGTGAGCGTCACTCCCTTGCATATGGGGCTTACTTCTGGCTATTAACAAAGATCTGTTTGAACTAAATGGAGCCTAGCACATAGGAATCACAATATTTCATGCCACTGCAACCACTTTTGGTCGAAAACCCTCAAATATCATTTGTTGGGGTTTATTTATCCAGAGATCCTTTAGGTTCTGGTTACAGATCACCGGGAAAAGGGTGTGATTTTTATTGCATTCAAAGTATTACAACCCCACAGAGATCTGAGTTCAGTTTGTATGATGAATCCCATCCAATCATGACTATTGACCTCAACTCTCAGAAATACTTGCAGAATTTGGTGCTTAGCACATCAAAATCCACATGCCACATTTTTAACTGGGGAAATGTCAGGAATGCACTCTTATTCCACAAATCAGAATTTCACTGTGAGCTAACCAGAGTCACAACACGTATTACAACTAACTGGGCCGATCACAATTGAGGATGAAACGCTGTTTCCACATATTAGGCCACAGATATGTCAGTTCTCTGAATTGATAAGAGAGACTCCTTCTTCTAAAGACAACTTTTTTCTGTTTTCTTGTTAAGTCAGGATATTAAAGTTTCCATTTTTTTCCTGCAAAATCCCCCTGTTAGGTATTCCCAAATGATGGGATATTAGCACTGAAATATTTAAATTCCCTATAGACGTATCCCTTAACTATACAGAGGGAGATACAATTATTGGGTTAATATAAGGGAAGTCCAATATTATTCAACTTCCTATTGTGATCTGCAACCTTTGGGTGGAAGTCAGTGGTGGTTTGGGGCTGGGTGACGTGCCAGAGTCTTAAACACAGATTCCAAAAATATTAACTACGAACACAAAAATAAAAAAAATACAGACTGCAGAAATAAAGAATACCGAATATGGATGGGAAAAGCATAAACTCAGAATTGTCAGCTGAAAATAAGACACAAGAAATACAGATTGCAAAAATATAGCTTTTAAAATTATAGTCTCGACAAAATAGCCTCGTAAAACAAACTCAAAAATACAAACTGTAAAAATATTGTTCATACATAAATATCTCCCTAAAAAATGTTGACGTGCACATAACGCTAGTATGTAGGATGTAGCTTAAAATGTGCTGAAGTCTGAGTTATGGAGTGAGAGGGAGCGTCCTACAACAGAGAGCTTGGCAGGAGGTCGGTGTAACAATGCACGCTGATTTCGGAGCTTCGCAGGAGGTCGGTGTAACAATGCACGCTGATTTCGTTTTGTCGAACATCTGGGGTCTCCTGTGAGACCAGGGATTTTGTTACCAATTAAAGTGCACAGGGACGTACGATTAAAATATTCTTATAGGTAAGAAAAGAGCGCTGTCTTCATAAGTCACTCAGTGTGCTGAGTTCTCACTGCGTCGCCTCTTTTACGGTAACATTTTCCAAATATTTTCGGTGTATTTTTGAAAAGTGTAGTTGTCGTCTAGCAGGTTTAGACAACATTCCACACACGAGTACTCGTGGGTGCAACTTTCCTCAGGTGTCATTATTCAACAGAAATCCTGCGAGCAGAGGCGCTATGTGTGACTTTCTGACTGATCGAGTCTCATCTGAATTTTCTCAGCACATTGGCTCTTACAGCTCTGTCATGGACAGTGACGGTTCTCTAAAGTCCTTTCTCTCTTTCTCTCTCCTCTTGTCCCACGGCCATGTGGTCTTATAGGTCAGCCATTTTGGCCCCTACCCTCACAGCGCTTCCCTCACAACATTAAGTGCAGTTATCAGAGAGGTCGGCCATTTTATCATGCATCCCAGGCTCAAGCGCCTCTACTGCCTCCTTGTACATCCATCAATCAGAAACGCCATGGGGGCAGCAACATTTAATTTATTCAAATTATTTCCCTGACTCAGAGGGTGAAACTTCCCAGACCAAAAGAGAGTAACCTCTGTTGCTTTGTTTTACATGTTAATGTTACAGGCAACATGACCCGCAGTAGGAAAGCATTCGGCAGCCGCTGCCTCCCGAGTCAGGACATTAAATGAACTTGACTTACCGAAACCTGTCAGACTAGTCAGGGCAGCGCTGTGTCATTCTCTCTCCTGGGCGGCAGTTTTCTCTCTCACACGCCAGTTTCTTGGCCCAGAGTGCGTGACGAGTTGCCTAAACACGGCACCATGTGTTTTCTGTAAAGCAGAGAGAAATTGTAGTGTTCATAAGGCTAAAAAATACATAATCTCAAGTCAGAGCTTGTCTGGGGCTAGGCGGCCCTGGAGGCCAATAGGAGAGTTCTTGGCAGGTATGAACCCTGAAAAGGCTGGCAAGGCAATGGAGGGTCAGGCAGACGTCAGGATTTGTCCATGATAGGACTGACTGTGCCACAGACAGACCCACACCCTGGAGTTCTGGAAATCTCCACATACCTCTTACTTTCTGTTGTGTAAAAGTTACTAAGCAACAGTGCAAGTTATAGCTGGTTTCAGCTTTCGGGAAACCACACACAGTACATTCCGCTAAGTCATGTTGCATTGATACAAGTGTACACAGAACACCACAAATCATGCAGCCACAGTTACTGGGTTTTGTGTACTAAACATTAGAGATCACTAAGCTACGCCCATTGGTGCTCTATCAAGGTTGTGTGTTTTGTTGTTTCTGGGAAAAATAACTTTCTCGTGGATTTCCCCACTGTCTCCAATGATTTTACCTCCCAGTGCCATGTAACCACATCTTACATTCTGTACCCAAGGAAAATGCTTCTGCAAGAGGAGTTAATACAGTCGGCCTTGACTGCCACCTATTGATGGCACCAGGTTATTACAAAAGGCTAGAAAAAAAGGCTATTTTTCAGTAAGTGCATAACTCTCCAAGGTGAAAAATGCTGTGTTGCCTGGAGTGCGGAAATCTTTACACCATTCCTCTCTGTAGTACAAATGGTACAATGGAGACTTGTTAGGTACTCAAGGTACTAACATACTTTCAATCTCTGGTCCAGAAATGTCCAATAATCGAGGGCTTCAACCTATCCATCGACATCCCTGTATCGCATCTTGCGTGTTCACGATCCCTGAATGCGTGAGTTTTTGCAGAGAATAGTGAGTGGGGCCTAGAGAATGCTGTGATGTAGTGGAAAGTTGCCGTGACCGTGGCGGAGAGAACCTGCTGTTTACTTGCAGTTGGACGGAGGATGAAGGCCCGACAGCCGCTTTTGGAGAAGAGACTGTAACCAAGGCCTAACCCTAACAAGGATCTTACCACCTCCAACAATTGTGACTCCTGACTGATCGACCTGAAGACATGGTCTCCCCAAATTCAAGAGCCTGAGTCGAAACCAGCAGCGATTCCAGAAGAAGTATGATTCAACCAATTGTCAAAGACTCAGGAAGACCAGCTCTTCATTCACTAGATCTAATGTCTAAAGGGCCAGCATCAACGTTGAAGCTAGATCTGCAAGGCGCCGATAGCCATGCACTGGTGATACGTTGGCCAACAGTAGAGAAGACGTCACAGAGCAGCAATACACTAACCAACATGTAAGCCTGATCGTGGTTGATGTGGACAACCACGCAACTCTACGCTGGAACCACTTCCAAGACCCAGAAAAGACTGCAACGCATCCTTAACGCCTCCGCCCGGCTCATCAAGAACGCCCCACGACAAAGCCACACCTCCGCCCTCCTAAGAGACCTGCACTGGCTGCCTATCGACAAGAGAACCACCTTCAAGCTCCTGACCCACGCCTACAAGGCCCTACACGACGCCGGACCAGCCTACCTCAACCACAGACTCTCCTTCTACACTCCCGCCAGACATCTCCGCTCCACCGACCAGGCCCTCGCTAAAGTCCCCCGCATCCGAAAAACCACAGCGGGAGGTAGATCCTTCTCCCACATCACCGCCAAGACCTGGAACACCCTCCCCATCCACCTCAGGCAATCTCGCACCCTGTCTGAGTCCAGGAAGGACCTCAAGAATTAGCTCTTCGACTGATCATCCTCCCCCACCCCCCTTTCCTCCCCAGCACCTTGAGACCCTCACGGGTGAACAGCCGTGCTCCACAAGTCCCTGATTGATTGATTGAGATCCACTTGCGGCATTAGCAAGGACGCCTGATTGTGGCAGATGTAGACAACCACATAGCAGAGATACAGCCACCAGCACTAGAGAGGACACGTGATCACACTTGATGCAGACCACCAAGCAATGGTGATGAACTCTCCAGCCACTGATAGGGCGCTTTATCCGCTAGACAGAGAACCGCCTTGCAGTTTTGTTCGCCTCTTTTGGACTAACACGTCCGACTCCAATGAATTGTTAAATTAAGGCCCACTGCTGGAAACATGGTGTCCAGTGACGTGGAGCCATGTGGCGACCCCCCCACTGTACGAATGCTGATAACATGGCATCCATGGTGAGGTGTCCATCTGGCCACAGACTAGTGAATCACTGATACTGAAGTCACAGGTGGACAGTGGGGTTTTAGTTACCCCTATAAGTTAGCCACGTGGCAGGTAAACAGTGACGTTTCTTTGCTCTTTGCCGGCGCGTCTGAATTTCCGCGGTGTATTACGCAGCGCCGAGGCCTACTGCTGGACCATGCACCCCCTGAAACGCAGGCCCGCCAGCCACCACGGCGCAGGGGATCCCCCGACCCTTCAGGGGGGCACTAACCCTTAGAGGGGTCCGCATTTAGCTCAAGGTCAAAAACTATTCGTGAGGTGTGGAAGACTTAGGGGGGTCCTACATCACATTCTGCAGGGGGGGGCATCACTGTGTCGGGGCCTCTGGCCAATGGACATATAGTGAGGCTTAGAAACGTACATAACCCGGCTACCGGCCAATTAACAGTGAATCTCCACTGTACCCGCTGGCAGGCTAAACAGCGACCACCTGACACAAATGGCGCTGCCTCGCGCCTCTCGTGACACTCTTTCCCCAATTCTAGCGCTGCGAAGACAGGGCAGTGCCTTTGCCGGAATTATCCTGCGTGAATTGTAGAAGTGCAAGAATTTCTCTCTCTAGGAACAACCTGTAGAGGTCAAAGGTCACGAACATGACCCCTGTGCAGCCACTTGAGGTTTCAGTGAATAACATTTCACTTCCTGCCACACGCACAACTGTGGCAGCCCAAGGAAGCGGCTGAAACCCCGGAACCCCCGCCTTGGAAGCGGAACGCGGCTGTGATTTCCCTAGTTTAGCAGGTGACTTGCAATATCCTCAGGCTCTGGCCCCGACTGACTCTCCCCAGCCCTGCAAGTATTTCAGTAAGAAACGGAGCGAATTCTGCTGCCTTCAGGTTTAATTGGGTCGTTCTGATTGTCTTCTTTAGAATGCTTTTATGAGTATTTCCTTTTTTCCGTTTTAGTTTTTAAGTAAACAGATTAAATACTTTTGCCATTTTCCCCAATTGTTAGCAGACTTCACATAATATTAACAGATGTGTTGGTCAAATGTTAGCCCTACCCGGATTCTCACGTTTCCTAGTTCCATGCGTAAGTAATGTATCTTCTCCTGGAAATGAGTTTGAATTGATAAACTTTTATAACTGGTTCAAACAGGACTCCAAATCCCAGAATGCAATTGGATAAAAACCCAGACTAGATAACCTGCTCACGCATGGAACTGGGTAGAACGAGAGCTCTGCCCACCAGTCCTTCCCATTCATCAGGCTCCCCGGAGGGCAAGGGAGAGAGGGTCCACTCAAAATCTGGTGCCTTGTGTACAAAGCTGTCCACCCCATCTTAGCTCACCATCCCGCCTGGGACGTTACCGGGGTTAGGAGCTGACATTCCACCTCTAGCAAACTGAGCCTGGCTTCTTCCTGCTTCACGTGGCTGCAAAGAGCCTTCATGAGTGACATCTCCAGTCAGCCCCTTAATGACTGAGGGCATTTTTCTGCCAGGTGGGGCAACCTGGCCAAGAACTGAGTGCACCAGCGGTGCAGAAAGGGTGCCAGGGGTCCTCATGCATGCGAGGGAACTGCCCCGACCACTGATTGTATAGTAACACACCGCAATAATCAGGGCTCTTTGGATGACTCGGGCAACCGTGTCCCGGCGCCACTGCACCTGCTGCACCATTGATAGCTACCGCGCTGAGAGTACCGAGGCCCCACGGTCCGCCTGGGGCAGCTAAACTCGCGTTTCAGCGGCAATATTGTGAGGAATCACCTCATGGGATATAATTGTGTTCTATAAATTATTTATAGCATACCCTCCATTCAGGAGAGATTCACAGTTTCCAACACGCCTGCCCTCCATTCATAAGGACACTTCACAGGCAGGGTTGGCACCCGCTTAAATGGCGCAGTGATTTAAGTACTAGCTACATGACACCACATTACACGGTGTGAGACCTGCAAGTCCCAATTCAGCATTTCATCCTTCCCAGGTCGATAACGTGTGAAGCATGTCATCTCCCTCCAGTAAAACACGTTAATATTATTATTGCTTTTAATGGAGGAGCACAGCACTGCGCAGTTATACGTTTATAGTAAAGGACACATCTAGCGCCAAGAAGCAACAGAGCAGGTCACACACAGCTTTTGAGTTGTAGCAGGGGACTCTGGGGCCGGTGGGTGCTGTGAGAAGAGCGTGGTGTCTGGTTGAGACCCTACCGGCTTGTTTTCATTGCATGTGGGGAAGAGGGGAGTTTTAAGGACTTGCTGAACTTGGAATTCAGAAACCTGCGTTCTAATCCCGCCTTCTGCACTCCTCAAGATGTGTGATCGTGGACACATTTCTACCTGAGCTTCACGCTGTAAATATGTGTAATTTTAATACACAAACCATCCTACGTTCTCCACTACGGTCTCACATGGACCCTACACACCCCGTGGGTCCAAGCACAGAACCCACAATCTCGGGCGGTCCTTCTACATACAACCCAGTGCGTGTGCCTTATTGTAAACTCAGAAATGCAAAACTTTCTGTCTTTGCTTCTTTCAACCAGCCCCACCTCTCCCCCCGTTTCTTCCTCTTCTTGGCACTCACCGCCTAAGCAGTGTTTACATAAACCATGCCCGAATCCCAACTCGGGCCCCGAAAAGCGAGCAGAGCCCGCGGACCCAGCTCTCTCTAACGCCCTCTGGAGGCGTTGGCGGGAAAGGTGTTCCCCACCCAAAAAGTGGTTTATAAAGTAGTCGGTCAAAATTTTCGAAATACAGCATAAAACACAAGTTTTATGGCCAGTGTGGCAGGGAATTCATTAAATATTTCAGGGTTTGGTACAGCAGAGATGAGCACTATTTCTCTGCAGCAGCAAATTTATTCCTATCTGTGTCCATAGGAAGCTTGTGTTCAGCTCTCTCAGGGGTGCAGCTTTTGGGGCTCCAGCCCCCACCCCTTTCCAGTCCTGAAATCAGCCCCCCGTTCTCCAGCTCACGAGGGGCGTTCCCACAGCCCATTTCCAGCCACCCATTGCCGGGGGCGTAGGTTCAGGGGTGTGTGTTGGGTGTTACACCCACTATTAAATGTATTTTGTGATACATGGTTGGGAGCTGCGGGTATGGGGAGGGGTCTGTCGGATTTCACCAGGGAACTTACACACAAACAGACTGTCAGTTAGGGAAGCCTGCAAAAATGTTTATTTCACAAAATATTGCACCTTCTCTTACTTAGTGCACCGACCAATACGCCCCCCTTTCCCTTTCCAGAGCCTCTTAAGCCCCTCATGTTCGCCCTGCTTGTCGTATAATGTCTATCGGGAAATTGAAGCTAATACCCCTCAAATCATACTTACTGACCAAGCTACGCCCCTGCCCATCGCCCCCTTGGCACAACCACCGTATATGCAGGGTCACTGGAATTATGTGGTATAAATCGTCACCTTTTTGACAGTTTTACTTCATTATTTTGTAATATTTACTCATGGTAATTCTGTCTGGGCAAATATTTCACCTGCCTAGTTTCACTTTAACAGCCATATACAGAAACACGCAACCGACGAGTTAGTTAGTGACTGGTCAGCCTTTGCGCAGGGCCTTCCACTGCGCGCGCACACGTCGCCGCATTTTCACTAACTTTCGACCCCTTTGAGCTAGAAACAAGGTTTTGTTTAAACCTGCAAGTTATGCGGCAGAGGGTGAAATGCGGCAAATCCCCAGTCATGTAGAAAGAATGCCGCTGGCGCAGAATAATCGCATAATTGCGGTGGCCTCTGGAGCGGATGGTGGCCACTGGCCGTACCTGGCGTTGCTGACCAGCAGGATGACGGACCCGTCCTTGATGTTAACCGACTTGATGGTTTCGTGCTCCCCCAGCTGCACCCCGTTGTAGAAGAAGTACTTCTTCCAGGACGTGACCCCCAGCTTCACCAGGTGGACCCGGAGGTCCTTCATGGTGTCCGTGGGCCGGACGCTGACCGGGAGCATCCGCCCGTCCTCCGGGAAGTGCACCAGGATCTCGTACCGGACCCACTGCACGCTGAGCCGCCTCAGCTTGTCCATGTCCGCCCGGCCTCCTCCGCTGCGCGCCGGGAGAAGCCTTCGAGGCGCTGGCAGGAGGTACACTGGGGATTTACAGACAGTGCCGCCGTCAACACCCTCAGACCAATGTCAAACCGGCCTCGGGCCGCCTCCTCTGTGCGCCGGGAGAGGCCTTCGAGGCGCTGGCAGGAGGCACACTGGGGATTTACAGACAGTGCCGCCGTCAACACCCTCAGACCAATGTCAAACCGGTCTCGGGCCGCCTCCTCTGTGCGCCGGGAGAAGCCTTCGAGGCGCTGGCAGGAGGTACACTGGGGATTTACAGACAGTGCCGCCGTCAACACCCTCAGACCAATGTCAAACCGGTCTCGGGCCGCCTCCTCTGTGCGCCGGGAGAGGCCTTCGAGGCGCTGGCTGGGGGCGTGCTGGGGATTTCCAGCCCTTGCTGCCCTGGAGACTCTCAGACGGCCCCCAGACCGGTCCCGGGACTCCTCCGCTGTGCGCCGGGAGAGGCCTTCGAGGCGCTAGCTGGGGACGCACTGGGGATTTCCAGCCGTGTTGCCCTGAGCACCTTCAGACGGCCCCCAGACCGGTCCCGGGACTCCTCCGCTGTGCGCCGGGAGAGGCCTTCGAGGCGCTAGCTGGGGACGCACTGGGGATTTCCAGCCGTGTTGCCCTGAGCACCTTCAGACGGCCCCCAGACCGGTCCCGGGCCTCATTCCGCGCATTCCGACCCCTGCAAGTCCGAAGCTGCTGCTTCCAGTGTGGAGCAGAGGTGACGGAAGAGCTGGGGCCCTGTCACTCCAGAGGTGCACCGGGGCGGCTCCCACAGCTTCCGCGGGGCCTCACGTGCTTCGGGGCGCGTGTCCTGTGGGACTGTCCCTGTATGACTAGTTGCCTGGAAGTCTGCAGGAGAGCCCCTCCCCGCTCCGCAGATCCCCATGCGATGAACTAACGCTCTTGCTACCCCTCCAACACGGAGGGCTTTTTATTTTCGTGTCAAACAATGTTGAGCACAGAGTTTGCAGACAGGAGCGTTGTGAGAAGGTAGCCTCTTTCTAGCCTTGTTACCCCCACTTTTGGCCTGTTTGTGAGTGTATGTCAGGGTGTTTGTCACTGTTTTCACTGTCTCACTGGGATCCTGATAGCCAGGCCTCAGTGCTCATAGTGAAAACACTATGTTTTCAGTATGTTTGTTATGTGTCACTGGGATCCTGCTGGTCAGGACCCCAGTGCTCATAGGTTTGTGGCCTATATGTATGTGTCACTGGGACCCTGTCACACAGGGCCCCAGTGCTCATAGGTGTGCATGTATATGTTCCCTGTGTGGTGCCTAACTGTCTCACTGAGGCTCTGCTAACCAGAACCTCAGTGGTTATGCTCTCTCATTACTTTCAAATTGTCACTAACAGGCTAGTGACCAATTTTACCAATTTACATTGGCTTACTGGAACACCCTTATAATTCCCTAGTATATGGTACTGAGGTACCCAGGGTATTGGGGTTCCAGGAGATCCCTATGGGCTGCAGCATTTCTTTTGCCACCCATAGGGAGCTCTGACAATTCTTACACAGGCCTGCCACTGCAGCCTGAGTGAAATAACGTCCACGTTATTTCACAGCCATTTTACACTGCACTTAAGTAACTTATAAGTCACCTATATGTCTAACCTTTACCTGGTAAAGGTTAGGTGCAAAGTTACTTAGTGTGAGGGCACCCTGGCACTAGCCAAGGTGCCCCCACATTGTTCAGAGCCAATTCCCTGAACTTTGTGAGTGCGGGGACACCATTACACGCGTGCACTACATATAGGTCACTACCTATATGTAGCTTCACAATGGTAACTCCGAATATGGCCATGTAACATGTCTATGATCATGGAATTACCCCCTCTATGCCATCCTGGCATAGTTGGCACAATCCCATGATCCCAGTGGTCTGTAGCACAGACCCTGGTACTGCCAAACTGCCCTTCCTGGGGTTTCACTGCAGCTGCTGCTGCTGCTAACCCCTCAGACAGGCATCTGCCCTCCTGGGGTCCAGCCAGGCCTGGCCCAGGATGGCAGGACAAAGAACTTCCTCTGAGAGAGGGTGTGGCACCCTCTCCCTTTGGAAAATGGTGTGAAGGCAGGGGAGCAGTAGCCTCCCCCAGCCTCTGGAAATGCTTTCTTCGGCACAGATGTGCCCAATTCTGCATAAGCCAGTCTACACCGGTTCAGGGACCACTTAGCCCCTGCTCTGGCACGAAACTGGACAAAGGAAAGGGGAGTGACCACTCCCCTGACCTGCACCTCCCCTGGGAGGTGTCCAGAGCTCCTCCAGTGTGCTCCAGACCTCTGCCATCTTGGAAACAGAGGTGCTGCGGGCACACTGGACTGCTCTGAGTGGCCAGTGCCACCAGGTGACGTCAGAGACTCCTGCTGATAGGCTCCTTCAGGTGTTAGTAGCCTATCCTCTCTCCTAGGTAGCCAAACCCTCTTTTCTGGCTATTTAGGGTCTCTGTCTCTGGGGAAACTTTAGATAACGAATGCAAGAGCTCATCCGAGTTCCTCTGCATCTCTCTCTTCACCTTCTGATAAGGAAACGACTGCTGACCGCGCTGGAAGCCTGCAAACCTGCAACATAGTAGCAAAGACGACTAGTGCAACTCTGTAACGCTGATCCTGCCGCCTTCTCGACTGTTTTCCTGCTTGTGCATGCTGTGGGGGTAGTCTGCCTCCTCTCTGCACCAGAAGCTCCGAAGAAATCTCCCGTGGGTCGACGGAATCTTCCCCCTGCAACCGCAGGCACCAAAAAGCTGCATTACCGGTCCCTTGGGTCTCCTCTCAGCACGACGAGCGAGGTCCCTCGAATCCAGCGACTCTGTCCAAGTGACCCCCACAGTCCAGTGACTCTCCAGTCCAAGTTTGGTGGAGGTAAGTCCTTGCCTCACCTCGCTGGGCTGCATTGCTGGGAACCGCGACTTTGCAGCTACTCCGGCCCCTGTGCACTTCCGGCGGAAATCCTTTGTGCACAGCCAAGCCTGGGTCCACGGCACTCTAACCTGCATTGCACGACTTTCTAAGTTGGTCTCCGGCGACTCCTTTGTGCAACTTCGGCGAGCACCGTTTCACGCATCCTCGTAGTGCCTGTTTCTGGCACTTCTCCGGGTGCTACCTGCTTCAGTGAGGGCTCTTTGTCTTGCTCGACGTCCCCTCTCTCTTCAGGTCCAATTTGCGACCTCCTGGTCCCTCCTGGGCCCCAGCAGCGTCCAAAAACGCCAAACGCACGATTTGCGACTAGCAAGGCTTGTTGGCGTCCTTTCGGCGGGAAAACACTTCTGCACGACTCTCCAAGGCGAGAGGGATCCGTCCACCAAAGGGGAAGTCTCTAGCCCTTTTCGTTCCTGCAGAAACCTCAGCTTCTTCTGTCCAGTAGAAGCTTCTTTGCACCGCAGCTGGCATTTCCTGGGCATCTGCCCATCTCCGACTTGCTTGTGACTTTTGGACTTGGTCCCCTTGTTCCACAGGTACCCTAGATTGGAAATCCACAGTTGTTGCATTGCTGGTTTGTGTCTTTCCTGCATTATTCCTCTAACACGACTTCTTTGTCCTTAGGGGAACTTTAGTGCACTTTGCCCTCACTTTTCAGGGTCTTGGGGAGGGTTATTTTTCTAACTCTCACTATTTTCTAATAGTCCCAGCGACCCTCTACAAGGTCACATAGGTTTGGGGTCCATTCGTGGTTCGCATTCCACTTTTGGAGTATATGGTTTGTGTTGCCCCTATCCCTATGTTTCCCCATTGCATCCTATTGTAACTATACATTGTTTGCACTGTTTTCTAAGACTATACTGCATATTTTTGCTATTGTGTATATATATCTTGTGTATATTTCCTATCCTCTCACTGAGGGTACACTCTAAGATACTTTGGCATATTGTCATAAAAATAAAGTACCTTTATTTTTAGTATAACTGTGTATTGTGTTTTCTTATGATATTGTGCATATGACACTAAGTGGTACTGTAGTAGCTTCACACGTCTCCTAGTTCAGCCTAAGCTGCTCTGCTAAGCTACCATTATCTATCAGCCTAAGCTGCTAAACACCCTATACACTAATAAGGGATAACTGGGCCTGGTGCAAGGTGCAAGTACCCCTTGGTACTCACTACAAGTCAGTCCAGCCTCCTACAAGCGTTGGCAGCGCTATTACCATATAAGAGAAAGCGCCAAAAATACATTATGATCCAAATCAGATCTGTGTAGTGGAGAAAGAAAATAAGACTAGAAAGTTATAAAACATTTTGAAACCCATGTGTTTCGAATTTTGGCCCTTATACCCGCTAGGGTTCTTGGACACTGGTCAGGAGTCATGCATAAAAAGTAGGGATGATGGATGAGAAGCAGGAATGAGAAGTAGGGGTGATGGATGAAAAGTAGGGATGGTGGATGAGAAGCAGGGATGAGAAGTAGAGGTGATGGATGAGAAGTATGAATGATGGATGAGAAGCAGGGATGATGTATGATGGATGAGAAGCAGGGATGGTGGGTGAGAAGCAGGAATGATGGATGAAAAGCAGGGATGAGAAGCAAGGATGATGGAGGAGAAGTAGGGTTGATGGGTGAGAAGTAGGAATGATGAGAGAGAAGAAGGGATGATGGATGAGAAGCAGGGATGATGGATGAGAAGCAGGGATGATGGAGGAAAAGTAGGGATGGTGGATGAGAAGCAGGGATGAGAAGTAGAGGTGATGGATGAGAAGTATGAATGATGGATGAGAAGCAGGGATGATGTGTGATGGATGAGAAGCAGGGATTGATGGATGAGAAGCAGGGATGACGGATGAAAAGCAGGGATGAGAAGCAGGGATGATGGAGGAGAAGTAGGGTTGATGGGTGAGAAGCAGGAATGATGAGAGAGAAGAAGGGATGATGGAAGAGAAGCAGGGATGATGGATGAAAAGCAGGGATGATGGAGGAAAAGTAGGGATGATGGATGATGAACGAGAAGTAGGGATGATGCATGAGAAGCAGGGATGAGAAGCAGTAAGGCGGAGTTAGGAATCGGGATGTCTTAAAATGGATGCTGTACATTCTGCTATGTCTTCCATATCTATGTAACTTCTCTTACTAACTCAGGATGTTGCAGATTGAGGCCCCATATTATGTTGTCCCAAAGGTCCCAAAAAACCCTGAAACAGGCACTCACTTCATCCTCTTCTTCTTAATCTTTCCTCCCTCATTCATGCACTCCATGTGAAGTATTCAAGCAGCTGCCCCCATCTGCTGGAGACCCCCCAAACCACCACAGCTCTGTCGTCTGCAGAAACCCCTGGCTCATTTGAAGATTTTTAAATGTCAGAGGCTATTTTTCTACTCATTGGTTCGTAAAGCATTCTCATGACTTTCAGTGATGTGTGAAGCAACATAGGTGGTCATTCTAACCCTGGCGGTAAAAACCGCCAGGGCGAATGACCGCGGTAGCACCGCCAACAGGCTGGCGGTGCACCGCTGGGCATTCTGACCGCGGCGGTTCAGCCGCGGCCAGAAACGGAAAGTCGGCGGTGTACCGCCGACTTTCCGCTGCCCTTGAGAATCCTCCATGGCGGCGGAGCGCGCTCCGCCGCCATGGGGATTCTGACACCCCCTACCGCCATCCTGTTCCTGGCGGGTCTCCCGCCAGGAACAGGATGGCGGTAGGGGGTGCTGCGGGGCCTCTGGGGGCCCCTGCAGTGCCCAGTGGCATGGGCACTGCAGGGGCCCCCGTAAGAGGGCCCCACCTTGTATTTCAGTGTCTGCTTTGCAGACACTGAAATACGCGACGGGTGCCACTGCACCCGTCGCACCTTCCCACTCCGCCGGCTCAATCCTGAGCCGGCGTCCTTGTGGGAAGGTCCTTGTGGGAAGGCTGTTTCCCACTGGGCTGGCGGGCGGCCTTTTGGCGGTCGCCCGCCAGCCCAGTGGGAAACCCAGAATGACCGCCGCGGTCTTTCGACCGCGGTACGGTCTTCTGCCGGTTCCCGCTTGGCGAATCACCCCCATAGTCTTTCTTAGTTACGCAATATGTCTTTTTGAGATGCTTGCCGCTCAGCAAATCTCCTGTATGCTGAGCAAAATGTGATCAATCGATGCTAACTATGTGACTTCAATCAATTTGCGGCTCTTAATCTATTGCAGATCTAAAATTGTGTTGTCTCTTTCATTGCACCAGATCAGACAGTTAAGCAGTGAGATTTGATGAAGTTGTGTGATAACTTCATTATCCTACCTGTAGCACTGTATCTGCAGCTTGGCATACCCCTCCGCACGCCACGGAAAACTTAGTTACCATGGCGATAAAGGCAAAGAGATCAGTCAATATTGAGCTCCCTCCAGGCTCTTAATCTGCTCTTTGGAAGGATAAGTATGTCCTATGGATATTTTCTTCAGCAAACACCTCAGAAATTATTCATCAGTCGAAGACACCTTTGATTTTTTTCCAATTTCACTTGGTGATGTAAGGAGCGGGGCCAATGTCCACGATGAAGTACTTATTCTGTTGCACAATTACAATTTGATCAGCAGCGGATCAAAGAGAAGATCTCTGTAAACTTTGTTAAGACAGTAACAAATGGTTGTCCTGTTGATAAAGTAACAAAGACATACATGTAAACAAATTAACCTGCCAATTTACACAATCCATTTAGATCCCTTTGCTATAAGTCGATATCTCGCAATGAGCAAACGTGCTTGTCTTGCCTCACCGTGTAGATTGTGGTGGCAGACACATGACTTCAGGTTGGACCAGGCATGATTCTACTAGGACAACTCTACTGTTGGTAGCAAGCATTGTCTCCCTGTGGCAACACCTAGGATGTGAAAAGGCAAGTCCGAGCAGCCTTCCGCTCTATGTCCCCACAGAGTCAGAGGCGTAAACGAAGAAGGAGAAAACAAATTTTCCACTAGGGATACGCAAAGTTGCAAATAGTTTCCCCCGCAAACTACCTGAAGTGATAAATTAAAAATTGTAAGGGAAACAATCCTGCAATTGTTGGGTTTGTATCCAACCTTTCTACCCCCAAGCAAAATCACATTTACTAGGGGAATTTACTCTTAAAAAATGGATTTGACCAAATTCTTCCCCAAAACTTTTTTGTATGTATGTCAGCTTTGCAAAACTTTGTATGCAAGTCTCTACTTTGCACAGCCCTAGAAGTAAGCTGTAGGAAGAAAGGGGTGGGACTGAGTTGAGACTGACTGGTCAGTGGGTGAACGGAGGACCCCCTCAACGACGCTGAGATGCTGAAGTCTACATGTCAGATTTAAGATGTCTGTCAACAACGTCGAATAGATCAGGTGTACACAGGCGTATGGAATGGTGGTATCTTGTAGCATTTTGCCATGTTCAGTGAAAACCGCTACTAAATTACAAAAATAGTATCAAATGTGATTTTTTTTAAGTATCTCACATGACATTTTCACTCAGGCTCACAATCTGTAAAAAAAAAGTCATAGAAGATTCCAGCAGATGCTATGAACATAAAGTGACAAAATTGTGCAATTTGAAAGTTGGTGAATTTGTTAGATTTTGCGTTGTACGAAATTCACAATTTTTGCAAACAGAATTAAAATTGCGGACAAGCTTGCACACAAGTATTATTCATGGAAAGCTGACATAAAACAGACTGTGCCCCAGCCCTTCCAGTTTTACAGATGTCCTGATTTACAACTTCTCTATGGGCCAGTGGTCCTACATACATCATGTAGCCCCTTAATGGAGAGAATGGCACCCTTAATAGGAATTATCTTTCATTATATTTGGGATTCAGCTTCCCCTACCATATGTTAGAAATACGTTTCAGGTCAGCTGGGAGTGCTGTTCTTTTGTATTTTTACAAAGATGATTTTGTAATTTTGCAATGCTTATTTTGTAATTTGGTAATGCTTGTTTTGTAAATTTGTGGAGTTTGTTGATTAATTTTGTAATGCTTGTTTTGTAATTTTGTAAAGCTTGTTTTCCAGTTGTGTAATTTTGTGGAGATTGTTGAGTAATTTTATAATTGTAATTTTGTAAAGCTTGTTTTGTAGTTTTGTAAAGCTTGTTTTCCAGTTGTGTAATTTTGTGGAGCTTGTTGAGTAATTTTATGATTGTTACTTTGTAAAGCTTCTTTTGTAATTTTGTAAAGCTTGTTTTCCAGGTGTGTAATTTTGTGGAGCTTGTTGAGTAATTTTATAATTGTAATTTTGTAAAGCTTCTTTTGTAATTTCGTAATGCTTGTTTTCCACCGTGGACCTAATGGAAGCGGGGGCAGCATAGAGGTTACGGGCTTAAGACGCACATATGACATTGATACATTTTCTACAGGCAGTGGCCGCAGAAGTTGCTTTGTGGTGGAGGTTAGCACCCACATGGGACAAAGCAGTGGTAGTGAATGGGGTATTAGAGGGGGGTGAGCAAGGGTTAGGTGCCTAGACTTGGACAGAATGGGACACATGCAATGGATGAAGAGAGGGGACAGCCATCAAACCTCCAAAGATACCATGTGCAATTTCTTGTGTGTTGCAATGGTGCCACCCAAAACCTAGCTTCCAGGCACAGCAACTCTAGCATGCCCTGTGCTGCATGTGTCTATCTATTGTTGCCAAGCGGTGAAGCATCAATTTGCCTGAAACAGGTCAAATCTTCTATGCGGCACCGGCAGCCACGTCACCGTCCATGCATTGCAATGGAAGCACTACTTCTCTTTGAGGATATAAGGATGTGTGGTTAGACATAAGGAGTTTGTGATGAATCACCAGCTACCCCCTGCCCAAGACAGAGTGCCATAGATCCCGCCTAATGGCATCAAAGCTTTTCTATGCAGAAATGCACCAAAGAAGGACACTAAAAGGGCCCTTAAAACTGATTAAGCCGATGACTGGGAATCAGTGGTGAAAGTTCCCCATGAAATGAATCTGAAAAATGAGCCCCCCCCCTTTAATTAAGTGTTTGAGTGGCAGTTCCCTTTATTCTGTAGTAGAAGCTTGAAGCTCTCATTACCGGCGTCAGGCATTGTGACATCAGACCTCAACTGCAAAGAGCTATTCCAGGCTGCTCCTAATGGTATCATTAGTGCATCAATAATTAAATTATGCTTAATACATAATAATGCATGGGGACCTGCAATCCCTGTGTAAATCCACAGTCTAATTTCCTCATTTCAGTGTAGCTGTGGTGTCTCCAGTCACCTGTAATAAGGAAACAACATAGATGCTCAACTGCAGTAACTTATTACAGATTGTAAGGAAATGCCTCCTTGGCATGGTTGCCCCCTGACTTTTTGCCTTTGCTGATGCTATGTTTACAATTGAAAGTGTGCTGAGGCCTGCTAACCAGGCCCCAGCACCAGTGTTCTTTCCCTAACCTGTACTTTTGTATCCACAATTGGCAGACCCTGGCATCCAGATAAGTCCCTTGTAACTGGTACTTCTAGTACCAAGGGCCCTGATGCCAAGGAAGGTCTCTAAGGGCTGCAGCATGTCTTATGCCACCCTGGAGACCTCTCACTCAGCACAGACACCCTGCTTGCCAGCTTGTGTGTGCTAGTGAGGACAAAACGAGTAAGTCGACATGGCACTCCCCTCAGGGTGCCATGCCAGCCTCTCACTGCCTATGCAGTATAGGTAAGACACCCCTCTAGCAGGCCTTACAGCCCTAAGGCAGGGTGCACTATACCATAGGTGAGGGTACCAGTGCATGAGCATGGTACCCCTACAGTGTCTAAACAA
Organism: Pleurodeles waltl; assembly: GCF_031143425.1. NCBI lineage: Eukaryota > Metazoa > Chordata > Amphibia > Caudata > Salamandridae > Pleurodeles > Pleurodeles waltl. The sequence continues at coordinate 57,815,493 of NC_090451.1, read as the reverse complement.
AACCTTAGACATTGTAAGTGCAGGGTAGCCATAAGAGTATATGGTCTGGGAGTTTGTCAAACACGAACTCCACAGCACCATAATGGCTACACTGAAAACTGGGAAGTTTGGTATCAAACTTCTCAGCACAATAAATGCACACTGATGCCAGTGTACATTTTATTGTAAAATACACCCCAGAGGGCACCTTAGAGGTGCCCCCTGAAACTTAACCGACTATCTGTGTAGGCTGACTAGTTTTAGCAGCCTGCCACAAACCGAGACATGTTGCTGGCCCCATGGGGAGAGTGCCTTTGTCACTCTGAGGCCAGTAACAAAGCCTGCACTGGGTGGAGATGCTAACACCTCCCCCAGGCAGGAATTGTCACACCTGGCGGTGAGCCTCAAAGGCTCACCTCCTTTGTGCCAACCCAGCAGGACACTCCAGCTAGTGGAGTTGCCCGCCCCCTCCGGCCAGGCCCCACTTTTGGCGGCAAGGCCGGAGAAAATAATGAGAAAAACAAGGAGGAGTCACTGGCCAGTCAGGACAGCCCCTAAGGTGTCCTGAGCTGAAGTGACTCTAACTTTTAGAAATCCTCCATCTTGCAGATGGAGGATTCCCCCAATAGGGTTAGGATTGTGACCCCCTCCCCTTGGGAGGAGGCACAAAGAGGGTGTACCCACCCTCAGGGCTAGTAGCCATTGGCTACTAACCCCCCAGACCTAAACACGCCCTTAAATTTAGTATTTAAGGGCTACCCTGAACCCTAGAAAATTAGATTCCTGCAACTACAAGAAGAAGGACTGCCCAGCTGAAAACCCCGGCAGCGGAAGACCAGAAGACGACAACTGCCTTGGCTCCAGAAACTCACCGGCCTGTCTCCTGCCTTCCAAAGATCCTGCTCCAGCGACGCCTTCCAAAGGGACCAGCGACCTCGACATCCTCTGAGGACTGCCCCTGCTTCGAAAAGACAAGAAACTCCCGAGGACAGCGGACCTGCTCCAAGAAAAGCTGCAACTTTGTTTCCAGCAGCTTTAAAGAACCCTGCAAGCTCCCCGCAAGAAGCGTGAGACTTGCAACACTGCACCCGGCGACCCCGACTCGGCTGGTGGAGATCCGACACCTCAGGCGGGACCCCAGGACTACTCTGATACTGTGAGTACCAAAACCTGTCCCCCCTGAGCCCCCACAGCGCCGCCTGCAGAGGGAATCCCGAGGCTTCCCCTGACCGCGACTCTTTGAACCTAAAGTCCCGACGCCTGGGAGAGACCCTGCACCCGCAGCCCCCAGGACCTGAAGGACCGGACTTTCACTGGAGAAGTGACCCCCAGGAGTCCCTCTCCCTTGTCCAAGTGGAGGTTTCCCCGAGGAATCCCCCCCTTGCCTGCCTGCAGCGCTGAAGAGATCCCGAGATCTCTCATAGACTAACATTGCGAACCCGACGCTTGTTTCTACACTGCACCCGGCCGCCCCCGCGCCGCTGAGGGTGAAATTTCTGTGTGGACTTGTGTCCCCCCCGGTGCCCTACAAAACCCCCCTGGTCTGCCCTCCGAAGACGCGGGTACTTACCTGCAAGCAGACCGGAACCGGGGCACCCCCTTCTCTCCATTCTAGCCTATGTGTTTTGGGCACCACTTTGAACTCTGCACCTGACCGGCCCTGGGCTGCTGGTGTGGTGACTTTGGGGTTGCTCTGAACCCCCAACGGTGGGCTACCTTGGACCAAGAACTAAGCCCTGTAAGTGTCTTACTTACCTGGTTAACCTAACAAATACTTACCTCCCCTAGGAACTGTGAAAATTGCACTGTGTCCACTTTTAAAACAGCTACTTGTGAATAACTTGAAAAGTATACATGCAATTTTGATGATTTGAAGTTCCTAAAGTACTTACCTGCAATACCTTTCGAATGAGATATTACATGTAGAATTTGAACCTGTGGTTCTTAAAATAAACTAAGAAAAGATATTTTTCTATACAAAAACCTATTGGCTGGATTTGTCTCTGAGTGTGTGTACCTCATTTATTGTCTATGTGTATGTACAACAAATGCTTAACACTACTCCTTGGATAAGCCTACTGCTCGACCACACTACCACAAAATAGAGCATTAGTATTATCTCTTTTTTGCCACTATCTTACCTCTAAGGGGAACCCTTGGACTCTGTGCATGCTATTCCTTACTTTGAAATAGCACATACAGAGCCAACTTCCTACATTGGTGGATCAGCGGTGGGGTACAAGACTTTGCATTTGCTGGACTACTCAGCCAATACCTGATCACACGACAAATTCCAAAATTGTCATTAGAAATTCATTTTTGCAATTTGAAATTTTTCTAAATTCTTAAAAGTCCTGCTAGGGCCTTGTGTGTTAAGTCCCTGTTTAGCATTGTCTTTTAGAGTTTAAAAGTTTGTTAAAAGTTTGAAATTAGATTCTAGAAACAGTTTTAGATTCTTTAAAAAGTCTTCCAACTCTTAGCAAAATAATGTCTGATACAGAGATGAATGTGGTGGAACTCGACACCACACCTTACCTCCATCTTAAGATGAGGGAGCTAAGGTCTCTCTGTAATATCAAAAAAATAACCATTGGCTCCAGACCTACCAAAATTCAGCTCCAGGAGCTGTTGGCAGAGTTTGAAAAAGCCAACCCCTCTGATGATGACCTCACAGAGGAAGAGATTAGTGACTTGGAGGCCAATGTCCCTCCTCCAGTCCTAAATAGGGAGAACAGGACCCCTCAAGTCCTGTCTCCAACTGTGTTAGTCAGAAATAGTGAGTCCCTCACAGGAGGGTCCCACATTTCTGAAATCACTGAGGATGCTCTCAGTGAAGATGACCTCCTGTTAGCCAGGATGGCCAAAAGATTGGCTTTAGAGAGACAGCTCCTAGCCATAGAAAGGGAAAGACAAGAGATGGGCCTAGGACCCATCAATGGTGGCAGCAATATAAATAGGGTCAGAGATTCTCCTGACATGTTAAAAATCCCCAAAGGGATTGTGACAAAATTTGAAGATGGTGATGACATCACCAAGTGGTTCACAGCTTTTGAGAGGGCTTGTGTAACCAGAAAAGTGAACAGATCTCACTGGGGTGCTCTCCTTTGGGAAATGTTCACTGGAAAGTGTAGGGATAGACTCCTCACACTCTCTGGAAAAGATGCAGAATCTTATGACCTCATGAAGGGTACCCTGATTGAGGGCTTTGGATTCTCCACTGAGGAGTACAGGATTAGATTCAGGGGGGCTCAAAAATCCTCGAGCCAGACCTGGGTTGACTTTGTTGACTACTCAGTGAAAACACTAGATGGTTGGATTCAAGGCAGTGGTGTAAGTAATTATGATGGGCTGTACAATTTATTTGTGAAAGAACACCTGTTAAGTAATTGTTTCAATGATAAACTGCATCAGCATCTGGTAGACCTAGGACCAATTTCTCCCCAAGAATTGGGAAAGAAGGCGGACCATTGGGTCAAGACAAGGGTGTCCAAGACTTCAACAGGGGGTGACCAAAAGAAAGGGGTCACAAAGACTCCCCAGGGGAAGGGTGATGAGACAGCCAAAACTAAAAATAGTAAAGAGTCTTCTACAGGCCCCCAAAAACCTGCACAGGAGGGTGGGCCCAGAGCCTCTTCACAAAGCAATGGGTACAAGGGTAAAAACTTTGATCCCAAAAAGGCCTGGTGTCATAGCTGTAAACAGCATGGACACCAAACTGGAGACAAGGCCTGTCCCAAGAAAGGTTCCACTCCAAACTCCCATCCAGGTAACACTGGTATGGCTAGTCTCCAAGTGGGATCAACAGTGTGCCCAGAGCAAATCAGGGTCCACACTGAAGCTATTCTAGTTTCTGAGGGTGGGGTGGATTTAGCCACACTAGCTGTCTGGCCGCCTAACATGCAAAAATACAGACAGCAACTCTTAATTAATGGGACTAGAATAGAGGGCCTGAGGGATACAGGTGCCAGTGTCACCATGGTGACAGAGAAACTGGTTTCCCCTGGCCAATACCTGACTGGAAAAACTTATACAGTCACCAACGCTGACAATCAGAGAAAAGTACATCCCATGGCAATGGTTACTTTAGAATGGGGAGGGGTCAATGGCCTGAAACAGGTGGTGGTCTCCTCAAATATCCCAGTGGACTGTCTGCTTGGAAATGACCTGGAGTCCTCAGCATGGGCTGAGGTAGAACTAAAAACCCATGCAGCAATGCTGGGTATCCCTGAACTGGTGTGTGTGAAAACAAGAGCACAATGCAAGGCACAGGGTGAACAAGTAGAGCTGGAGTCTGGAAGAATGGCCCAGCCTACCAAGAGAACAGGAAAGTCAGTTGGGAAACCAACTACAACACAGCAAAAGAAAGGGAACCTCTCTTCTCAGGAAGAAGTTCTGCCCTCTGAGGGAACTGAGCCTTTGGAGCTTGAACCTTATCAGGTTGAGCTCTTAGGCCCAGGGGGACCCTCAAGGGAGGAGCTGTGTAAGGGACAAGAAACCTGTCCCTCTCTTGAAGGCCTTAGGCAGCAAGCTGCTGAAGAGTCCAAAGGCAAGAAAAATGGAACGCATAGGGTCTATTGGGAAGATGGACTCCTGTACACTGAGGCCAGAGACCCCAAACCTGGTGCCACTAGGAGAGTGGTAGTGCCTCAGCTGTTCAGGAAGTTCATCCTAACATTGGCCCATGACATTCCCCTTGCTGGACATTTGGGACAAACCAAGACGTGAGAGAGGTTAGTCAACCACTTCTACTGGCCCAATATGTCCACCATGGTTAAGGAGTTTTGCCTCTCCTGCCCCACCTGTCAAGCCAGTGGTAAGACAGGTGGACATCCAAAGGCCCCCCTCATTCCACTTCCAGTGGTGGGGGTTCCCTTTGAAAGAGTGGGTGTGGACATAGTTGGTCCACTGGAACCTCCCACAGCCTCAGGAAATATGTATATCCTGGTAGTAGTGGATCATGCTACCAGGTATCCTGAAGCTATTCCCCTTAGGTCGACTACTGCCCCTGCAGTAGCCAAGGCCCTCATTGGTATCTTTACCAGAGTGGGTTTCCCTAAGGAGGTGGTGTCTGACAGAGGTACCAACTTCATGTCAGCATACCTAAAGCACATGTGGAATGAGTGTGGGGTGACTTATAAATTCACTACACCATACCATCCACAAACTAATGGCTTAGTTGAGAGATTCAACAAGACATTAAAGGGCATGATCATGGGGCTCCCAGAAAAACTCAAAAGGAGATGGGATGTCCTCTTGCCATGCCTGCTTTTCGCTTACAGAGAGGTGCCACAGAAGGGAGTAGGATTCTCACCCTTTGAACTTCTGTTTGGTCATCCTGTAAGGGGACCACTTGCCCTTGTTAAAGAAGGCTGGGAGAGACCTCTCCATGAGCCTAAACAGGACATAGTGGACTATGTACTTGGCCTTCGCTCTAGAATGGCAGAGTACATGGAAAAGGCAACCAAAAACCTTGAGGCCAGCCAACAGCTCCAGAAGTTTTGGTATGACCAAAAGGCTGCACTGGTTGAGTTCCAACCAGGGCAGAAAGTCTGGGTTCTGGAGCCTGTGGCTCCCAGGGCACTCCAGGACAAATGGAGTGGCCCTTACCCAGTACTAGAAAGGAAGAGTCAGGTCACCTACCTGGTGGACCTGGGCACAAGCAGGAGCCCCAAGAGGGTGATCCATGTGAACCGCCTTAAGCTCTTCCATGACCGGGCTGATGTCAATCTGTTGATGGTAACAGATGAGGATCAGGAGGCAGAGAGTGAACCTCTCCCTGATCTTCTGTCATCAGACCCAAAAGATGGCACAGTAGATGGAGTGATCTACTCAGACACCCTCTCTGGCCAACAGCAAGCTGATTGTAGGAGAGTCCTACAACAGTTTCCTGAACTCTTCTCCTTAACCCCTGGTCAGACACACCTGTGTACCCATGATGTGGACACAGGAGACAGCATGCCTGTCAAGAACAAAATCTTTAGACAATCTGACCATGTTAAAGAAAGCATCAAGGTGGAAGTCCACAAGATGCTGGAATTGGGAGTAATTGAGCGCTCTGACAGCCCCTGGGCTAGCCCAGTGGTCTTAGTCCCCAAACCTCACACCAAAGATGGAAAGAAAGAGATGAGGTTTTGTGTGGACTACAGAGGGCTCAATTCTGTCACCAAGACAGATGCTCATCCAATTCCAAGAGCTGATGAGCTCATAGACAAATTAGGTGCTGCCAAATTCTTAAGTACCTTTGACTTGACAGCAGGGTACTGGCAAATAAAAATGGCACCTGGAGCAAAAGAGAAAACAGCATTCTCCACACCTGATGGGCATTATCAGTTTACTGTTATGCCCTTTGGTTTAAAGAATGCCCCTGCCACCTTCCAAAGGTTGGTGAATCAAGTCCTTGCTGGCTTGGAGTCCTTTAGCACAGCTTATCTTGATGATATTGCTGTCTTTAGCTCCACCTGGCAGGATCACCTGGTCCACCTGAAGAAGGTTTTGAAGGCTCTGCAATCTGCAGGCCTCTCTATCAAGGCATCCAAATGCCAGATAGGGCAGGGAACTGTGGTTTACTTGGGACACCTTGTAGGTGGAGGCCAAGTTCAGCCACTCCAACCCAAGATCCAGACTATTCTGGACTGGGTAGCTCCAAAAACCCAGACTCAAGTCAGGGCATTCCTTGGCTTGACTGGGTATTACAGGAGGTTTGTGAAGGGATATGGATCCATTGTGACAGCCCTCACTGAACTCACCTCCAAGAAAATGCCCAAGAAAGTGAACTGGACTGTGGAATGCCAACAGGCCTTTGACACCCTGAAACAAGCAATGTGCTCAGCACCAGTTCTAAAAGCTCCAGATTATTCTAAGCAGTTCATTGTGCAGACTGATGCCTCTGAACATGGGATAGGGGCAGTTTTGTCCCAAACAAATGATGATGGCCTTGACCAGCCTGTTGCTTTCATTAGCAGGAGGTTACTCCCCAGGGAGCAGCGTTGGAGTGCCATTGAGAGGGAGGCCTTTGCTGTGGTTTGGTCCCTGAAGAAGCTGAGACCATACCTCTTTGGGACTCACTTCCTAGTTCAAACTGACCACAGACCTCTCAAATGGCTGATGCAAATGAAAGGTGAAAATCCTAAACTGTTGAGGTGGTCCATCTCCCTACAGGGAATGGACTTTATAGTGGAACACAGACCTGGGACTGCCCATGCCAATGCAGATGGCCTTTCCAGGTTCTTCCACTTAGAAAATGAAGACTCTCTTGGGAAAGGTTAGTCTCATCCTCTTTCGTTTGGAGGGGGGTTGTGTAAGGAAATGCCTCCTTGGCATGGTTGCCCCCTGACTTTTTGCCTTTGCTGATGCTATGTTTACAATTGAAAGTGTGCTGAGGCCTGCTAACCAGGCCCCAGCACCAGTGTTCTTTCCCTAACCTGTACTTTTGTATCCACAATTGGCAGACCCTGGCATCCAGATAAGTCCCTTGTAACTGGTACTTCTAGTACCAAGGGCCCTGATGCCAAGGAAGGTCTCTAAGGGCTGCAGCATGTCTTATGCCACCCTGGAGACCTCTCACTCAGCACAGACACCCTGCTTGCCAGCTTGTGTGTGCTAGTGAGGACAAAACGAGTAAGTCGACATGGCACTCCCCTCAGGGTGCCATGCCAGCCTCTCACTGCCTATGCAGTATAGGTAAGACACCCCTCTAGCAGGCCTTACAGCCCTAAGGCAGGGTGCACTATACCATAGGTGAGGGTACCAGTGCATGAGCATGGTACCCCTACAGTGTCTAAACAAAACCTTAGACATTGTAAGTGCAGGGTAGCCATAAGAGTATATGGTCTGGGAGTTTGTCAAACACGAACTCCACAGCACCATAATGGCTACACTGAAAACTGGGAAGTTTGGTATCAAACTTCTCAGCACAATAAATGCACACTGATGCCAGTGTACATTTTATTGTAAAATACACCCCAGAGGGCACCTTAGAGGTGCCCCCCTGAAACTTAACCGACTGTCTGTGTAGGCTGACTAGTTTTAGCAGCCTGCCACAAACCGAGACATGTTGCTGGCCCCATGGGAGAGTGCCTTTGTCACTCTGAGGCCAGTAACAAAGCCTGCACTGGGTGGAGATGCTAACACCTCCCCCAGGCAGGAATTGTCACACCTGGCGGTGAGCCTCAAAGGCTCACCTCCTTTGTGCCAACCCAGCAGGACACTCCAGCTAGTGGAGTTGCCCGCCCCCTCCGGCCAGGCCCCACTTTTGGCGGCAAGGCCGGAGAAAATAATGAGAAAAACAAGGAGGAGTCACTGGCCAGTCAGGACAGCCCCTAAGGTGTCCTGAGCTGAAGTGACTCTAACTTTTAGAAATCCTCCATCTTGCAGATGGAGGATTCCCCCAATAGGGTTAGGATTGTGACCCCCTCCCCTTGGGAGGAGGCACAAAGAGGGTGTACCCACCCTCAGGGCTAGTAGCCATTGGCTACTAACCCCCCAGACCTAAACACGCCCTTAAATTTAGTATTTAAGGGCTACCCTGAACCCTAGAAAATTAGATTCCTGCAACTACAAGAAGAAGGACTGCCCAGCTGAAAACCCCGGCAGCGGAAGACCAGAAGACGACAACTGCCTTGGCTCCAGAAACTCACCGGCCTGTCTCCTGCCTTCCAAAGATCCTGCTCCAGCGACGCCTTCCAAAGGGACCAGCGACCTCGACATCCTCTGAGGACTGCCCCTGCTTCGAAAAGACAAGAAACTCCCGAGGACAGCGGACCTGCTCCAAGAAAAGCTGCAACTTTGTTTCCAGCAGCTTTAAAGAACCCTGCAAGCTCCCCGCAAGAAGCGTGAGACTTGCAACACTGCACCCGGCGACCCCGACTCGGCTGGTGGAGATCCGACACCTCAGGCGGGACCCCAGGACTACTCTGATACTGTGAGTACCAAAACCTGTCCCCCCTGAGCCCCCACAGCGCCGCCTGCAGAGGGAATCCCGAGGCTTCCCCTGACCGCGACTCTTTGAACCTAAAGTCCCGACGCCTGGGAGAGACCCTGCACCCGCAGCCCCCAGGACCTGAAGGACCGGACTTTCACTGGAGAAGTGACCCCCAGGAGTCCCTCTCCCTTGTCCAAGTGGAGGTTTCCCCGAGGAATCCCCCCCTTGCCTGCCTGCAGCGCTGAAGAGATCCCGAGATCTCTCATAGACTAACATTGCGAACCCGACGCTTGTTTCTACACTGCACCCGGCCGCCCCCGCGCCGCTGAGGGTGAAATTTCTGTGTGGACTTGTGTCCCCCCCGGTGCCCTACAAAACCCCCCTGGTCTGCCCTCCGAAGACGCGGGTACTTACCTGCAAGCAGACCGGAACCGGGGCACCCCCTTCTCTCCATTCTAGCCTATGCGTTTTGGGCACCACTTTGAACTCTGCACCTGACCGGCCCTGGGCTGCTGGTGTGGTGACTTTGGGGTTGCTCTGAACCCCCAACGGTGGGCTACCTTGGACCAAGAACTAAGCCCTGTAAGTGTCTTACTTACCTGGTTAACCTAACAAATACTTACCTCCCATAGGAACTGTGAAAATTGCACTGTGTCCACTTTTAAAACAGCTACTTGTGAATAACTTGAAAAGTATACATGTAATTTTGATGATTTGAAGTTCCTAAAGTACTTACCTGCAATACCTTTCGAATGAGATATTACATGTAGAATTTGAACCTGTGGTTCTTAAAATAAACTAAGAAAAGATATTTTTCTATACAAAAACCTATTGGCTGGATTTGTCTCTGAGTGTGTGTACCTCATTTATTGTCTATGTGTATGTACAACAAATGCTTAACACTACTCCTTGGATAAGCCTACTGCTCGACCACACTACCACAAAATAGAGCATTAGTATTATCTCTTTTTTGCCACTATCTTACCTCTAAGGGGAACCCTTGGACTCTGTGCATGCTATTCCTTACTTTGAAATAGCACATACAGAGCCAACTTCCTACACAGATGAGTTGTGAAGTCATAATGCCTGCTGCTAGAGTCATCAGTCCAAGTGCAAGGCAGGCACAGATCATTATTACAGCTGCAGTTTAAGCAAGAAAAATACTTTTTGTTCTTCTGATCCAATTTTCTAAAATGAACAATAATCAGCAGAATGAAAGTATTTATGGCAACATATTTATTTTTTCCACAATGTAGGTCATTACTAGGCATGTTAAAATGAATGCATGTTTCTTTATATTCTGAGCTACAACATGTCTAAATCTGTTAAAAATTAAACACATTCTAATTGTTTTGGAACCATTTACTAATTGCTTTTTGGAAATGTTAATTTTGCACTGCAGATTCTACTTGTATTCATTTTTGAAAAATACTATCTGTTACATATGAAAGAGAAAGACACAATGGATTTAAGCAGGTTGTGGAATGGGTGATGCTGTAACCCTTTATAGAAAGGAATCACATACCCTCAAACATACTTTAAAAGGATATGACAGGTGACTTTTGAGTTCCATGTCCTTATAAATGAACTCGTTCTGCAGCCTCATCCCTCTCTATGATAACAGAATACCATGGTCACTTGCAATATCCCTAAAATATGTCAGGAGTACCTTAACCCATATACGAAGCAGTGTTGCTGCTGAGTGATTTATAACCAGGGCTCCAGGTTTCATGGTAGCTATTTTGTAACATTTCTGTCTGTATTTATCCATAATTATTATGTGGGATTCTTGATGGTATTTATCCATATTTATTTTGGATTAGAGAATAAACAAGTTTGTAAAATTGTATTTTTCCACATTTACTCAACTAATAAATATACTCACACTTTGATGCCTGTCACATTTTAACAAATTAAGCAAACAAATATAACGAAACACTGCATCCATGGGCAAAAAATAGCATTATATATAAATATCTGTTAACATATGCCTGTATTTAAAGACATCTCATCCTGTTGTTTAACTCCCCATTCTGTCTATCTACTCAGCTGTTGGAATTCATGAAAGATAGCCTGGAAAGGTCACTCATAACATTCACACTTTTCTGTAGTTTCCACATTTAAAAACGAATAGAGACAGGAAACACATTTCTTCCTGTCTGTAATTATCTGTACAAATCAGTAAAAACGGAAAACTGGGAGCCTTCGTTCTAGAATGTTCATGGCAACATGCACGTTGATATCACAACTCAACTAAAATAAGGCATTACAGGAGAGCTGCTACATCACTTTCTTATTAAAGGTGACCGGTGAAGTCACAATTACTGTGACATTCCAGTCAGGTTTGTGTACCTATAATTAAGGTTCCCAGTTTTCTGTTTTTACTGATTTTTACTGGTGACTACAGATAGAAAATAGTGTGTTTCCTGTCTGTTCTCATTTTTAAAAGCAGAAAAATACTGACAGTTGTGCTTGTTGTGAGAAACTTTCCGTGCTGTCTCTCATGAATTCCAGGCAAAAGCTGAGCAGCTAGATATCTTGGTGAGTTAAAAAGCAGGACGAGATTTCCTTAAACACAGGCATATGTTAACATAAATTTGTAGTATAACTCTAATATGCACCGGTGATTGTAGTGTTTTGTTATATGTGGCTGCTTAATTTGTTAAAACACGACAGGCATCCACGTATCAATGTATGTCTAAGAGTTAAATAAATGTGGAAATATACCATTTTACGACTCCATTTATTCTCGAAATACAAAATAAATATGGATAAGTACCAATAATATCTAAAAAAAAACACATATGGATAAATTCAGGTGGAAATGTTAAAAAAATAAATACCATAAAACCGGGAGCCCTACCCATAATGTATCCTAAAGTCCTGTCCCTCCCCCGCTCACCGTCCCCATTCTAGTCCTGAGCATGGAGCAGAGCCTGCGGCTGCTTTCCGAGCCACAATAAATCGGCCTAGGAAACAAAACAAACTGTACTGTTTCGCTTGGTTACACCCACGAAGCATGTGCTTAGAGAGTGTTCATCTGTGAGTCCTATTGGTATTTTCTGGCGGAAGAGGCCTTAGGTGGCAGCGCAGATCTAAATCCCGGCTTTGTTTTCTTGTGGGCGATATTTGGAGCCATAGATCTTATGACAAAGGCAAGGCTGTGGGCTGTAAGGCTGCCAAATCCAGGGCTTACACTGGGCAGGGCTACATCCTGTGAAGTCCCCTCTAAAATATAATACACTTGTCTAGGGCACTGTGGAAATGGTAAAATGTGTAGAAATCAGATTAACAAACGTCACTCTGTTCTATTGTTCAGTGTTAGAACATAACTATTGGTATCTAAAATTAAAGCTGCAATATCTCATCAAACCAAGGAAATACTGTGAACTATTTGCCATTGTAGGGTTTCTAGTCCTATTCATCCAATTATAAAACCAGTACTACAAATCCCAGAATGCAAAGAAAAATACCCTCTACTGGAAGAGCAACTTGCTCATAGACCCTTTGAACCCCGATAGTTCTGTAATCGTGGATGACCTTAATGCAGAGTTGTAATTATCACATTTTGGTATTAGGATTTACCAAAATGTCTTGTCTTGCCCACTTTTCTCAAATAAAATTGGGAAAAACTGGATGGACACAGTACTTGTCCATGATGGAATATTCTAAAATGTTAATTCAAAAAATGTAGCTGATGGAGATTCAAACAACAGAAGTAGTAATAATGTACTGTTTAAGTATATATAATTTTGCAAATTTTATCAATCCAGTGAGCGTCAGTGTACATAGTTTATAATTACATTAATTCATTCTCCCTCGTCACTGACACCCAACTCATCCTCTCCCTGACGAACAAGACAACCACCATCAGACCACCTTCAACAACTGCATGAGCACGGTAGCAGACTGCATGTGAACCAGCTGCCTGAAGCTCGACCTCAACAAGACAGAAGTTTGGTCTTTGGCAAGAAGACTGTGCTATGGAATTCCACATGGTGGCTGCTGTAGGTAGGACCAACACCCACAAACCATGCAAGAAATCTAGTGATCATCCTAAAAGACAAGCTGAACATGACAGCTCAGGTCAATGCACGGCACACCTCCTGCTTCCACATCCTATGCATGGTGCGAAAATCTTCAAGTTGTTGCTTCAGAACACCAGACAGATCGTCAACACAAGCACGCTTGATATTCTGAAATCCTTTCTGACGGACAGATCTATTACGTTGAGCTGCGGCGACTTTAAGGCTACACCATTTCAACTACCCTGTGGTGTTCCACAAGGGTCGTCGCTCAGCCCTACTTTGATCAATCTTTATGTCGCTCAACAGGCCAAACTAGTTCGCTCTTTTGGCTTCCATGTGGTATCCTACGCAGACGATACTCAGTTAATCATTCCAGTGAACCAGAATTGGGAGGAGGTGGCAGACAGATTCCATGATTGCATGCGTAGGATCAATAGCTGGATGAGCCATAATTGGCTCAAAATAAAGAGAGACAAGACTGAAATTCTTTTTTTGGGCATGGACACTAGTCCATGAAGCTCACGCTGGTGGCCTACATCTTGCAACGATTGCACAGCCCCGAGTTTGTCGGTCAGGAATCTGGGTATCACATTCGAAAGAACTCTATCTTTTGAGCAACAAGTTAGCCAGATGGTTAGATCATGTTATTGGTCTATGAAAATGCTAAAGAAAATGTTTTCTTTTCTTCAGGAGGAACTTAAACTGACTGTTATTAGCCCTGGTCATTTCTAAAGTGGATTATTGCAACACTCTCATGCTGAACATTAGCAAGGCCGCCCTTCAGAGACTTCAGCTCATTCAGAATGCGGCGGCTCGTCTGGTTCTGGACCTACCTCGCGCTGCATCTGCCAGTGGGAGACTTAGACGGCTCCACTGCTACCTGTCGAAAAACAGATCAAATTCAAAACACTGTGCCATACACAAAGGCCTATCACCAGGAGGGCTGCTCTGACTTGAGCTCTCTTCTACAGCCCTATCTGCTGTGCCGTCAGCTTAGATCAGCTAATTTGCAGCTGATCTCTGTACCCCGCTGCCACCGGGCTCGTTGGGGGGACAAAGCCTTTTCCGTAGTGGCTGCAAAACTATGGAATACTCTCCCATCCTATACTAGGCTGGAGGAGACATATCTCCGCTTTAGGAAACGACTTAAACTTAAAACCTGGTTGTTTTCGCGTTAGGCAGTAGGTCTCCCCGTATTCTCTCTACGATTTTCTGCCTCGATCTGGTTCCCCTTGATTTACAGTCTTTTTCTCCCTAGCACTTCGATGCTACGTCCAGAATGCGGTCTATAAATACTACAATACAATACAATACTCATCACCAGCAGGCTGCACTACGGCAACACTGCCTATGCTGGAATCTCCAAACAACTCCGACACTGATTCCAGACCATCGAGAGCACCGCTGCAAGACTCACACTTTACCCCCCATGCTGCACCCACATCACACCGCACCTCAAGAAGCTTCACTGGCTCCCCATGCACAAGCGCAGCCAATTCAAACTTCTCACGCACACACGCAAAGCCCACACAAAACAGGACCGGAACACCTGAGCAGCAGCACACACTTTTACCAACCCACCCGGCACCTACGGGCTGCCTTTCTCTCACTTGCACACACTCCTCACAGCCGCAAAAGCAAAACTGCAGGTGGATCGTTCTCCCATATGGAACACAAGGCATGCAAAAACCTCCCTCAACACACCACAATCCTCCTCCTCACTTCTTCAGGCCCACAAGAAGCTGAGGACCTGGCTCTTTGTATAAGCGCCTTGGACAATACACCTGCCCAAGTGCCTGGATACCCTCTCCGGTGATTAGTGCGCTATACAAATTAATATAACAATAACATAACTATGCACAATCATAGATAAAATTGGTTCATCTTATCTAATTAATTAAATAATGTACTAATTTAATGAATGCATAAATATGATGCAAGACTAAGCCCAGAGAAAAATTCCAAGATGGCATACTTTTCTGAAGCCTAAATAAACAAAGACATTCACTGTAATAACTCCCATATTAACATAGCACCGACCAGGAGCAAAGGTTCCTTCTCAATCCAGTCCCTTAGCACCAAATTACATGTGTGTTGCTATCAAAACACTCACAGATACAGCACACTCTCAGCGAAAACTCAGAGCAAAGAAATGCTAGATTTATACACAGCCACTGACACATGAGGTACAGAACTTTAGAGAGGTAAGTGCTCTTTTCTGAGGTCTATTGTGACCCGCTGAATGCTATCTGGGTGACTCAGCCTCTCCGGATACTGTCGTTGATAAAATGATCATCATTAAAAAAGCATTGAAAACCCCATTGGACCAACATTGGTGCAGCGTGCTAATGACTTCGACAAGGCTTATTTGTGACGGGGTATGAGTGCTGACAAAAGCATGATACCTCAACAAAGCTTGCTTTATAGGCAGTAACATCCAGTTTTACAATCCTTACGTCAGAGCTCAGTCCTCTGTGCTACAGGTCTCTGGCTGATTAGACACACCAAAACAGCCAATAGAACAAGCATTGGCAAGACCAATGGGTCTCACCTATAAGAGCTTTTGGCTTTGGTGATGTTTTGGAGCCATGCCGTACAGCAGTATGAATGATTTGCAGTGTGGCTAAAAGTGCTATGACGCAGTCAGGGCTAATACACTTTTATGAGCGCTGGATGCGTAATAGGCCTTTTTTAGGTTTCGCCTGCACGCGGGCAAGGCGCATGCTTGCGATATCTTTTATTAGTAAAAAAAAATGAAAAGGGGCTTGGAACCAGCCCCTTACTTACCTGAACCTACCATTGGCTTACTCCAACGTCACTCTGATTTGCCTGCTTTGAATTGGCTGGCACATTGTCTTCATGTCACTTCCTGTTGTTGTCTTCGTCTTCTTCTCCTGTCTTGTCAAGTTGCATGCGGACCTAGTACTCCTTCTAGCCACTGCCTAATGGGCACTTTTTCCTTTTTAAATTAAGCACTGGCCTTAATTGAAGAGAACGTCCGCAGATAAGCTGCGTTTGTTTTTTGTGTGTTTGGTCTGGGTGCCGGGACTTTCACACTTCACTCATTGTGTGAGCTCCTCATCAGTCATCCGTTTGCGCGTGCTGCCTTCTTCCTTTTACCCTTCACATTAGCCCCCTGCCTTCAAGGCCTGGACTCCTAATGGCAGTGGCGCCAAGGCTATTTTTCACATTCTTGACGAAGTGGTTCTTCCGTCCTCGGGGGGGGGCACCTCAGTCCATGTCGTGGGTGCAGTCCCGAGCTCTCTTTTAAAGACTGTTCTTACCAAGCCTGCCAGTCAACACTGGGGCAAAGGTGGTGCCATCCTCCCCACTTGAAGTGAGCTCGCAAGTTCGAGAATAGGAGTCACTTTATTTTTTATGTACTTCTTGTTTTCTTTTTGCGTGCCATCTTCTTTCTTCTTCTCTGTCTTCTTTCTTTGTTGCTGTCTTCTTTTTTCTTCCAGCATGCCATCTTCTAACTATGCTGTCGTATTCTTTCTTGGATGCCGTCTTCTCGGGCTTCTTTCTTCGTTGCAGTCCGTCTTCTTTTTTCTTTCTGCATACTTTCTTCTGTCTTTTCTGTCTTCTTTAACGCATGCCGTCTTCTCTTTTCTTATGTCTGCACTCTTTTCACGTCTTCTATCTTCTCTCTTCTCCCTTCTTCTCTCTTCTGTCTTCTCATGCCTTCCGTCTTCTTTCATCTTCTTTCGTCTTCTTCTGACTTCCAACTCCTTCCATCTTCTTCCGCCTTCGATTTTCTGCCGTCTTCTTTCTTTCTTCTGTCTTCTTTCTTCTTACTCACATACCAATACGTATTGTCTTTGTCTTTTTTCTGTGCAACTGGCTTACAAATATTAGAAAATGTTACAATAATGTTTCATTTTAATTTAATAAAGGAAACATTATTATAACATTTCTCTAATATTTGTAAGCCAGTTACATAGAAAAAAAGACAAAGGTGAAATCTATTGGCTTTGCCATTGCTTGTTTATAATTAGTTTTAGCCATGTTGCATAGCAGCCTCGCTGTTATACAACATGGCTGCAAATCAGTGCCGGAGTCGGCAGTGCCCCTGCTGTACAACATGAACAAAAAGCAATGACGGGACCAGTAGTCTCACGGCATGTCTATCGGCTTTTGTCAATGCTTGTTTGGTCTTTGCAAACCACTCTGTGATTCTGAGCAAATCAGTTAATCTCTCCATACATGAAAAAGAAAACAAACATATTAGAGTCGGCAACAAATCCTACCACATAAAGAAAGCAATTGTGCCCATGTCCATGTCTTAGTAAAAATGTATTTGGAAGCAGACAATATCTGTTGTCACAGAAAAGCAGATAACATCTGTTGTCACAATAAGCATCAATCTCAAAGGAGAAAATGAGTTTTTTTAAGCGCATGTTGGATAGTGAGACACAAATGGCAAAAGGTTCAACAAGGTTGACAGGGAAGATGAAAAAATAAAGGTAGTACCTCAATCACTGCACAATCCGTGAAAGGCCTGCGATTAAGCACTTGGTCCATGCTCCAACTGAAAGAAGAGGAAGTGAATCCAGCAAGCACAGGCAAGTTAGAAGGCAGCAAATAAGCATAAAAATGAAACCAATTAATGTTTAGCAATGGAGGAGGGGGTGCTGCAAGGCCCGAGAGTGCATGCAGTGCAAACGCTGTCGCAGGCAAGACCTAAAAACAGTGTGACTGGAACTGTCATGTGGGCTGATCCAGGACATGACTGACAATGTCTTAAGCCAACAGCTGAAGAATCTGTCACAAAAGAAGCCATTGAATGAAGGAAGCCAACCCAATGCCACCTAAAGTAGTTACAAAATGCACCCTGTAAGTGGCGCAAGCACCATACCTATTTACTTCCAAAGCATTGGCAAAGTCAATTATTCTCTCTTTGCTAATTTTGACAGAGCAATGCAATCTTTTCTAATGTGCAACCGGCCCGGTTAAAAGTAAAAAAAAACTTGTTTTTTATATCTTCAAAATGACCGCAGTTTAGTGTGACACAACACGCATTGTGTCATTGCCTACAGAAGCGTTGCACAATTAGACGGTGCAACACACATTGTGTCACACAAAGTGGCGGTCATCTTGAAAGTCTAGAAAACAATCTTTTCTTCGTTTTCTGTGATTTTAAAAATGGCAGGTCACCGCTATTGACTTTGCTACTTCCAGAGAAGTTAAAAAGCCTCTGAAAATGGTAAAGCAAATAGCTGTACCGCCATGGAGCGGCACAGTACAGTGCAACAATGCAACGTCCAGCCCATCAGCAAAGCTGCCATCGAGTGCCGGCATAATGCTGAGGAGGGTTGAGGGGAGGGTGGGAGGTCAGATGGGGTGAGCTGGTAGAAGCAATCAAAGAGCACATGCGAGATGCACACTCCCATGGAGAGCTAAACAAGTAATGGAAAAAAATAGTTCCATGACGTAAGCATTGGAAGGATTCACACTAGCCAGTAAAGATCAAGGGTGAACAAGCTATGTTCAGGGGAGGGACAAACATAAAAAAGGTGGAAAGCCGACATTAAAGAGCAGTGCACGGAGATTGGCACAAAAGCCATCCAATCGAAAGCAAAGGTCTGCGTAGAATTGTAAACCATGCCGCAGACAACAGGTGTACTGCCTCTTGTGAGACTGAAAAAAGGCCATGTGAGCAGCTGCCACTCAGTGCTAAGAAGCGTCAGGATTGGGCATGCAAGAGGTAATAGTCTTATTGGTATTTTGTGTTCCATGTAAAAGTACATCACCAGAGACAACGAGGTCAGTTGTTCCGCATTGCAGCATTATGAGGACAATAAACGCAAATAAAGCAAATGCATGTTTTTAAAGAAAAAAATATATTTGGAAAGGAATAAACCTGGCAGATGAAGCCAGAATATTAGGCAGTGAATCTATATCAATTCCTTTATTACTCTGCAGGTTGGCTGTGCGCTGATCGTCAGCAGGAAGAGTGCTTTGGCTACGTATGTCAACATTGCCATCTAGTGGTGAATGACGGAGCCAGTCGTCGAAGCTTCTACGGCTTTTAGTTTCTCTAAAAGTGTACTTATTCCTGCACAAAGAAGCGGACAGTATCACTCTCTCAAACGCGCGGCTGCTGCAATTAAATGTGGGAACAGGGAATACTGAGGCAGCTTATTCTTAAAGCCATCTCGGGCCTCTTTAGTCCATTTATAGCCACTCCCTGCCCCTTCAGCTCACTCTTGCAGCTTTCTGCTTTCTCCCTTTGTGACTTTTACGTTTTTCTCTTCTTCCCTCTTTCCCATATCTCTCTTTTCCTCGCAGCGGTAGGAAAATAAGTGTCGCCCTCAAAAATAAGTGCCGGTGCACACTGGAAACAACAAGCACAAATTAAGATATGGTGAGATGTCATGTCCGATTTCACGAGAAATTTTACACAGACTAACAAAAATGCACACACACACAAACTCCCTCAATCTGTTTGGGAATACTTAAAAAATATTGGTTATTTCACTAAATAATGTGCTTTCTCTCACTTAGTGCCCCTACCAATCTGCATTTCTCTCCCTTCCCGTTGCCCCTAAGACCCTCTTGTGCACCAGCTTGTGGTATAATGTATTTCAACATTATGTGCCAGCGTGATTGTTGGAAATGTGAAGCTCACCCCCCCAATCTTACAGACCAAGCTACGCCCCTGCAAATGATTTAATAGATCGTTTGCTTCTATGTAAAAGCTGTAATGTCAGGTAGGTGGCAGAAGAGGGCTCCACTGGCTGTATTGCACATGTCGGGCAGAGGCTGTTGCAGCCCGGCTTCACACTTACACAGTACATATCTGACATGCTGAAGTAGCATCAGGCTGTGCAGCAGGCCACAAAATGGAGCTCCAGGGCTTGTCAATCATGCGCCCTCTAACCCTACCAGAAGTTGGGAAAGAGAAAAAGGGTGTGCCTCCAACTCTATCCAAACTTCTGGTAGGGTAGAAGCATGAGGAACTGGCTTGGCTGTGCTGCCAGAAGAAGGATGAGGGGAGAGTTGGGAATCCTGGGCCATTCAGTTAAAGAGTACGCATGCTTTTATCAGTGCTTAATTTGAGCCGGAGGGCGCCGGAGAGCACCGCACTTATTTGTGTGGGAGCCGGCACTTATTTTTCCACATCAGATGTTTTCCAAGCGCAGGAGAGGGAATACAGAAGGATCGAAGAGACGGAGGGAAAGAAACGCTAAATAACTGCCACACAGGGACCTGGCAGAGTAAGATAAACAGACAGGGATTGTCTGGTAGTGGATTAAAAAGGCACGAAACGGAATTACAACTACTCTGCCTTGGTATTCGGCACACTGACATTTAATTGATCCTGTCAGGGGCTTCTGAGCAAGGCTTTGAGCACCGTCACCTTCTCCTTTTTAAATTAAGCACTGGCTTTTATTAAAGAGAACGTCCGCAGGTCAGCTGCGTTTTTAGGTCGAGCGTTATTGTTCGGCCAGCTGTATACTGAAGTATACAATAGAGTGAGTTCAGGCGTTCTGATTTGTTAGTTGCAGTGTCCTTCAAAAAACCTTGCTTGCTAGTGGTCAGTTGTGCCTCTTTGTCCTGCCTTTTTTCACTTTGGGAGCAGCACAAAGTACTGTGTAATTACGTTATGTCCTGTTTATCTCTTCTGAAGGGGACTTTTTCTTTCAGTATTGGCCTGTTTGCCTTGCAGTGTGGGTTTGTGTTCAGTCCCTCCCCCCTAACCAGCTCCTTCTGTAAACATAAACCAACATCAGAGGGGGGCTTTTCCAGGGCCAGCTCGCCCTCGCTCTCTTCCTCTTGTTATTTTCAGTCTGTGTGGCAATAAAAGTCCCATTTACAACGCTATGAGCTGTAACTCGAGCAAACAAAAGACTATTGCATTCCAAATGCTTGTTTTTTTGTGTGTTTGGTCTGGGTGCCGGGACTTTCACACTTCACTCATTGTGTGAGCTCCTTATCAGTCATCCGTTTGCGCGTGCTGCCTTTATCCTTTTACCCTTCACATTAGCCCCCTGCCTTCAAGGCCTGGACTCCTAATGGCAGTGGTGCCAAGGCTATTTTTCACATTCTTGTCAAAGTGGTTCTTCCGTCCTCGGGAGGGGGGGGGCACCTCAGTCCATGTCGTGGGTGCAGTCCCAAGCTCTCTTTTAAAGACTGTTCTTACCAAGCCTGCCAGTCAACATTGGGGCAAAGGTGGTGCCATCCTCCTCACTTGAAGTGAGCTCGCAAGTTCAAGAATAGGAGTCACTTATTTTTTTATAAAATAGGTTCATTGCTGTCAAATGACCCAAATCATGTGTAAATCTCTGTGGTGCATAGGAAATAAAAAGACAGAAAAGCAAAACACGAAACAGTTAAATCACTTAGCTCTGCATTTATTGGGGAGTGTAGTTTACCTTTATAAACAGTGAACTGGCACTCCCACATGCTGCCCTTTCTTAGGTTAACCTCCTGTTTTTTGCTTTTCTGCTTGCATTGCCATTTGTTGCACATCTAGCAATTTACATGTGGTTCCCTCCTCCCCTCCACCACCTCCCCTAAAATATATGTATATATATGTATATATATATATATATATATATATATATATATATATATATATATAGAGAGAGAGAGAGAGAGAGAGAGTTATTTGCAAGGGGTGTGGAGGAGGGGCTTGAGGCATTTTTCATTTTGTATGGGTAGGGGGGGGGATAAAATCTTATTTTATTTGTAGTTTTCCAAACCTCTTCTTTCTATGTTTGTTTTCATGTCAAATGTTTCACTTTGTTATGGAGTGTGACACCTTCCGCCATTCTTTTCTTTAGTCAACTGCCAACTAACCCATTGCATTCTGGGAGTTCTTTCTAATGTCATATCTTTAATAAGAGTCATACGCCCACCAACAGGCAAAGGATACACTATACTGATGGTAGACAGTCCTTGTAAATACCCAAAGCCTTACATTTACACTGGTTTTCAATACTGCAGGAGCCTGAGGCAGGCCACCCCTGCACTGCCCCAGGCTGTACTCTCCTGTTGATGATTAGGTCCCTACCAGTGTGGTTTACCAAGTTGCTGCAGATTGCCCCTTCCTCTGCTTGGCCTTCTTAACTCCCCATCCCACACCACCCACCCATGATTCCCCTACACACTGTAGCAGGAAGGTGCCTTCACTCTCTGGCCCGACTGGACTCGCCGCGTCCATGGCTGTGGGTGCCTCTGCAGCCTGATCTGTGCCTATGTGCGAGGAGAACTATGTGTCTGTGTGACTGCAGGGTGAGTGGTATACCTGCAAGTGCGAGATGAGTGATGTGCCTGTGTGAGTGCGGTGGGCCTTTGTGAGTGCAAGGTCAGTGGGTGTACCTGTTTGAGTTCAGGTTGCGCAGTGTACCTGTGAGTGGAGGTTGAGTGATGTGTCCATGAGAGTGCAGAGTGAGTAATGTGCTCTTCTAAGAGCAGGTAGAGCAGTGGTTCTGTGCAGGAGCAGGGTGAGTGGTGTCTGCCTGAGTGATGTGCCTTTCTAAATACGAGGTGAGCTGTGAGCTTGTGTGAGTGCAGGATTAGCTGTGTGAGTTCAAGGTACCTGAGTAAGTGCAAGGAGAGCAGGGCTGCAATGTGAGAGGCGGGTGTGCTGTGCACCCATGCGAGAGAGAGCTGTGTGTCTAAGTGCAGTGTGAGTCTTAGGACTGTGTGTGGTGAGCTCAGGAAGGTACCATTCACACCCAGGTAAGAGCATTCCCCCCGCAACTCCTCTTTCAACTCAGGCTTGCTTGATGCGCTAGGTTGCCCCACCACGTTTAAAATCCACCAGCCGCCACTGGCTAAGGACTTGTTTTATGTGCCTGCAGGGTGTAAAGCAAATTAATTTAAACCAATATATCTGACAGAGACTTCCAGTTGCAGATTCCTTACCGTAGAATTTCCCCCAGGCATCAGCCTGGATCCGGAGATTTTTCTTTGAGTAGTATCCATAGGCCCTGTCAGGTGGCGTCAGTTGACTCCGCGTCTGTTGTTGCCGTTGTTGTAGCTGTGATGACATCGGCGACGTCAGTTCTTTTCTTTTCGTGCCACGCGCTGATCCAGAGAGAGCTACCCTGATCGTTTTTTGACCAATTTTGACCTTTATGTCGAGTTCTTTGGTGACTTTTGGTGTGCCGAGGATGTCCCCGAAGACTAGTTTCAAACCATGCGAGGACTGTCACCACATGATGTCAGTGGCGGATCTGCACTAGGTCTGTTTGTTGTGTTTGGAGCACGACCCAAAGTCCTGTTCAGCGTGCCTGGCCATGCACCTGAAGGCTTTGAGAGAGTGGTCCTTAAAGCTCAGGGTGGTCCGGCGCTCGACTTAGCATCGCTTCCGGTTTCCCTCGAGAGGAAGGACTCGAGACCGCCCACGGAGTCACCACCACTCATCGTCCTCCAGGTCTTTGGGTCACTTGGGTAAGAAGAAGAAGTTGAAGAAGGTTAGGCATTCTTCGACTTCACCCAGTCATGAGCGTCAATGCTCCAGGTCTCTGTCTACGGAGCATACTTCTCATGCTCTCATGTATCTCATATTTGGGCAGTTCAACCCTTCTGTGGCATCTTCAGGCCTAGGGGTTCATCTCGAGGCCCTTTGGGTTCCGCACCAGGAGCTTTGGCCACAGCCTCTGAGGGCCCCTCTTGATCCGTTTCCGGATCTGTGCTGACACCGGTAGTTCCATCTCGACCTTCTCCAGTGCTGGCTAAATTGTCGATGCTCCGAATTCAGTTGGGCCCACGATCGACGTCGACTTAATCCTGACGCCAACGACCCGGAGCCAGAACGGCATCAATTAACACCACTTCTGACTTCGATGGGACCTAGTCACCCCGGGTTGGATTCAGACCCTTTTTCCTATGGATATAAATAAGAGGAAGGATTGGAGGGGTTGCTGGACCCTTATGAATACCAGCTGGATGACCCTAACTTGGACTAGGCACAGAAATTAGGCGAGGTCTGTTTTCTCGATACTTCTCCAGACGCTGGCATGCTTTCTCCTCCTACCGTGGCTACGGCAGAGGGAGCCTCCTATTCAATGGTGGTCAGTAGGGTGGCTGAGGTCCTTGACCTTGAACTGCCCACTGTAGCAGTCAAGACTAATCTCCTGACAGAGGTGCTTCAGCCTGGGGCTTCCACTTCGGAGCCTCTCCTCCCTTTCAATGAAGCCCTCACTGATGTCCTTCTGGGTACCTGGTCCAGACCCAGCACAGTATCTCCTGGGAGTAGGACAGTCTCTCATCACCATCGGCCCACCTCTAATGACCCTAAATTCCTGTCCCAACACCTGAGAGCCTTGTTATCCAAGAATCCTTATCATCTGGCGCATTCCCATCTGCTCCCTCAGATAGGGAATCAAAAAGGCTGGACCAACTTGGGAAGAAGATGTTTTCTTACTCCAGTCTGGCGTTGCGGTCAGTGAATACCACATTCCTTTTGGGCCCTTATACCCACGCCTTGTGGGATACGGTCACGCAAGTCTTGCCGCAGATCCCGGAGGAGGCCCGGGCTATCGTCTCCCAGGCTGTTGCATATGGGAGAGACGCAGCGAAGTACACCATTTGATGTGGACTGGACACAACCGACTCTCTGGGTAGATCGATTGCGTCGACAGTGGCCTTGAGGTGCCACGCCTGGTTGGGGTCATTTGGTTTTTTGGGGGATGTCCAGAAGACCTTTATGGACATGCCCTTTGATGGCACCCGCCTCTTTGAAGACAAGGCGGACTCAGCGCTTGAGAGGCTCAAGGAGTCCTGGGCTACGGCTCGGTCCCTTGGCCCTTCGACTGCCCCTCGTCCCCAACAGCCCGCCTTTCGGCCCTTTCGTGGCCTCAGAAGGGGCTCCTTGTTGCATCCCTTTCCCAGCCACTGTGCCACCCACGCAACTCAGCCCCACGCGCTCGTGGGACAGGGAACTAGAGGTCTGCCCAGTCGACCCACACCCCTGCTGCAGCCTCCAAGCCTCCCTAGTCCGTCCCCTCATCTTAGACCAGTTGAAGGCAGGATTCGCAATCACCTGCCCCTCTGGGAATCCATCACAACAAACAGGTGGGTTTTGCAGATCAACTGAAAGGACTACTCCCCTCCCCTTCGAGACTGCCCCTCTGGCCATGCCTCCATCCTACGGCCACCTACCGGAGGATCATCTGGCACTTCTCCGCGAGGAAGCTGCTGCTCTCTTGGCCAAGGGAGCCATACAGAGGGTCCCTGCACCAGAAGTAGGTTGTTGTTGTTATTCCCGCTACTTTCTGATGCCCAAAAATGATAAGGGCTTACGTCCTATCCTAGACCTTTGGGCCCTCAATGTCTTCCTCAGGAAGGAGAAGTTCAAAATGCTCACCCTGGCTCAGGTCCTGTCTGCCTTGGATCCAGGAGCCTGGTTGGTAGTGATGGACATTCAGGACGCTTATTTCCATATCCCCGGCTTTCTTGCCCACAGACGCTTCTTGTAATTCGTGGTAGTTCAGCAGCACTTTCAATTTAGCGTGCTCCCCTTCGGCCTTACCAGCATCACTCGGTGTTAACGAAAGTGATGGCGGTGGTTGCAGCTCATGTACACAGGTTAGGAGTTTCAGTCTTCCCCTACCTCGACGACTGGCTGTTGAAGGCAGACATGCCCCAGAAAGTAATCTCCCACATTCATACTACGGCAAACCTTCTGCATCCACCGGGGTTCACTATAAACATGCAGAAGTCACACCTCACTCCCTCTCAGATGCTCCCTTTCATCGGAGCTGTTCTGGACACAGGGCAGTTTCAGGCCTATCACCCGAAAAGCGAGTCCAGGATATTCGTATAGGATTCCAATGTTTCAGCCGCTATCCTGAGTTTTGGTGAGAATGACTCTGAGGCTGCTGGCCCTCATGGCCTCCTGCATCCTGCTAGTGACACATGCCAGGTGGCATATTCAGGCTGTGCAGTGGGACTTTAAGTTCCAGTGGGCGCAGCATCAGGGGAATCTCTCTGACATGGCCCAGATCCCAGAGGGGACCTCGAAAGATCTGCAGTGGTGGCTTTCGAATCAGGATTGAGTCAACGGCAGATCCCTCTCCCTTCCCCAACCGGATCTTACAGTAGTGATAGACGCATCACTCCGGGGATGGGGGTGCCACATGGGAGAAGCAGAAATCATAGGTGTCTGGTCTCTGGCGGAGTCTGTACTCAACATCAATCTTCTGGAGCTCTGGGCAATCAGGCTTGCATTTGAAGCATTCCTTCCCTCTCTCAAAGGGAAAGTGATGCAGGTGTTTATGGACAACACCACTGCCATGTGGTTCTGCAACAAACAGGGCGGAGTAGGGACCTGGACCCTTTGTCAAGAGGCTCTGCGCCTCTGGACATGGCTGGCATATCAGGGCATTACCCTGGTGGTTCAACATCTGGCAGGCTCTCTGAATGCCAGAGTAGACAAACTCAGCCATCGATGCATAGTCGATCACCAATGGTGTCTCCATCCGGAGGAGGCGCAAGGTCTCTTTCAGCAGTGGGGAGAGCCTCGTTGGATCTGTTTGCCTCTGCAGAGAATGCACGATGTCAGCTGTTTTGCACATTGGAGTTTCCGAGGCGGCACTCGCTCAGCGGCGCTTTTCTTCTTTAGTGTAACTCAGTTCTCCTTTCTACCAATACCACTTCTGTCCAGAGTTCTGAAGAAGATCAATAATGACCGGGCCCAAGTAATCCTTGTGGCTCCGGACTGGGCATGGTGAGTATGGTATCCAGAGCTACTGAGCCTGGACACAGATCCTCCAGTCAGACTGACTCTTCGGGAGGATCTTCTGTCGCAGCAACAGGGGAATGTCTTCAACCCAAACCTGGTTAATATTTGCCTTCATGTGTGGGGATTGAGCAGCGGCAGTTAACAGCTTTTGACCTTCCACTCGAAGTCTGTGATGTTATCTTGGCAGCCAGGCGTCCCTCCACTAAAGCGGTGTACACCTGTCATTGGCATAAATTTGTGGCATGGTGTACCAACAAGTCTGTAGATCCCCTTTCTGCACCTCTCTCTGAGGTTCTTTTGTTCATCCTTCCCTTAGCCCAGCAGGGCTCTGCTTTGGGCATACTAAAGGGTTATTTATCTGCTATCTCAGCCTTTCTTAGATTGACAGACCAACCTTCCATTTTTAAGCCTCCTATTGATGGTAGATTCCTTAAGGGACTCACCCATTTGTTTCCTCCCACTCCATTTATCAAGCCCCAGTGGGACCTCAATCTTGTCCTCACTCACTTAATGTATGCTCCTTTTGAGCCTCTACACAATTGTCCTTTGCAGCTCGTTACTCTCAAAACTGCATTTCTTGTTGCCACCACCTCTGCTCGCAGAGCGAGTGAACTTCAGGCTCTTTCCTCAAAACCCCATTTTTGTCTGTTCACCCTGACAACGTGGTGCTACGTACGAGGGCCTCCTTCCTTCCCAAAGTAGTTACACCTTTTCATGTAGGGCAATCCATCACTGTGCCTTCTTTATGCACACCTCCACATCCTTCTCATTAAGAGGAGAGACTCCACCATCTGGATCCAAAAAGAGCATTGGTGTTCTATCTCAATCGTACTAAAGATTTCCGGGTGGACGATCAACTCTTTATTGGATATGTGGGTGCGAAGAAAGGGAAGGCGGTTCAAAAGCATACCATCTCACGATGGGTACTACTTTGCATCAAAATGTGCTATGCTTTGGGAAAGAAGCAACCCCCTGAGGATTTTCACACCCACTCCACCAGAGAAACTACTACTGCTACCACAGCATGAGCACCCGGAGTTCCTGTCCTGGATATCTGCCAGGCAGCAACATGGGCATCCCTGCACACATTCACAAAGCATTTCTGCCTGAACAGTCAGGTCCACAGAGACAGCTACTTTGGTTGTTCGGTCCTGCAGGACTTTCTAGTATGATCTTGGTTCGCAGCCCACCTCCGAGGATGGCATTGCTTGGGTATCTATTCTAAGGTTAGGAATCTGCAGCTAGAAGTCTCTATCAGATGAACAAGTTACTTTCCTTCGGTAACGATTTATCTGGTAGAGACATATTCTAGTGGCAGATTCCTTACTGACCCACCCATCCTCCCCACTTGTGAACTGATTTCTAGAGACGGGGATTCCTTTTTCAAGGCCTTAGCTCTGGCGCACCATTTTCAGTGTTCTTCATGATCCGTGCTTTGTCGTGGAAAGTCGTGAAAAGAAACTGACGTCACTACGCCGAGGCGGCGCCTATCTATGACCCCAATGCCACCCCGGCAACCACAATGCCAACGGCAAACGCAGAGTTGACTGACGCCACTTGACGGCGCGCAACGGTACAGCTCAAAGAAAAGTCTCCGGATCTAGTCTGATGCTTGGGGGAAATTCTAAGGTAAGGAATCTGCAGCTAGCATATGTCTCTACCAGATAAATCGTTACCAAAGGTAAGTAACTTGTTCATCTCAATTAGTGTTTTATTTTAAGACAGTACAGCTCAAAAAATTGAAAGATGCAGAGCTGGTCTACTGTTTCTGAAATGAACTTACTTCACATCTGCAGGTGCATGTAAACAGGGGCTCAGCCCCAGAAAAGTACCCCACTTAGCTTGTTTTCCTATACATCTTCTCAGCAACAAGGTGTGTAGGATTTATTTTCAGATTCTGGAGTACAACGTATTGCCATGTGACAGTTTGCACATGATATGTTATTTTTCACAGTTGTGTGGGCTCTTCTGCTACTAAACATATTGGCTGAAGAATGTCTAATTTTAATGAGTCATCTAGAGTTATTCTGCCATTGTTGTCTAATAAGCCATCTACTCCTAAAATATTAAGCATAAAAAATTGACTAACTTTTCCAGTTTTAGCAATTTCGTGCCTCATGTACAAAGAATTGATTCAGTAAATGTGATCACAACTTGCCATCTGACTTTTACTGAATTGTTTTTGATTTTGCAAACCGACCTAAGTACTGATAGGTAGGTTCACAAAATGAAGAATCGTAGCACAATCTAAAATCTGTCTGCCCTGGCACATTTTCAGGAGTCTTACTTGGGAGGGTCGATAGAAATCCTCAATATGTTAAAGCAGACCTGCCCTTCCCACATAGTGCATTCTATCTGCCACTGATAATATAGCCATGGGCACAAGGTTAGATAGAAATGCTTCAGAGTCGGAGGCCAGCCATGATTGGACCAGGCATAGAAAGCTAGATTCCTGTCTGTTGAGAAAGTCAGCAGCTTCTTTATATACTTCAACTGGCAGATAATATTGTATTGTAATTGTATTGTAATAGTAATTATATAGCGCTTACTACCCCTGACGAGGCGTCAAAGCGCTTTTCGGCGAGTAGCACGCTATTCCGGAACCCAAGAGGAATTAGTGGTGGATTATTGTAGGGAAATATGAGTTCTGTTTTAGTATTTTTATGAGTTAATTTGAGCAGAGGATATGTGAGTTTGTTAGTTGGATTGACTGGAGTAATGGAGGGATAGAGGAGAGAAGAATCCAGAAGTGTTAATTGAGAGTTTATAGTAATAGGATGAGGCTTGGGATGAGTAAAGGAGAGATGGAGGAGGGAAGAGTATGTGGAAAGGGTTAGGGAGATCAAAGGAGCAGGAGGGGTTTTGGATGAGTCAAGGTGAGATAAATGAGAGAGAATTTATTAGGGTTGTTTGGGAGATCATGGTAGTAAAGGGGGGTTTGCTTGAGCTGGATGTGGAAGCGGAGGGAAGAGCTTAGGCAGGGGTATTTTGGAGATGGAAGTATTAGAATGGGTTTGGGATGAGTCAGAGTGGGGATGGAGGATAGATTGATAGAGACATGACATATGGTGATGGGTAGACACAGTAAAGCTTACAAGAGAGTACATTTATATTATGTTTATTTATTTATAATTCTATTTATATATACTTTTTTAATCATTATTTTATTTTTCTTTAATTTACTTATTCATTATTATTATTATTTATTTCTTTTTTCTTTTTTTACTTTCATTTACTTATTTATAATTTAAGTTTTATTGATAGATTTCATTTTATTTATTTTTATTTATATACACACACATATACACATATAAATATATACATATATATATTCACATACATATACATATTTAATCATGAGTAAATATACATTTGTTAAACAGGTTTAAAGAGTATGTGTGCAATTTATTGTTATGACATAGTAGCGATACATATTTCCTAAAGAACTATGCATATCTAGAATATACAAATATTCAAATTAAAAATATTTAACATAGGCATACGCAGTCCATTGCTGTTTGAATATGGTGGTTATGAAGGAAAGAGCCAACTCGTGAGTATTCTTCTGAAGACAAGATAGTTATCCGTTGATCTTATATTTGGGGGTAATGAATTCCATCGTTGGCTGCTTGAACGGAGAAGGATGTATCACCTATAGTCTTTTTCTTGAATGGTGGTGTTCTAAGGCGGGGTGCCAATCTTGAGCGGAGGTTTCTTTGTTGAATGTATTTGGTTATTTTGTTTCCGATAAAAAGTGGTCCTGTTCCATGTATAGTTTTGTGGGTGATTCAAAGCAGCTTGAAAGTGGATCTTTTGGCAACAGGTAACCAGCGTAGTGCTCTCAAGGCAGGGGAGATGTGGGCTTGTGGCTTTGCATTTAGTTTGAGATGCTCCAAGTCATCCACTGATCAACAGCTCTGAGGCAACTAAAGATTTGTGAGTTTTCAATGTCTTTGGGGCATTCCAATTTGAGTAGTATTTGTGTGTCATCTGCATAGTTGTAGCATGTGATTTGAAAATAATTGATCAGTTCTGGTAATGATATCATGTAGATGTTGAAAAGCAAAAGTGAGATGATTGATCCTTGGGGGACCCCTGCTTTTGTGACACAGGGTTTGGATGAGAAGGTGGGAGAATAGATAATATTAGTTCTGTTTTGAAGGTATGATGTAATCTAGTCGAGAGCAGTCCCTTCTATGCCGGCTTCATGGAGTCTTTGAATTAGGGTGTCATGGTCAACCGTATCAAAGGCAGCCGAGAGGTCCAAGAGAAGTAGTGCAGCGACTCCATTGTGGTCGACTGAGTTTTTAAGATCATCCCAGATTGCTATTAGTGCCGATTCAGTGCCTCTTCCTGGGCAGAATCCAAATGGTAGTCTGAAAGTATAGAATTGTCCTCAATGAATTGTGACATCTGGGCGAATGCTGCTCTTTCTATCAGTTTGCCCAGGAAAGGTCCATTTGTGATTGGTCTGTAGTTGTTGGGGTCCTGCGGGTTTAGGTTTGTTTGCTTTAATAACGGACATATGTATGCCTTTTTCAGGTCTTCAGGAAAAGTTCCTGTAGTTAAAGAGTTGTTGATGATTCTTCTTACAGGTGTGGCAGCAGAAGTAGATAAAAGAATGTTCTTGAAGATGTGTGGTGGGCAAGGGTCAGAAGGGGAAACCGGAAGGCCTGCTTGCTTTGACCAGATCGATAAATTCATCCTGGGATATTTGTTTGAAGGACTGTAGAGGCTGCGTTGGTTTATTCTTAGAGGGGATTTCAGGAAAGGGGTTGGCACTGATGGTTGTCTTCTGCTTTAAATAGGAGTCCAATGTGTCTGCCTTGGTTGTGTAATGAGTTGCCAGTTTGTTTGTGAAATCTTGAGTAGTGGGATGACTTCCTTCCATGCATTTAAGTTTTAGAAATTCATTGAGAATTTTATAAAATTCTTTGGTTGCAGATTTAGCATTTTGTATTCTGTCTGAGTAGTAGTTTTTGTTTAGATTGTTTGATTGATGATTTGTATATTCTGTTAAGTTTGTGTAGCTGCAGTTTGTCTTGAAGTTGTTTGTTTTGTGCCAGGTCCGCTGCAACCTTCTGATTTGTTGCTTTATCTTTTTAAGTTCTGTGTTTCTCCAAGGTGTTGGTTTTCTTTTGTCCTGTTTAGTTTTTCTGAGTGGTATTAGGATATCAAAAGCTTTGTAGCCACTCTTAAAGTTTTGGAACAGAATTAATTGTATCTAGATCTGTGTTGGCTGTTAGTTATGTTTCCAACTCATCAAAATTGAGTTTGCTCCATGGTCGATAGGTGCATGTATGTAGGTAGTTGTGGGGTGTGTTGATTTGTGATGTTTTATGTTGGAAAGTTATCTAATGGTGGTCTGACCATATGATTGGCATGATGCTATGAACGGTAACTAGTTCAGGCTTAGCAAAAATGACATCTAGGATGTGTCCAGCGATGTGTGTGGGATTGTGTACAGTCTGATGTAGGTTCAATGCGGCTAGGCCACTGGTGACATCTTTTGGATGCGGCATATTGGCTTGTAAAACCAAATATTTAGGTCCCAAGAATGCATAGGTTTGAGCATAATGTAATAAGAGTTGAGCCTGTATCTAGAAAAGCGTCTAGGAATGTTGAGTTGTTAGGTGGAGGTCTGTAAAGGAGGAGAAAGTTACAGGAGGAAGTTGGAGTAGGGTGGCATCTGGTGAGGAGGACTTCACAACCATGTATGGAAATGTTGTCTGTTTTACTGAGATTTATTGCTTGTTTGAATATTATTGCTAGTCCACCTCCTCTCTTGCCTATACGATTTTGTGTGATGGTTTGATAGCCCGGAGGAACGGCTTCATGCAACACTGGGGCCATGTCATCTCCCAACCATGATTCTGTTATGAATAGTAAGTCAGGTTGTGTGTCTGTGAGCAAGTCGTAGATGTGGTGCTTGTTTTTTTAGAGTGATCCAGCATTTATAAGCTGGCAGTTTAGAAAAAGTGTGTTAGTTGCGGTGTTGTTTCGTTTAGGAGAAGGGTGAGCAGTATATTTTGAGCTTGCAGCAAGTGTGTTGTTAGTTGTGATAACTGTGTGAGGGTCACAATAGTCCTGTTTTTCATTATAGTGTTCCTCTTCCAGCAGGCTCAGGAGGCATTTTGTTGGGTCTGTGTGTGTCGGTGGTGGACTTGTTGGCTGAGAGAGACATAACGAGTGTACATTTCTTGTGGGTTAGACATATTATGTAATGGACAGGGGGATGCTAAGTTGTTAAGAGTGGCATGTTGTTTATATTGTTTGTGTCTGTTTAGTGTGGAAGAAGTATGGGTTAGGGGTGGTGGTGGAGCATGTGGATCATAATGTAAGGCTCTAAATTGTGCAATGGATGAGAGGCGGGTGAATGAATGTTGCTGTGTTGGGGTGCTTGTGGTAGATGTTTGTGAAGGGTGAGAAAGTAGGGGTAAAGACAGGTCAAGATTTCTATTCTTTGTGTAGTCATAAGGGTGGGAGTTGGTGTGACACAAAGTATCATGAAAGTTTGTGTTATTTTGATGTGCTGATGTGTGTGGTCTGTATTGTTTGTGTAGAATAGTGAGAGGGGATATTATTGTAGTAGTTTTCTGTGAAGGATTTGAATGGGAGTTAGTGCTGGTGAGTTATATTAGAGTATTACAGGGGGTGTTGATGTGTTTTGGTGATGAGTGTATGATGTGTGTAAGAGGGGAAGGGTGTGTGTCAGGGGAGTTTGTGTTAGTTGTGATGACTGGAAGAGGTAATATGTGCGGTGGAGTGCAATGTGAGGATTGTATGGTTGTGTGTAATTGGTGAAGAGAGGGGAAGGGTGTTTGTAGATGGTGTGTTGGAAGGCTGGGTTTAGGTATCGTCATGCTAAAAGGGGGTCTTTGTGGAGCAAATAGAGGATAGTGCTGTTGGTTTGTATTAACAGGGAGTGTGTTCCTGGATGGCTGAAAGTAAAGTATAATGTGGTATTGTGTTGTGTGGGCGATGGCAGGTTGTGTTAGAGGGAATGGACCAAGTTGTGTTTGCTGTGAAAATGCAGGTGTTTTACTGTTGTAGTTGTGGTGGATATGTCTATAGGTGTGGTATATGGGTTTTTGTGTTGGTTGATGAGACATTGCAATCTGAATGAGATCAGTTTGTGATGCAGGAGTTGGATGTCTTTGCTGATAATGTGTTTGCATGTTGATTGATATGTAGGGAGTAAGTTCCTAATATAAAATTGGGCCGCATTTCTGGCCCTACGCCCGACCAGTCCCGAACAGGCCTAAACAGGCAACTGCCCTTGTCCTCTCCGCCCTGGGGCCCTAACAGGCAACTGCCCTTGTCCTCTCCGCCCTTAGCCGAGACGCCCGGGCTGAGACACCCTGAACCCTAAGCTTAAAAAGCCCTACTGGCCAATAGAAACCTAGACCTAACCCTAACCAATCAGATTTGTATCCCTAAATCTCACAACCAATGGGAGACCCAACCCTATTCACCAATCATACCCCTAGTACTGACAACCAATCAAAAACCCAACCCTAAAGCCAAGAGCCAATAGAAATGTCAACCCTACTACCAATCACAAACCCAACCCTAAAGCTAGGAGCCAATAGGAATCTCAAACCTACTACCAATCACAACCCCAACCCTAAAAGCCAGGATCCAATAGGAATCACAACCCTACTATCAATCACAAACCCAACCATAAAAACCAGGAGCCAATAGGAATCTCAACCCTAGTACCAATCACAAACCCAACCCTAATCCCTAAGCCAATAGAAAGGCCAACCCCAACAACCTATCACAACACCATATGCAGCAACCAATAGGAACCCATACAAGGGCCAAGTTAACTGAAGCCTCAGCCCCTGTGGGAAGGGAGGAGGGAGCTGCTGCTCTATTCAGAATCTCATTGGATACAGACAGGCTGAATCCACACTCCCAAGCTAGCAGAGTCTACTTTCCAGGTAGGGGAGAGATTGTAAAAAACACTGAAATACTAGTTGTCGCGCACTCAAATGGGGCTTTTTCAAGGCAAAACAGGTGAGGCAGACAGTTCCTAAACACAAATTAAATCACAGAAACAGATTAGGCAGTCTCCTAAACACACTCTAGTTAGCCACTGAGGTGTATGTATCCTTTTTTACTTAAAAAAGAAGGGGGGGGCTTTATGCAGTCTTTTGCCACAAGCTAGGAGGGAAACTTCAAACAGTCATGGCAAAAAAACAGCACTTTTAATAGGCCAAGCTGCCTGAAACTCAGAGAGTCTACAGTAAACAGGCATGGGTAGCAGTAGAAAACACTTTTAAACGAGTAATAAGATTTCCCATAAATATCTGGGGCTCCTTACCTAGGTCTCCTAGGAATCCGTGTTTACTGGGCTGTATTAGGGTGCAGGACAAAAGCTGGGCTCACAAAATGGAGGTGGCTGTCTTGGGGTCCCCTCCATAAACTTCATCATCACAAGGAGAGTGAGAGGGGAAATGACCTGTTGCACAGACTTCTGAGATCAATGTCATTTATTACAAAAAATGCAACAGATAGTCAAATATTTGTGTATCACACTTTTTTCTTCCCATAGATTTCAAGCATTACGGATAAGAACACCTCACCCACTTTTTGTGGCATGCTTCCTGTTAGATGTGGCTTCCATAACTTTTTTTGTCTTCTGAGCTCCTGTTGTTCTTACCTCATTTTTGCTGGCTATAGGGCTCTGGGCACTTTACCTCTGCTAACCAGTACTAAAGTACATATCCTACCTGCTTAAAACATGGCAACATTGGGTTATCCACAATTGGCATATTTAATGTACTTATAAGTCCCTAGTAAAGTGCACTGCCTGTGCTCAGGGCCTGTACATTAAATGCTTCTGGTGGGTCTGCAGCACTAATTGTCCCACCCACTTCAGTAGACTTTTAAACATGGCTCAGGCCTGCCATTGCAGAGCCTGTGTGTGCAGTTTTAAACTACCATGTTTACTTTGTCAGGTCCAAACCTTCAGTTTTAATACATATGTCACCCCTAAGGTAGGCTCTAGTCAGCCCATGGGCAGGGTGCATTGTATTTAAAAAGTAAGACGTACTTTTAAGTTTTACATGTCCTAGTAGTGAAAAACTCTTACATTTGTTTTTCACTACTGGAAGGCCTAGCTTTCCCTTAGGATAACATTGGGATTGCCTTATTACATTTTAGAAGTGTAATTTCCAATTGGGAAGAGATGGGACCCCCAAGTTTGGTGTCTCTGGAATCACAATTTAAAATCACACCTTATGGTGAAGTCGGATTTTAAATTGTAATTCTGAAAATGCCACTTTTAGAAAGTTGGCATTTTCATAATTTAACCATCTGTGGCCTTCTGCCTGTCTCAGACTAGACATCTAGGAGGTTGACAGCTAGCCTCTTGCTCATTCCCTCCAGACAGCCACACACAGAGGGAGCTTAGGTGTGACTGATGGGCCACCCACAGCCTGATGGGCCTTCTTGGACAGGATGCCAGGGAGGAGGAGCTAACACTTACACCTGAATGTGCTGTGTTCTGATCCTGCACAAAGGGTTTCATACCCCCTGCAGTGAGTCTGGAGCCACAGCAGGACGGGCAGGGACCATATGGACTTCAAAGACCTCTCTTTGAAGTCTCTCCCACTTCAAAGCCACCACTGGGTATAAGAACTGGGCCTCAGACACCACCAGCTCAGTACACTTCTGTACCTGTGTACACTCCGCCTGGAAGAAGGACTGCTGTGCTGCTGAAAGAACTGTCACTCTGCTGGACTTTGCTGGACTCCTGCTCTGCTGTGCTGACCTGTTGCCCTCCTTTCCTGGTAGTTAGAAGGACTGAACTTGAATCTCTCCAACCCAGACCTAGAGTGACTCTAAGGGCTTGCTGGCTTGCCTCCTGTTCCTCTGAAGTCTCAGGGACACAAAAGATTTCCAACTCACCTGCTACAGTTCCTAGACCCGTCTTCAACAAACTCCTGACCTTCAAGAGGCACGCCTCCAGTCCTGGGCCCTTGAAAGTGGTTTTGTGGCTCCTGAAATCAAGCTTTTGGGCTCTTCATGACTGTAAAGGGGCCCTCTCGCACCAGAGCTGCGCTGCTCTGCCGCAAAATCAGCATAAGCTGCTGTAAGTTTGTCTCTTCGCACAGCAAGCATCGCCACTCACGATTGCGAGGCTTCAGTACACCCATCCACGACACTCAGCTGAATCTTTGTGCCTGTGGATCACCGCCAGCAACGCTTTCCTTGCCCCCGCAAACTACTTCCCCTCAAACATGACTCTTGGGTCAATTCTGAGAAAGTAAAACTTCAGGAGGACTTGTCTCGGACTGTATTTGACCCACGCTCCATTACGGTCAGCCTGAACTTTTGGATTTAACCCGGTATAGCGTGACCAGATAGTCCCCGTTGGCGCTTTATGCTGTTAAGCACTACAGCTAAGTTTAATCATTAAAAATTCATATCTCGGCTTTGACTTATTTATTTTTGTCGTCTAGGTCTAGTTTTACTCATAAAATTAGGTTCTATTCTTCTGTCTTTTTGTGTGGTGCATTCACTGTTTCCGTGTGAAGTGTTGCACAAGTACTTTACACATTGCCTCTAAAGTTAAGCCTGGCTGCTCTGTGCCAATCTACCAGAGAGTGAGCAGAGGTTAATTTATGGTGTGTATCTGACTTACTCTGACTAGGATTGTGTTTCCTGCTTGGACCGGGTGCATAGCTCTGCCAACCAGAAACCCAATTTCTAACGCTTCCTCATTGGATTCTTTCTACCATGCTGGTAGGTGAATAACACCAGGATGGACTCATTCTTGGTTTTAGAGAGTTCATAATATAAAATGACTAAATACACACGCAGGATCCAAATATACTAAAATGACCTCATTATAAACTCTAAAGAGAGATCGCTTTAATAAATGGGTACCCTGGGTAAGATTAAAAATGAAATTGAGCAGCATGTCTTTGAGATTAATGGCTCATACATTCACTGTCAAATGCCAACATGTTTCGGCGATACTCAGGCAATGGCCTTCATCTGGGTTAGATAGTTGCCTAAATAGAGAACATACAAATTCATGCATTCATAAAGCTACTGTGCACATCAATCCATGCATCCATTGGTAGAAAGTAGTAACATACCCCAACTTAGGTTCAGATATGACGGATGCCGGAAGGATCGTACAGTAGGTGAATATGCCAGCACATTCTCCTGACAAAATCATGACTACAGAGTGCCCCCACTTCATGACCATGAAGCATGTAACTGAAACAAAATATTTAAGTTAATAAATAGTAACTTGTACAATAAACTCAGAGAACCATCTGCTTTCATGCACTGTGTATGGCTACATTTGTGCACAACCATCTAAAAAGAAGTGCACTTAGGTGGAACGTGGCGGGTCCTTGTTTTACCTTGTCAAGGCTTTCTTCTCTCCATTCTTTATACTTTTTATTTTTTCATCATACTTCTGTGTTTAAACTACCTCTTCAGGTAACAGTAATTCAAAGTGAGGAATACTTTTTCTTTGTGCCAGTCAGAATCCTATTTTCTGTGTCATGCATTAAAACTGGAAGGGGTTTCTGTAGCCGGTCGAAGTAAAACTCTACTCAGAAGCACCCACACTAGTCTCGTAAAGCTTTATCTGTGAGGCTTACACTTTTTTCAACCAAACTTTTATTGCGAGCACGCGGTTGCCAGATTTAGGCATTAGCATGTTTTCCTATATTCTTTTTGTGCATTTATTTGCAATAAAAATAACCATTGCACCAGCTTCACCAGACCAGACCAATTGGTTACTTGTGCTTGTTTTTATATTTCTTTCCCTTTAAATAAAAGTGCAGATGTCTTGATTCTGGTGAAGCTTATTGGGCCACAGAGGCATGTGGGAAATTCTAGGAAATGATTGTGAAAAGAACCGTGGAGCACAGAGACATTTGAAAAAGAGAAGAGCTACCGGGTATCACTTTGATTCAAACAAGATTTGACTGTAGATTTGAGGCGCAGTGCCCGCTTCACGAGCTGCGGACGGCGACTGTCAGATCCTAATGTCCAGTCTCATGAGTACACTATAATCAGACGGTTGTAATTTCACAGGTAAAGAATTATATACGGGATAAAGTACCCACTGCCAAACATTATAATGATATTACAAGTCACCCAGGAGTTAAGTCACGAGCCATTGATTTCCGAGGGGACTTGCAATATCCTTTTAACATACGGCAGGGGATAATTTATTCCTTATAATACATGGTCACACCACCAACCATTCCACAAACCATCTAATTCTTGGTGCCCTGCTCTTTCATGAAAGAGA
Source organism: Pleurodeles waltl (assembly GCF_031143425.1). NCBI lineage: Eukaryota > Metazoa > Chordata > Amphibia > Caudata > Salamandridae > Pleurodeles > Pleurodeles waltl. The sequence continues at coordinate 57,776,578 of NC_090451.1, read as the reverse complement.
TCATAAGCTTATGGGACACGAAGGATAAAAGCAAAAATCTATAGTGCAAAATTAAATGCACTAAAAAGCATTTAGTAATTTATTGCAGAAAATATGTTAGAACGAGTTTAATGTGAATCAGATTTCCTGTGATGACCCTGTGTAGAAAAAATAAACACATTGCCACAAATCTCTCCTTTGTGCTGATCACTGTTCATTTTGATCACTGTTCATTTTAGGAAAACATATCAGAAGGAGAATAGCGAGCTTGGGGCCATATTTATACTTTTTGACGCAAAACTGCGCTAACGCAGTTTTGCGCCAAAAAAATTAGCGCTGGCTAACGCCATTCTGAAGCGCCATGCGGGCGCCGTATTTATTGAATGGCGTTAGCCGGCGTTAGCCGACCGGCGCTGCCTGGTGTGCGTGAAAAAAAACCACGTACACCAGGCAGCGCCGGCGTAGGGAAAAATGGCGTTTGGGCATCCAAAAATGGGGCAAGCCAGGCTGAGGCAAAAAAATCGTCTTAACCCGATTTGCGCCATTTTTTTTGGGCGCCCAGACGCCATTAACATGACTCCTGTCTTAGCAAAGACAGGAGTCATGCCCCCTTGCCCAATGGCCATGCCCAGGGGACTTCTGTCCCCTGGGCTTGGTCATTGGGCATAGTGGCATGTAGGGGGGCACAAATCAGGCCCCCCTATGCCACAAAAAAAAATTTACAAAAATACTTACCACAACTTACCTTTTCTTCCCTGGGATGGGTCCCTCCATCCTTGGGTGTCCTCCTGGGGTGGGCAAGGGTGGCAGGGGGTGTCCCTGGGGGCAGGGGAGGGCACCTCTGGGCTCATTCTGAGCCCACAGGTCCCTTAACACCTGCCCTGACCCAGGCGTTAAAAAGAGGCGCAAATGTGGGGTTTTTTGCCCCGCCCACTCCCGGGCGTGATTTTTGCCCGGGAGTATAAATACCACGCACATGCCTGGGAGTCATTTTTTAAGACGGGAACGCCTACCTTGCATATCATTAACTCAAGGAAGGTGTTCACGCCAAAAAATGACGCTAACTCCATGAACTTTGGCGCTAGACGCGTCTAACGCCAAAGTATAAATATGGAGTTAGTTTTGCGTCGAATTTGCGTCGAAAAAAACGACGCAAATTCGGCGCAAACGGAGTATAAATATGCCCCTTGGTTTTCAGTGTTTGAACTGCAGCTGTAGTAATGTTTTGTGATCTGCCTTTAACCCTGGCTGCTGGCAGCAGTCATTATAACATCACAATTCACCTGTAATACCTTATTACAGTTGATGAGCTAGTCATGTCTTTATTACACGTGACTAGAGAAGTGAAACTCGGCTATAATAAGGAAATTATAAATATTCAGGGATTCCAGCATGTATTATGGAGGTGTTACGTTCATATGGTTATAATGTAACAACTGATATTGGAATATACCAATGCCCTCTGAAAGCACCAAGGTACAACCATGTGTGGGTAGTTCTCAGCTCTGCAGCTTTAGTTTCAGGATTGGATACCCAGCAGGCCTTGGGAGATTGTAAACATGAACTGGAGGGGCTGTCACTGCACCATGCAGCAATATTTCCCATCACTGAGGTCCCCCATCACTGGGGGGTGGCGCTGGTTAACTCGTGGGTCTCAGCCGAGCACACGAGGCTCTGCACTCTGAGGTTTCTTGCCACATTCTGACAGATGGTGGATTTGCATGTGTTTATTACCGTATTGCAGCAGGTGGGGGCGCTGCACACCATTAAAACAACGCACCTGCCGCAGTCTTCCGGTTGTTATTCAAACATGTTTTCTTCCTTTTTTCATTTTTTTAAATAGTTTGATAATATTCGCACAGAGATACGTTCGCCCAGGGGGGCGGCCATAAGAGCGCGCTTTCGCTTGGTGCAGCTGCGCGTGCTGCACAGATCCTACCACACAAGAGTGCGTATGCGTGAGATGTGCCGGGGGAGCGGGCTGCAGGGGGGCTTCCTGGGCCCCCGAGTGTGGAATAGTGACAAATAGATATGAAGTGGTGTGGGAGGCGCAGCGCCAGGTCTGTGAGGATAGGGACCCCCCGAAGTAGAAGTAGATCTTGCAAATGTGGGTGAGGAAGGGATGAGGGAATGTATGGTTTGATGCATTGCAGATGTAATAGACCCCTTCCACATGAAGAGTGGATTGCGGGGTCGCAAAGGGGCTTCTGCAGAAGCTGAAAGTTATACTGCTGTATCCTGCGTGATGCAAAGTGCCGGCATGAGAGGCATTGGCTGTGGGTTTTTTTGTTGGGATAAAATAAAAACATGTTTACAAAAAAAACAATATTTGCAGAAAGGTCAAACAAGCAAAAATATTAGATGCATCCTAAAGAACTAAACATCAATCCATGCAATAGAGTTATGGAATGGCAATTATGGAGGATAACAGGTGCCCCAGAGTCACCAGTTTTTCATCATCCTGGCAAATTTCAGTAGACTTAGCACGTCCATTTTCAGTGATGGTTGACTGAACACAGTGGGAGGCAAATTTTCATATGCTTAAGTTATGGATTAGTTAGCAACACTGCTTAATGTGTGCGTGTTGTTTCCGGTGCGGGGCACCAGCACTTATTTTTGAGGGCCGGCAGCATTTACTTTGAGCAAAAGACCCGTATGGGAAAGACGAGGGAAGAGTAAAACAAAAAGGTGCCACAAAGGGAGAAAGCAGAAAGCTGCAAGAGTGAGATGAAGGGGCAGGGAGTGGCTATAAATAGATTGAGGAAGCCCGGAATGGCTTCAGGATTACGCTGCCTCAGTATTCCGTGATCGCACATTTAATTGCAACAGCCGCGTGTTTAATAGGAGGGCTTTGGGCAGCGTCACGTTTTTATTTACAAATTAAACACTGGTTAACAAACCTTATTGAAAAAAACAATGTAATAAGCATTGGTGATACAATGTGTAGAAGTTACATTTCATTCATTTAATAACCATTAATGCCTCATTGTATGTGTTTTTTATGTTGGTGAGCACTGTCAACTAAGTCATTCATTCTCTGCCTTCGATGCAAACTTGCAGTCCAATTTCTATGTTTATGCAATGTTTTGGTGTTCAAAATCTGGTCACTCAGCATTTATATTCTGTTTTATTCTGTGTATTTGTATAGCAGTGGCGGCTGCCACGTATTTCATAGGGGGGGCTGGGGGAGAAGCGACAGGGGACAAAGGGTGAAACATTTCCCCCCCCCAAAAAAAAGAAAACACCTCCACCACCCATCTCCTGCCGCTGTCTTCTGCCACCTCACTGCTCTTGTGGTGTCCCAGCGCACAGTCTCCCCAGCAATCCTGGTGCTGCTTACTTAGCATGTAAGCAGCGTCAGGATTGGTCTGAGCAGCAATCTCTGCTGCTCAGACACAAGCCTGGGGTCTATGCTGTTTCTCCAGCCCGGCTGTTGAAGAAACCTAAGTGCGCATGTGTGTTTGGCCGGCCACACATGCGCACTTGGTGCACTCTCCCCTCCCCCTCCTCCCTCCTCCCTCTGGCCAAGCCCCGCCCCTCCCTGCACCTGCTGGCTGAGCCAGCAGATGAAAAAGGATGATGAAAAATAAAACAACAGCAAGCTATCGTTTTTACTTTTCTTCTGCTGGCTCAGCTATGGGGGCGACGCCCTTCCGTCACTGCAGAGGAGCCGCCCCTGTGTAGTGCTTGCTATCATGTGATAGCCCTGTGCGACTCTAGGCACTTTGTATGATTCTGTGGTATGAATTGACGTGAATCAAGGTCATCTTTTCATTTATTTTGTTTTGTGTAAAGCGGCCAACAAGTTTGGAAAAGGCATTCTTTATTTAGTATTGGATGTTATGGATCTGCGTGGAGCATTTTGTGCATGGGTTTAATCTTCAATAAATGTATGAGATATATATCTTTTAGGGAGTGACCGGATCTGATCTCCACAACGCGCATCACACGCGCCTTTAGAACGAGAAAACAGCAGCGCTTTGTGCGAACAATTTCACCTTTATTCTATAGATTGGCCCCAGCCTTACAGCAAAGCATGTTTCAGTACTAGATTACATGTCAGTATTTCACTGTAGCGCCGGTGACATTATTACAGTAAATGACACATTTTTATGCGACAATTCCCACGCTCTTGGAGCAATAATTCTCGCCTTGCTTCACAGATGGCGTGCCATTTTACGCGCAGACACTAGCACCATCCATAAGAGCGCGCCATCTTGAAGCCATCCGTCATCCCTCTGCCAGCGTGAGCCTCTGCTTCGTGGCCCTGATGAACCGACATTACCTGCCAGTCAGCCTCACCTTTCCCGAGCAGCTTCTGCGGCTGCGCGGCCATAAATCTACGCGTTAGAGCAGATGCTCTGGCTTTTATGCTCAGAATTCATCCGCTGACAGTGGATGGTTTTACTGGCAGGCGCTTGCCCTTCTTAAGCAGATGAAGACGTGAAACCGGAATGGTGTTTGCTTAACTCGTTTTATGACTTGGCAAGGATGGTAGGTTACACATCTGTTTGCCAGAAATGCGCCCAGAAAGTCAGACATGTGAGTGCAAGCAGTGTAGAGCGTCACTGGAAGGATGTTCTTGTCTTTTCGTGTAGAACAGCGGCTTACTGAACTGTAAAATTCCTGCGTTCCTTGTTTTTGTTTTATTTTGCATAAATTATGCAGCAACCTACGATCTGTGTTGGGTATGTCTTCTGATGAGCTCCGCCAAGAACGAAACACGTGTCAGGGGTTGGAAGGATTAGTATTTTACCAATCCGTGTACTAAAAATATTTTCCAACCACAGTGCTCCTTTTGGTCACTTTCTGGCTAGACCTGAGAATTATTTTACTGATCCATACTCTTACGTGTCAGCCAGTAAAAAGGCATTTGACAGACAATTTATTGTGTCCCTGGTTGGTTTTCGATGAGTTTCAATGAGAGGAATTATTGACGAGGTGTATTTTGAACTTGTCTTTGCCTAAGTTATGACCCTCCCAGAATTCCTTTTTATGGGCGAGCGCAAAGCGCTCCGTCCATTCTGTAATCTCTCTTTGGGCTTCAAACCACTCCCATGTCACGTCAGTCACTTACATTGGTTCATGGGCTTGCCTTTTAAAATCTGCTTGCTTTCATTTGTGAAAGACATGCATACATCAATCAATCAATCAATCAGTGTATTTGTAGAGCGTGCTACTCACCCGTGAGGGTCTCAAGATGCTTTAAGGAGGGGGGGGCTGCTACTGGTCAAAAACCCGGGTCTTGAGGAGTCTCCTGAAGGTCAGTAGGTCCTCTATCAAGGCATCTAAATGCCAGATAGGGCAGGGTACTGTGGTTTACTTGGGACACCTTGTAGGTGGAGGCCAAGTTCAGCCATTCCAACCCAAGATCCAGACTATTCTGGACTGGGCAGCTCCAAAAACTCAGACTCAAGTCAGGGCATTCCTTGGCTTGACTGGTTACTATAGAAGGTTTGTGAAGGGATATGGATCTATACTGACACCCCTCACAGTACTTACCTCCAAGAAAATGCCCAAGAAAGTTAACTGGACCGTGGAATGTCAACAGGCCTTTGACACCCTGAAACAAGCAATGTGCACAGCACCAGTTCTAAAAGCTCCAGATTACTCCAAGCAGTTCATTGTGCAGACTGATGCCTCTGAACATGGGATAGGGGCAGTTTTGTCCCAAACAAATGATGATGGCCTTGACCAGCCTGTTGCTTTCATTAGCAGGAGGTTACTCCCCAGAGAGCAGCGTTGGAGTGCCATTGAGAGGGAGGTCTTTGCTGTGGTCTGGTCCCTGAAGAAGTTGAGACCATACCTCTTTGGTACTCACTTTGTAGTTCAAACTGACCACAGACCTCTCAGATGGCTGATGCAAATGAAAGGAGAAAACCCAAAACTGTTGAGGTGGTCCATCTCCCTATAGGGAATGGACTTTATAGTGGAACACAGACCTGAGACTGCCCATGCCAATGCAGATGGCCTTTCCAGGTTCTTCCACTTAGAAAATGAAGACTCTCTTGGGAAAGGTTAGTCTCATCCTCTTTCGTTTGGGGGGGGAGAGTTGTGTAAGGAAATGCCTCCTTGGCATGGTTACCCCCTGACTTTTGATGATGCTAAGTTATGATTTGAAAGTGTGCTGGGGTTCTTTCCCTAAACTGTACCTTTGTCTCCACAATTGGCACAACCCTGGCACTCAGGTAAGTCCCTTGTAACTTGTACCTCTGGTACCAAGGACTCTGATGCCAGGGAAGGTCTCTAAGGGCTGCAGCATGTCTTATGCCACACTGGGGACCCCTCACTCAGTACATGCACACTGCCTCTCAGCTTGTGTGTGCTGGTGGGGAGAAAATTACTAAATCGACTTGGTACTCCCCTCAGAGTGCCATGCCAACCTCACACTGCCTGTGGCATAGGTAAGTCACCCCTCTAGCAGGCCTTACAACCCTAAGGCAGGGTGCACTATACCACAGGTGAGGGCATATGTGCATGAGCAATATGCCCCTATAGTGTCTAAGCAAAACCTTAGACATTGTAAGTGCAGGGTAGCCATAAGAGTATATGGTCTGGGAGTTTGTCAAACACGAACTCCACAGTTCCATACTGGCTACACTGAAAACTGGAAAGTTTGGTACCAAACTTCTCAGCACAATAAATGCACCTTGATGCCAGTGGGCAATTTATTGTAACATACACCCAGAGGGCACCTTAGAGGTGCCCCCTGAATACCAACCTGACTTCCAGTGTAGGCTGACTAGTTTCTACCAGCCTGCCACACAACAGACATGTTGCTGGCCACATGGGGAGAGTGTCTTTGTCACTCTGTGGCCACTAACAAAGCCTGTACTGGGTGGAGGTGCTTCTCACCTCCCCCTGCAGGAACTGTAACACCTGGCGGTGAGCCTCAAAGGCTCACCCCTTTTGTTACAGCACCACAGGGCATCCCAGCTAGTGGAGATGCCCGCCCCTCCAGCCACTGCCCCCACTTTTGGCGGCAAGGCTGGAGGAGATAATTAGAAAAACAAGGAGGAGCCACCCACCAGTCAGGACAGCCCCTAAGGTGTGCTGAGCTGAGGTGACTCCTGCTTTTAGAAATCCTCCATCTTGAGAGTGGAGGATTCCCCCAATAGGATTAGGGATGTGCCCCCCTCCCCACAGGGAGGAGGCACAGAGAGGGTCTATTGCCCTCCCATCCCTAAACACACCCCTAAATCTAGTATTTAGGGGCACCCCAGAACCTAGGAAACTAGATTCCTGCAACCTTAACAAAGAAGAAGGACTGCTGACCTGAAGCCCTGAAGAGAAGACGGAGACGACAACTGCCTTGGCCCCAGCCCTACCGGCCTGTCTCCCAACTTCGAAGAAAACTGCAACAGCAACGCATCCAACAGGGACCAGCGACCTCTGAAGCCTCAGAGGACTGCCCTGCACCCAAGGACCAAGAAACTCCCGTGAACAGCGGCCCTGTTAAAAAAACCTGCAACTTCTTTGCAACAAAGAAGCAACTTTAAAGACTTCACGTTTCCCGCCGGAAGTGTGAGACTTCCCACTCTGCACCGATGCCCCCGGCTCCACCTGCAGAAAACCAACACCTCAGGGAGGACTCCCCGGTGACTGCAAGCCCGTGAGTAACCAGAGACGACCCCTCTGAGCCCTCACAGCGATGCCTGCAGAGAGAATCCAGAGGCTCCTGCTGACCGCGACTGCCTGTAACAAGGGACCCGACGCCTGGAACCAACACTGCACTCGCACCCCCAGGACCTGAAGGAACCGAACTCCAGTGCAAGAGCGACCCCCAGGTGACCCTCTGCCTAGCCCAGGTGGTGGCTGCCCCAAGGAGACCCCCCGTGCCTGCCTGCATCGTTGAAGTGACCCCTGGGTCCCTCCATTACTTCTCATACAAAACCAGACGCCTGTTTGCACACTGCACCCGGCCGCCCCTGTGCCGCTGAGGGTATACCTTCTGTGCCTGTCTACCCCTGTTCTCCATAGAAGCCTATGTGTTTTGGGCACCTCTTTGACCTCTGCACCTGACCGGCCCTGAGCTGCTGGTGTGGTAACTTTAGGATTGCCTTGAACCCCCAACAGTGGGCTTCCTATGCCCCAACTTTGAGACTTGTAAGTGTTCTACTTACCTTCAAAACTAATCTTTACTTACCTCCCCCAGGAACTGTTGATTTTTGCACTGTGTCCACTTTGAAAATAGCTTATTGTCATTTTTACAAAGACTATGGGGGTCATTACGACCTTGGCGGGCGGCTACCGCCGCCCGCCAGGCGGTAACCGCCATGCGGCCGCCAATGCAGCCGCACTCGCACGGCCCCCATTATGACATTCCCGCTGGGCCGGCGGGAACAAACCAAGTTTGCGCCTGCCGGCCCAGCGGGGATGAGGCCGCAACATAGGAGCCGGCGGTGTTGCTGCCGTGCGACGGGTGCAGTTGCACCCGTCGCGCTTTTCACTGTCTGCTATGCAGACAGTGAAAAGCTGGCCGGGGCCCTGTTAGGGGGCCCCTGCACTGCCCATGCCAGTGGCATGGGCAGTGCAGGGGCCCCCAGGGGCCCCAGGATACCCCTTACCGCCAGCCTCTTCCTGGTGGTGCAAACCGCCAGAAACAGGCTGGCGGTAGGGATGTCATAATCCACAGGGCAGCGCTGCTTGCAGCACTGCCCTGGTGGATTATCACTGCCGGGGCTAAAATGGCGGGAAACCGCCGGCCCCGGTGGTGCGACCGCGGCGGTCGTAATGAGGGCCTCCGTACCGCCAGCCTGTTGGCGGTACGGACGCTACATTACCCCTGGCGGTCGTCGTAATGACCACCTATATGTGATATTGCTTTTATTCAAAGTTCCCAAAGTATCTAAGTGAAGTACCTTACATTTAAAGTATTACTTGTAAATTTTGAACCTGTGGTTCTTAAAATAAACTAAGAAAATATATTTTTCAATATAAAAACCTATTGGCCTGGAGTAAGTCTTTGAGTGTGTGTTCCTCATTTATTGCCTGTGTGTGTACAACAAATGCTTTACACTAACCTGTGATAAGCATACTGCTCGACCACACTACCACAAAACAGAGCATTAGAATTATCAATTTTTGCCACTATCTTACCTCTAAGGGGAACCCTTGGACTCTGTGCACACTATTTCTTACTTTGAAATAGTGCATACAGAGCCAACTTCCTACACGGGGTCCTTGGTGAGGGAGAAGATCAGCTGGGTGTCGTCGGCGTAAGAGATGATGTTGAGGTTGTGAGATCGGACGATTTTGGCAAGCGGTGCCATGTAGACGTTGAAGAGTGTCGGGCTGAGGGAGCAGCCCTGTAGTACGCCGCAGATGATCTTGGTGGCTTCAGATAGGAATGGAGGGAGGGGGACCCTCTGTGTTCTGTCGCTGAGGAAGGAGGTGATCTAGTCCAGGGCCTTGTCGCGGATCCCTGCGTCGTGGAGGCATGTGCGCAGGGTGTGGTGGCAGATGGTGTTAAAGATGGCCGAGAGGTCCAGGAGGATGAGGGCTGCTGATTCGCCTTTGTCTAGGAGGGACCGGATGTCGTCGGTTGTCGGGATGAGGGCGGTGTCGTTGCTGTGATTGCTGCGATTGCTGCGAAAGCTGGATTGGGACGGGTCCAGAGTGTTGTTTTCCTCCAGGTGGTGGGACAGTTGCCTGTTAGCGATCTTCTTGGGTACCTTTGCCGGGAACGGAAGCAAAGAGATGGGCCGGTAGTTTTTGAGGTCCTTAGTGTCCGCCTGGGGTTTCTTGAGTAAGGCGTTGATCTGGGCGTGCTTCCAGCTTTCCGGGAAGGTGGTGGTCTCGAAGGAGCTATTGATGATCATACGGAGTTGGGGGGTGATGATGGAGCTCACTCCGTTGTAGATTTAGTGCGGGCAGGGGTCAGATGGAAAGCCGGAATGAATGGTGTTCATTACTTTAATGGTGTCGGCGTCATTGACGTGGTTCCAGGAGAGCTAGAGGTTGGTGTGGTTGGGGGGCGAAGAGTCAGAGGTGTTGGTGGCTGCTGGTGGGATCTTGTTGTTGAAGCTGTCGTAGATGTCTGTGATCTTGCGGTGAAAGAAGGGGGCGAGGGAGTCGCAGAGGTCTTGTTAAGGTGGGATGTCGTTGGTGCTGGAGCTGGGGTTGGAGAGTTCCTTTATGATGTTGAAGAGCTCTTTGCTGTTGTGTGCGTTGTTGTCGATATGTTCATTGAAGGAGTATTTCTTGGTGGCTCGGATGAGCTGGTGGTGCTTGCAGATGGCGTTCTTGAGGGCCGTGTGGGTGGCTGGTGTCTGTTCCTGGTGCCACTTCCTTTCGAGTTTGCAGCAGGCCTGTTTGGAGGTCCGGAAGTCGGTGGTGAACCAGGTAGTCTTTCTGATGGCACAGTTGTGAGAGGGTTGCTTGATCGGGGCGAGAGTGTTGGCACAGTCATCAATCCATTGCCTGAGGTTGTGGGCAGCTGAGTCGGTGGAGTCAGCTGGTGTGGCTCGGGTGAGGGCAGAGATCAGCCGGTCATTGGTGATCTTGTTCCAGCCGTGGCGGGGGATTGGTTGCTGGTGGTAGTGGGTGGTGGGTTTATTGAAGGTGAAGTGGATGCAGTGGTGGTCGGTCCAGTGGAGTTCGGTGGTGTGGCTGAAGGTGATGTGTCTGCTGGTGGAGAAGATGGGTTCGAGCATGTGTCCGGCAGAATGGGTGGGAGATGTGACGAGTTGATTGAGTTCGAAGTTGGCGAGGTTGTGGAGCAGGGCGATCGAGTTGCTGTCATTGGTGTTTTCGAGGTGAAAGTTCAGGTCCCCGAGGAGGATGTAATCTGTAGAAGCAAGGGCTTGAGTGCTGATGATGTCTGCGATGGAGTCACTGAACTGAGGTCGAGGTCCGGGGGGGTCTGTAGATGAGGGTACCCCTGAGGGTGGTCTTGGGGTCTATGTGGATTTGGAAGTGCATGTGTTCCGCAGTGCTGAGGGTGGACGATGGCGATCCCTCCTCCTGGTCTGTTGGTGCGGCCTCTAAGGGTGATCTTGTAACCATCTGGGTTGGCTATGGCGATGTCGGGAGCTGAGGATGGGTTCATCCAGGTCTCTGTCAGGAATGCGATGTCCGGGGAGGAGGAGACGAGAAGGTCCCAGAGCTCGATGGCGTGCTTGTGGACAGAGCGGGTGTTGAGAAGGATACACCTGAGGTGGTTGTGTCCGGTTCTGGCGGGTGAGGTGGTGGCTCAGAGGGTGGAGAAGCTGCAGCTCCGGCAGGAGAAAGGTTCGTGGGCAATCTTTGGTGAGGCCTGGAAGCAGGTGGTAGAGCGGCCAGTGTTGAGGGCGTGGATGGCGTTGGTGTCGTAGTGGCGTCTGGTGCCAGGGGGATCTCGGAGGCCAGGGGGACTGGCTCTGGGCGCGGTCCAGGCACGGATGGGCGCAGACGGGCTTGCCTCTGGCACGCCACCGGTGCGGCCGCACAGTGGCCGCCATTAAGAGGGGGAGGTGGGAGGGAGAAGCAGCTGGGAGGTGGGAGGGAAGCGCGAATGGGCACGTGAGGGAGACAAGGCCGTGGGGGACGCAGCGGCAGGGGAACCACGAGGGAAGCACAAGGAATGAAACAGGGCAAGAAAATAGAGAAACAGTGAAAAGGGCACAAAAAACAGAGCAAGAAAAACAGAGAAGCAGTGAAAAAGAAAGTGAAAAACAGGCACAAGGCAAACAGATAGACAATACTTACGGCACCACTAGACCACCAGGGATGAGGCGCAGGCGGGGGCCTGCAGGTGGAAGAGGGCCTTGAACTCGCAGTAGCAGCTGCGAGGGTGGGGAGAGGGACACGGGCACAACGGTGGATATGTGCTGGGGCGGGAGCTTCTCCTGACCTCAAAAGCAGGTCAAGGGTTGCTGCTTTTTCCGGTGTTTAGCCCGCCTACACAGCACCGGTAAACTACTAAAAACATGCGAGGCTCGATGTTTTCAGCCTGGGGTCCGGACTACTTTATCTGTTTATTATTCACGCAGCGTGATCGCGCTGCATTTTACACAGCGCAATGGCCCTGCGTTTTTTCTTTACAACGCTAATAACTCTAACGTGAGCAAATGCGAGACCCGTTGCCTTGAAAATGCTTGTTATGTTTGTAATTTCAGCAATCCTGCTCCCATTATGATTGATCCGTTTTGCATGAATGATTTCCCCAACTCCCCATATGGTCCCTGGCTCTCATAAAGGTCAAGGGTTAATCATTCTACTCATTGTTGCAATCATCCTGACCTTTGCACCCTGTAAGACAACAGAACTTAATTGTGGCCACCTCCTAATTACCTAAGGGTCAGTCATTAAATCAGCAAGATTGGCTCTTGCTCAGATCAGACCTGCTTGTGCGCTTGTGAGCTTAGGTACATACTAAACTTACGCCTGGTGATACGCGCCATGCTTACACCAGAACGCGCAACTGCGAATGGCAGGAAGCGGACACTGGTCACAAATCGTACTTGCCCCAGGCACATTTCACCACTTGTTCCTGGGGCTAAATGGCTCCAGAAGCCCTTATGTGCAATCTTTCACTGCTGGATCCCAGAAAGGCCCCTTTCCTGGCTTCGTGCAGTCTGCATCCGTGCTTTGAAGTCGTCACCCTTGACGACAATACATGTGCGCTGAGGCCTTTCCCCCTGCTCTGGAGAATTATGGGAATTTCACTTTCTGCTTGTTACGCGAAATGCCTGAAATTATGCAATTACGCCCGTTGCGTAATTAGGCAAAGTACGTGGTACATTTTTAACCAAAAGCACACAGGAATAACAACAATGTCCAGAACACGAATATCTGTGGACGCCATTTGTGTACTTTCTGTTATTTTTTTACCGCCAGAGATATTGACAAGAGGACACATTTTGCGCTAAAATATAGCACTAAGGGCCAGATGTACGAAAGGATTTTACCCATTCTGTGTCTATGGGAAAAAGCTTTCGTACAAAAGGCCCTAAATGACTGATTACATATTTGCATAATTACACATAATTTTCCATAATTTTCCCCAAACTTTGTGTAACTATGCAAAAGCAAATTAAACGAGTTTTGCACGCCCCTATTTAAAGTGAGACCAGAGCTGGGCTCTGTAGTCAGAGGGCAGGGAAGGGGGACGGGAAACTCCCGGGTCCCCCTTCTCTGCCATTCATCTCTGGGGGAGATCACTCCCACCCCCCACAAGTAAACAGCTGTTTACCTGGGGCAGCCTCACCTGCCTTTGTGCTCCTGTTTTGTGTTGCTCCAGATAGGAATCTCCCAGCCTCTATCTGCCTTTCACCCCCCACCCCATCCCCTGCACCTCCCTGCTCATATTTGTCACAAACACCATGGCTGGATCAGTCTGCGTAGAAACCACAGAAAGTGTAAAACTGCTGAGAACCAGCGGCGGAACTGATCTGCTGGAATACAGAAGGGCCTTTGGCAACTTGAGTATAAAGATGGCTCAGAACAGGCCCGGTTCCAGGAATTTATATCTGGATGGGCCAAGGGTGCGTTTGGGTGGGCCAATGTGTGCCCAGTTTTCCACAGTTCTGGAGGTAACCTACAACCTTGGCTCTGGTGCCACTGCACCTGTTGCATCATTGGCAGGTAAACCCCTGTCTCCTCTTCCCCGACACACACCTCCCCACTGCAGCTCGCCTCAGACACAAGCTATGGTCGCCACCGGGCTGTTAGTAGAAAATTAGGGAAAATCATCTGAAAGTGCTATTTTTCTCCCTATTAGTAAACAAGTAAAACAGCTATTATTAAAACAATGCACTATTAAATGTATTCTAGCGATTTCTCGTTGACCCCTGACTGGTAATTAAAGTAAACAAAAGTGAAACAAAAAAATCATATTTGCTGACACGGGGAAGCCCTTAACAGGTGCTTTCTCTGTGGCCTCTTTTGCTGTTACTGGGAGGGCCAAAGGTCATGTTTGGGTGGGCCTGGCCCACCTGGCCCACCCACTAGAACCGGGCCTGGCTCGGAAACTTCCAGTTGCAAAGATTTCCTGACCAGAAGCCTGGGGTTCCATACCAGTGGCTACTGGGAGATTCCTTTGAGCTCCAGAGTTGGGGTGCTGACTGTCAATTCCTCTGGTTGGGTTCAAGGCTGTTAGGCAGACCCACTGGAATTATGCGACTGTGCAGCTGCAGCGATTTTTTGCATAATTATAGATTTGCCACACAATTCATCATCAGCTGCATAATCTGTAGATTTTGGCAAAAAAATGTTCCTTGCTCAGAAGGTTCAAATTTACTAAAAGCGCAGCAACACGTGTTGCTATGCAGTGAAAGGCCCTTTGCAAAGGTTCACTGGTCACCTTTCTGTTGCTTATTGTTATTTTGTGGGTGTTAAACTGGTACTATTGAAGTTCAACCAATTCCAAGACAGTGTTAACAAGTTTAAAAATGACAAAATAATAAGTAAAACTATCACAAAATGTGCCGCATTACGCCACATAATTAGCTTTTTTTCCCCCATAATTTACTCAACCATGCTGCATAGTTTGGCCCTCCACTGCTGCATAATACCCGTGGCCCTGCCGGTAAGTAACCTGGGGAAGAGTCAAGTAGCCTGCCTGCTATGGCCGGCTGAAATTGATTCTGAAGAAGAGAGCTGGGTGACCATGCAGGAAGGGCATTGGGGTTCCCCTTGCATGAAGAAGACACTGCTTAGAAGAAGCAAGGATAGCAAAAGGGCTTGTCCAACTAATTCAGCTACTCGGCCACTGGGTGTCACCTGCACCGAGGGGCTGTAAGATGATACCGAGGCCCAGATGTGTAGCCACCAGAGGCCAGATCAACAGTGGGTGGTGGGGGTCCAAGAATACATCAGAAAGGCTGTTGCGTAGAGGGCACATTTATGCACACAGTCTGGGGGTGCCCCATGCTGCAGGACTACTGGTCCGGTGTTGCCCGGGTGGTGTCCCAAGTCACTACCCTAGAGATACCACTAGACCCCAAATGGTTCCTGTTGGGGATCTCGGGAGACAGCACATGGCCCAGGTACCAGGGGATTTGGTTGAGCTTGGCGGTGGGAGTGGCCAAGCGCAACATAGCGAGAGCCTGGGGAAGTCCAATCCCCCCCAGGTTGGGGGATTGGCAGGTTGACCTGGATTGGTGCCAGAGAGCCGAGAAGGTTGTATACCTAGGGAGGGGACGTCCGAAAAAATGGGAGAAAGTTTGGGGTGCATGGGCGTCTGTCAGAAGCCAGGACACGGAGGTGCAGCAAGGACGGAGCTAAGAGAGCTGAGATTGGGGGATGGGCTGAGTTTTCTTTTCAATAACAAAATGGCCGTAAAAGCGCCACTTGTGGAATTCGTCGGTAAACTCTATGATGCCAAGAAATTTCAGTTTAAATGGTTAATGTGCAAAACCTATGCTCCATTGTACTTTATGGTGAGAACCCTGTTTCTTTATGGCTCAATAAAAAGATATATATGTAAAAAAAAAAGAATACATCAGAACTCTGCGTGCTCCAGCGCTCCTCCAACTTACTATACAGACGCTGCTGTGATTTTGCTGACATTCCAGGCACTGGCGACATCTTAAGAATTTTAGGGGCCCTAGGCCAAACGTATATTGGGGGTCTCTGTTCGGAACAACTTTGAATTTATGATCTAATTACAGCTCTTTCACGCTCTCTTCGGCCAGGTTCCTGACACACTGACTAGCACACTGGTCCAAATTCTAAATATATTTCCATCTAATATTTAGGGATAGAAATGTGTGTTTTCATTTTTACAACACAGCAGCAGCTCACTAATATTATTGCAAATAATCTCTGTGACCCTCTCCTGCTTCGAAGATGCAAGGTGCTGTTTCGATCTAAAAGAAACTTTTTATGGTTGTTGCATGGTGTTGAAAAAACATAAACTCAACATTTCTCTGAAAAATGCCTGTACAGACTCCGGACTGCCACACATTACCCGTATTAAAAATAAATTAAAAGAAAACAACATTTAAAACCATCTATGTTTAAGAATCGCTCAAGGTCATCATGGCAAGACTCTCTACAGAGCAGGCCCGGCTCTATCAGGGGGCCCACTGAAAGGCTGGGGCCAGAATCCACTTTGCCCATGCCTTAAAACATCTCTGACCAGCAATCATTGAGCACAGAGGGTCAGCGGGCTGGAGCCGTGGCCACTCTAGCTGCACACTGAGGGCTGCTCAACCACCACCACAGGGGAGTAGTGCCTTGAGACCCTCACGGGTGAGTAGCACGCGCTATACATATTTTGATTGATTGATTGACCACTCCCGAAGGCCTCCATGTATGCAGAAGCCACCTACACTGGAAGAACTCACAAACTATCCCTAGGGTCAGAGGAGTATTATGGCATTGTGCCTGCAACGTGCGAGAACGCTGAGCTTAACTGGGTGGGGGGAGAAACTGGGCTTGTGACTGCAGAATAGAGCAAACCCCACAGGATCCACTCCTGGAAGCCTCCCCGTGATGCTCACACATTGGCCCAACCTCCAGTGCCATTTCCTAAAGAGACTGTCCCAGATCACTGTGTGTACTGTTTCCCATTGCTGCTCCTTAATTATAACTTCTGTGTCTTGTGCGCAGTATATTTTCTGGTCCGCATAGTATTAAATTAGGTTGTGTTTTCTTAATGCTGCGTAGGAACTCAGCAGCAGTTTATTGATTGTTACTCAATGTTTATTGGTTGCTGGGCCTCTAACCCCACCCCACATCCCTGAGTAAGTCTAAGAGTCAAGTGCTAAAGTATGTGGCAATTCTGTGTCCAATAGTAGGGTGAAGGCCCTGGACACCAGTGGTAAACGGCTACGGGTGACTCAATCTGAACCGAGTAGTCCCTGGTTGGGCAGGTGTACTGAAAAAGTTATTGCTACTAGTAATTATAATCATACTATTAGCACCACTACTAGGAATATTAATACTATCACTAATATTATTACTCCTCTTACTACTAGGGTTGGGTGGAACTCACAGAGTTTCATTCCACGGAATTCTGCGAAGTTGCATGAAAAGTCCCTGAGATTCCATGGAGTTCCACAAATTGGTGGAAATCAGCATATCGCACTGCTCGTGCTGACTTTTAGCGCCAGGAGCACGTTCTGCACTGACAAGTCAGCAAAAACAGCACCATGTGGCGTGCCAGAGGGCACTGCTTTTCAAGCTGGTTTTGCTGCCGTTCGAGTAGCGGCTTTCTCATCATAAAGGATTGTGACCGCCTGCGAACGCCCGTGTAGAGAAAATCTCTCCAGGTGCCTTCCTAGTGCCTGAAAATCACCCCGGAGGATGCCAATCCCTGCTCGTGCTCGCCGACTTACCATTGACGAGCTGAGTGGAAGAAAAAACGTCACCATGTGTTAGTTGGCAGAATTTGGCTGGAACTCTGCATTACAAGCGTCAGTGGAGCAGAATTTATCACCCACCCCTACTTACTACTACTTCCTCTATTACTGTTGGTATAACTACAGGTACCAGTACCATTCTTCATAGCAGTAGTAGTACACTGATGCTATCACTTTTTCTAGTATTTCTAGTAGTAAAAGTGGTTTTACTAGTAGTGGTACTAGTAACACTGGTCCTATAAATACTAGTAGACATACTATTACTACAAGTAGTACTAATGTCACTACAGCTGCTACTTCTAGTAATAGTAACAGGTTTACTATTAGCGGCAGGTGTTCTATTACTATTTTAATTAGATATGCAGGTACCAATAAAACTACTAGTAGACATAGTTCTGCAACAAGTAATACTAATGTTACTACAGCTGCTACTTCTAGTGACAGTGCCAGGTGTACTATGACTTCTATGTGTTCTGTTACTATTATAATTAAATATACAGGTACCAATACAACTACTGTGGACATAGTTCTACTACAAGTATTAGTGATGTAACTACAGCTGCTGCCTCATAGTGATAGTACCAGGTTTACTATTAGTTGTATGTGTTCTATTACTATTATAATTGCATACACAGGTGCCAGTACACCTACTAGTAGACATTGCTCTACTACAAGTAATACTAATGTCAATACAGCCGCTTCTGATAGTAACAGATTTACTATTAGTAGTATGTGCTCTATTAATATTATAATTACATACACAGGTACCAGTACAACTGCTAGTAGACCTATTTCTACTACAAGTAGTACTAATGTCACTGCAGCTGCTGTTCTATTGATAGTGCCGGGTTTACTATTAGTTGTATACACTCTGTTACTATTATAATTACACGCACAGGTACCGGTCCAACTACTAGTAGACATAGTCCTACTACACTAAGTACTAATGTCACTACAGCCGCTGCTTCTACTGATAGTGCCAGGTTTACTATTAGTTGTATGTGCTGTATTAATGTAATTACATACACAGGTACCGGTACAACTGCTATTAGACTTAATTCTACTACAAGTGTCATATACAGGTACCAGTGCAGCTAGTTATCCTATTAAAGCAGCTATTAGAGGTAGCCTTGGTGGAACTGTCGCTACAACTATTATCACTACTATTACCCTGATCACAACTCCTATTACTGAGAAAGTCACTAGTGCTACAACCAGTTATCCAATGACTACAAGCACTACTATTATTAATAGAAACAATATCACAGGTGTTACTGTTACTACTAACACTGGTATTACAGCCGCTTATATTTCCATGCATCTACTTTTAATCCCTTTCCATCAAATACTACATTCCATCAAATGCTACTGTTAACACTACTACACTAAACTACAAGGAGTACTGCTATTACTATCACTAATATTATTACTCCTGCCACTACTATTTGCTTTATTACTATTGGTACAATTATAGGTACTAGTATTAATGTGCATTGCAATATCAATATACTGATACTACCCCTCTTACAAGTATTTCTAATAGTAGAAGTGGTTCTGCTAGTAGTGGCACTGATGATATTAATTCTACTAATATTAGTAGTCATAGTTCTACTACAAGTATTTCTAATCTCACTCCAGCCTCTCCTTTTACTGATAGTACCAGGTTTGTTATTAGCTGTATGTTTTCTATTACTATTATAATTGCATACTGTTGGAAATGGCCCTTTTTGCAGGGTTATCCCCAAACGTTTTGCCTTCTTCCTCCTATTTTTTTAGGTCGGTCTTTGCTGGTTTATTGTCTCTGCGCACTTTACCACTTGTAATCAGTGCTAAAGTGCAAGTGCTCCCTATTGAAATTGTACTGGAGATTGGGTTATCCGTGATTGGCATATTTGATTTACTAGTAAAGTGCACCAGAGGTGCCAAGGGCCTGTAAATCAGATGCTACTAGTGGGCCTGCAGCACTGGATATGCCACCCACATTAGTAGCCCTGTAAACATGGTTCCGACCTGCCACTGCAGTGTCTGTGTGTGCAGTTTTATACTGTCAGTTCGATTTGGCAAGTGCACCCACTTGCCAGGCCTCAACCTTCCCTTTTACTACATGTAAGACACCCCTAAGGTAGGCCCTAGGTAGCCCCGGGGGCAGGGTGCAGTGTATGTTTAAGGTAGGACATATACTAGTGTGTTTTATATGTCCTAACAGTGAAATACTGCCAAATTTGGTTTTCACTGTGCAAGGCCTGTCCCTCTCATAGGTTAGCATGGGGGCTGCCTTTAAATATCCTTAAAGCGTAGATTACCTTTGAGAGCAGATAAAAATGTGGAGTTTAGGGTCTCTGAACTCACAATTTAAAAATACATATTTTAGTGAAGTTGGTTTTTAAATTGTCTGTTTGAAAATGCCACTTTTAGAAAGTAGGCATTTTCTTGCTTAATCCATTCTGTGACTCTGCCTGTTTGTGGATTCCCTGTCTGGGACAGTTTGACAGTTGGGTTGTTCACACCTCTCCTCTAGACAGTGACACAAAGGGGCTGGGGTGTAACCTACATATCTTGATTAGCCATCTGTGCTGGAAGGGAGGGGAGGAGTGGTCATTCACACCTGAAAGGTCTGTGCCTGCCCTCACACAATGCCGTCTCCGATCCCCTGGTGAGTGTCTGGGGCCTGGCCTGGACAAGGAAGGATCTTGCAAACACTTGAGACTTCTAGTAACAGTATCAGGTTTACTATTAGTTGTATGTGTTTTTTACTACTATAAGTATATACACATGTACCAGTACAACTACTAGTAGACAGAGTTCTGCTACAAGTAGTACTAATGTCACTACAGCTGCTGTTTCTTGTAACTGTACCACGTTTACTATTAGTTGTGTGTGTTTATTACTAATATAATTACATATATAGCTACCAATAAAACTATTAGTAGACATCGGGCCTGATTACGAGGCTGGCGGTCATGAGACCGCCATCACCGATGTGAAGGTCGGACCGCCTCCCTCGAGGCAGACCGACTACCACATTACAACACAGGCAGGCAGGAGCGCCTGAAGACTGCCGTCCCCGCCAGGAAGATTGTTCTCGATGGGCTGACGGTGGTCTAAGTTGTGGTCAGCCACGGTGACGCTGCACTCATCGCCACTGTGCGGATTACAACTCAACTTTCTGCCAGCCTTTTCATTGCGGGACCCCGTCATGAAAAGGCTGGCAGAAAGCCAGTGCTGGGGGCCCCCCCGTCCAGCCACCCTCAGAATGCGCACTGTCTGCAAAGCATTGGCGGTCCCATGGTGGGACCGCTAATATCATAATGAAGCCCATAGTCCTACTACAAGTAATGCTAATATCTAAGTCATCTAGATGCATATTCCTTGCCTTAGAATTTACCCCAGGGGTCAGTCTGGATCCAGAGATTTTTCTTCAAGAAGTACTCTTGTGCGCTATCAGGTGGCATCGGTCGGCTCCGTGTTCGTTGTTGGCATTGTGGTCTCCGTGATGACGTCACGGTTGTATATAGGTGCCACCCCAGTGCGCTGACGTCAGTTCTTCTCTTTGCATGCCAGCCTAAGTGCAGATCCGGAGAAGATCTACCCTCAGTCGCTTTTTGACTGACTTTCAGCCTTTTTGTCAAACTTTTTGACTTCTTGGTGTGTCGAGATGTCTTTCCATAAGACCAGATTCACGTTGTGTGACTCCTGTCACCGCATGATGTCGGTGAGGGATCTGCACCTCGTGTCCTTGTGGTGTCTGGAGCGTGACCCTGACCCAAAGTCGTGCTTCGATTTCCGGGCCATGAACCCGAAGGCTTTGACGGAGCGAGCGGTCCTTAAAGCTCATAGCGGCCCAGCATTATGCTCCACGTTGCTCCCAGTCTCCCAAGCGAAGAAGGTCACGAGACGGTTGTGGAGCCATCTCTGCTCGTCCTTGTCCCACTCCAAGTCCTCAGGACATTCTGGTCACCAGAAGAAGAAGTTGAAGGGTAACAAGCGTTCTTTGACTTCACCCCATCGCTCAGCCAATGCGACGCGGGAGGAACATTGTCCTTCTAGGACTCCGTCCTTGGAGCCTGCTTCTGGGTTGGCTCAGTGCCTCCCCGAGTTTCCGGGAGCTGCAGCCACCCCTGTCCAACTCAAAGAGTTTTATAAGACCCTCCTGTGACGCCGTCAGACCCAGTAGGGTCTGCAGGAGCCACCTCAGGTCCCGCGCCATCGGCTTCAGCCGTAGGCTCTGAAGGGTACCCCAGGATCCGTTTCTGGATCCGAGCCGACACTGGTCGAGCCATTGCAACCTTAACCAGTGCAGAAGTTGACGCTTTTGATGTTGGTTGGGCCCATAATCACTGTCGATCCCATACTTATTCCCGACTCTGACCCAGAGGCGGAATGACATCCTTCAACTCCGATTCCAACTTCGACAGGGACATCACTCCCCAGGTTGGATCCTGACCCTTATACCTTTGGGTCTGGGTACAGTGAGAGTATGGAGGGGTCGCTGGGCCCTCAAATACTACATTCCATCAAATGCTACTGTTAACACTACTACACTAAACTACAAGGAGTACTGCTATTACAATCACTAATATTATTACTCCTGCCACTACTATTTGCTTTATTACTATTGGTACAATTACAGGTACTAGTATTAATGTGCATTACAATATCAATATACTGATACTACCCCTCTTACAAGTATTTCTAATAGTAGAAGTGGTTCTGCTAGTAGTGGCACTGATGATATTAATTCTACTAATATTAGTAGTCATAGTTCTACTACAAGTATTTCTAATCTCACTCCAGCCTCTCCTTTTACTGATAGTACCAGGTTTGTTATTAGCTGTATGTTTTCTATTACTATTATAATTGCATACTGTTGGAAATGGCCCTTTTTGCAGGGTTATCCCCAAACGTTTTGCCTTCTTCCTCCTATTTTTTTAGGTCGGTCTTTGCTGGTTTATTGTCTCTGCGCACTTTACCACTTGTAATCAGTGCTAAAGTGCAAGTGCTCCCTATAGAAATTGTACTGGAGATTGGGTTATCCGTGATTGGCATATTTGATTTACTAGTAAAGTGCACCAGAGGTGCCAAGGGCCTGTAAATCAGATGCTACTAGTGGGCCTGCAGCACTGGTTATGCCACCCACATTAGTAGCCCTGTAAACATGGCTCCGACCTGCCACTGCAGTGTCTGTGTGTGCAGTTTTATACTGTCAGTTCGATTTGGCAAGTGCACCCACTTGCCAGGCCTCAACCTTCCCTTTTACTACATGTAAGACACCCCTAAGGTAGGCCCTAGGTAGCCCCGGGGGCAGGGTGCAGTGTATGTTTAAGGTAGGACATATACTAGTGTGTTTTATATGTCCTAACAGTGAAATACTGCCAAATTTGGTTTTCACTGTGCAAGGCCTGTCCCTCTCATTGGTTAGCATGGGGGCTGCCTTTAAATATCCTTAAAGCGTAGATTACCTTTGAGAGCAGATAAAAATGTGGAGTTTAGGGTCTCTGAACTCACAATTTAAAAATACATATTTTAGTGAAGTTGGTTTTTAAATTGTCTGTTTGAAAATGCCACTTTTAGAAAGTAGGCATTTTCTTGCTTAATCCATTCTGTGACTCTGCCTGTTTGTGGATTCCCTGTCTGGGTCAGTTTGACAGTTGGGTTGTTCACACCTCTCCTCTAGACAGTGACACAAAGGGGCTGGGGTGTAACCTACATATCTTGATTAGCCATCTGTGCTGGAAGGGAGGGGAGGAGTGGTCATTCACACCTGAAAGGTCTGTGCCTGCCCTCACACAATGCCGTCGCCGATCCCCTGGTGAGTGTCTGGGGCCTGGCCTGGACAAGGAAGGATCTTGCAAACACTTGAGACTTTGCTTTGAGGTTTGACAACTACTGATAGCACCAGGTTTGCTATTAGTTGTACATGTACTTTTACCGTTATAATTACATAACCAGGTACAATACAACTACTACTAGACATAATTCTACTACAGGTACTACTAATGTTACTATAGCTGCTACTTCTAGTGATAGCATCAGGTTTACCATTTGTTCTATGGGTTCTGTTACTATTATAGTTACATACACAGGTACCAGTACAACTGCAAGTAGAAATAGTTCTACTATAAGTACTACTAATGTTACTAAAGCTGCTACCTCTAGTAACAGTACCAGGATTACTAATAGTTGTATGTGCTCTATTACTGTTATAATTACATACACAGGTACCAGTACAAATGCTAGTAGACATATTTCTACTACAAGTAGTACTAATGTCACTGCAGCTGCTGCTTCTAGTAACAGTATCAGGTTTACTATTAGTTGTATGTGTTTTTTTACTACTATAAGTATATACACATGTACCAGTACAACTACTAGTAGACAGAGTTCTGCTACAAGTAGTACTAATGTCACTACAGCTGCTGTTTCTTGTAACTGTACCACGTTTACTATTAGTTGTGTGTGTTTATTACTAATATAATTACATATATAGCTACCAATACAACTATTAGTAGACATCGGGCCTGATTACGAGGCTGGCGGTCATGAGACCGCCATCACCGATGTGAAGGTCGGACCGCCTCCCTCGAGGCAGACCGACCACCACATTACAACACAGGCAGGCAGGAGCGCCTGAAGACTGCCGTCCCCGCCAGGAAGATTGTTCTCGATGGGCTGACGGTGGTCTAAGTTGTGGTCAGCCACGGTGACGCTGCACTCATCGCCACTGTGCTGATTACAACTCAACTTTCTGCCAGCCTTTTCATTGCGGGACCCCGTCATGAAAAGGCTGGCAGAAAGCCAGTGCCGGGAGCCCCCCCGTCCAGCCACACTCAGAATGCGCACTGTCTGCAAAGCATTGGCGGTCCCATGGTGGGACCGCTAATATCGTAATGAAGCCCATAGTCCTACTACAAGTAATGCTAATATCTAAGTCATCTAGATGCATATTCCTTACCTTAGAATTTACCCCAGGGGTCAGTCTGGATCCAGAGATTTTTCTTCAAGAAGTACTCTTGTGCGCCATCAGGTGGCATCGGTCGGCTCCGTGTTCGTTGTTGGCATTGTGGTCTCCGTGATGACGTCACGGTTGTATATAGGTGCCACCCCAGTGCACTGACGTCAGTTCTTCTCTTTGCATGCCAGCCTAAGTGCAGATCCGGAGAAGAGCTACCCTCAGTCGCTTTTTGACTGACTTTCAGCCTTTTTGTCAAACTTTTTGAATTCTTGGTGTGTCGAGATGTCTTTCCATAAGACCAGATTCACGTTGTGTGACTCCTGTCACCGCATGATGTCGGTGACGGATCTGCACCTCGTGTCCTTGTGGTGTCTGGAGCGTGACCCCGACCCAAAGTCGTGCTCCGATTCCCAGGCCATGAACCCGAAGGCTTTGACGGAGCGGTCCTTAAAGCTCATAGCGGCCCAGCATTATGCTCCACGTTGTTCCCAGTCTCTCAAGCGAGGAAGGTCACAAGACGGTTGTGGAGCCATCTCTGCTCGTCCTTGTGCCACTCCAAGTCCTCAGGACATTCTGGTCACCAGAAGAAGAAGTTGAAGGGTAACAAGCGTTCTTTGACTTCACCCATCGCTCAGCCAATGCGACGCGGGAGGAACATTGTCCTTCTAGGACTCCGTCCTTGGAGCCTGCTTCTGGGTTGGCTCAGTGCCTCCCCGAGTTTCCGGGAGCTGTAGCCACCCCTGTCCAACTCAAAGAGTTTTATAAGACCGTGCGCCTCATATCTAGGCACACTGACCCTCCTGTGACGCTGTCAGACCCAGTAGGGTCTGCGGGAGCCACCTCAGGTCCCGCGCCATCGGCTTCGGCCGTAGGCTCTGAAGGGCACCCCAGGATCCGTTTCTGGATCCGAGCCGACACTGGTCGAGCCATTGCAACCTTAACCAGTGCAGAAGTTGACGCTTTTGATGTCGGTTGGGCCCATAATCACTGTCTATCCCATACTTATTCCCGACTCTGACCCAGAGGCGGAATGACATCCTTCAACTCCGATTCCAACTTCGACAGGGACATCACTCCCCAGGTTGGATCCTGACCCTTGTACCTTTGGGTATGGGTACAGTGAGAGTATGGAGGGGTCGCTGGGCCCTCAAGAGTACCAGCTTGAAGACCCTTACATGGACAGGGCTCAGGACCTGGATGAAGCCAGTGGGTTGGACACCTCCCGTGACTCTGGCATGCTTTTCCCCCCACCGCGGCTATGGAGGAGGGAGCCTCCTATTCGATGGTGGTGCGAAGGGCAGCTGAGGCCCTGGTCCTCAAGTTGCCTTCAGTGACAGTCAGGACTAACCTACTGACTGAGGTGCTTCAACCCGGGGCTTCCACATCACAACCCCTACTGCCCTTCAATGAGGCCCTCACTGATGTCCTGCTGGGGACGTGGTTGAAACCCAGAACAGGGGCTCCTGTCAACAGGACAATTACCTGCCGCCCTAGGCCTGCACCTAACGACCCTAAATTCTTGACCCAACACCCTACACCTGAGAGCTCAGTCATTAAGGCTTCTTCCTCTTTGGTGCATTCCCTTCCGCACCCCCAGACAGGTAATCAAATTGACTGGACCAACTTGGGAAGAAATTGTTGTCTTCCTCCAGTCTGGCATTGTGGTCCGTGAACACTGCATGCCTTTTGGGCCACTACACCCAAACTTTATGGGATACGGTTGCGCAGGTGCTGCCACAGGTCCCGGGGGAAGCCCAGGCTGTTCTCTCCCAAGCTGTTGCTGACGGGAGAGACGCAGTCAAATTCACGATTCGAGGTGAACTGGGCACCACCGACTCACTGGGCAGATCGGTTGCGTCAGCAGTGGCCCTTCGGCACTACGCTTGGTTGAGGAAGTCTGGATTTTCGGGGGATGTCAAGCAATCACTTATGGACATGCCCTTCGATTTGCACCCATCTCTTCGGAGACAAAGTGGACTCAGCGCTCGAGCACTTTAAGGAGTCCCAGGCTACGGCTCGGTCCCTTGGTCTCGCAGCTGCTCCTCGTCCCCCTCAGACGGCTTTTCACCTCTTTTGTGGCTCCTGAAGGGGCCCCCAACCACATCCATTTCCCTCCAGCCACCCTGCCACGCATGCTGCCCAGCCTCTGTGTGGCAGAGGATGCGGGATCCAAAGTTCCCGTGGGTCAGAGAGCCAGCGGTCGGCTCAAGTAGTACTAATGTCACTACAGCTACTGCTTCTGGTAACAGCACCAGGTTTACTATTAGTTGTATGTAAAGAAAAGCCTTAGGCAAAGCACAGTAGGGTAGTAAGGGTGAAAGGCGCCGCACATCTAGGCAGTAAAACAATAATTTTAGACAAGTATCAAAGTAACCGCAAAGTCTGGTGCAAACTGGCCCAGTGCCTTACTACCCGGTAGGCACCAAACAGGGTATTGGAATACCCAAAGACAAAATTGGACAAATTGGCCACAGCACACAGAAAGTATAGTCCAGTAGTATGGCAGGGATAAGTATCCCTTATGGTATGTTGCTATGATGCAAAGTTGAATGGAGTCTCAAGTCCTGTTTGTAGAGGGTGTCTTTTATTTGTAGATGGTGGAAATCATTGTGTCATCAGCGAGATACAGCCAACACGTGTTTCGTCACAACAGTGACTTTATCAAGGCTGCAAAATGATAATCGAAACAAGAGTTTTGGCATATAGAAGTATATGGGCACAGGAGTGTGTTTGTAAGAGAGCATGTGAAGAAGATTCCAAAACTGGATAATAGTAACCAGTGAGCCATGTGTGAGCTAAGTGGGCATTAAAAGGTGGGTAAGTGAGAGGTTAAAAAATCTGGCAAACATAGTAAGTGGTAGGGACCCGAAGTGCAAGATATGAGAAAAAGTGTAAGTCACCGTGCTGTGAAATCAAGAAAGAATGTTTCAAAGGTATATGGACAGAGTATACGGTGGATAGAAACCATTACGTTCCTGGAATAAGTAAGAGACGAATGTAAGGTGAAGAGAGATAGGTTTGAAAGCTGAATACATACGGAAAGACTGAGACAAGACGATCAGAAAAGTAGAAGAATACAGATACAATAATGGAGTTGAAAAAATCAAATGGAAGGGCCAAGTATGTGGCTCATACCTGGGCCAGCCGGCCAGGATGGTGCGTAACGAAGGTAAGTAATGAGGGAGCCTCGTGATCAGTTGAGTGGGCTCAGGAACGTTAGTGGTGACTGAGAAAGGAGACAACGGTAGTCAAGTGAACAAGATTAGAGTAGAGAAAAGAATAAAAAAGAAAATTTAGAAACAAAAAAGAAAAGAAAAAGAGGAACAAAAAAGTCTAGGGAAAAGGTATATATATAGTACATAAAGAGTTTATAGAGAGAAAAAGGAACAAAAGTACATACCTTCTTAGGGTAGACCTAATGAGAGTATGGTTGAGTGAGAAAAAATGATGAATGCAGACCCTGGTAAGCCTGTGGTTGGAACCTAATAAGTGATGGATATGAGGGAAAGGGAAAAGAAAACTGGGCTATTATCATGTAATTGAGGGAAAATGCACATGAATTGCGTAATTGCTGTGTACAGACCAAGCTAAATAGCTAGTAGGAACGGTAGTAAGGCCATTACTTTTACCGATATCAGGTCTCCCAATTCCTCGGGACCACGTTTAGCTTACGTTAATGTGTTTTACCGTCTAGATCACTTGTTCTATAGTTATTGTTCATTATATCTTTCACAATTATGACGACCTTGTCACCTCACAGGACTTCATTTCATTTTAGTCTTTTCTAATAACACTACCGTTCCTACTAGCTATTTAGCTTGGTCTGTACACAGCAATTACGCAATTCATGTGCATTTTCCCTCAATTACATGATAATAGCCCAGTTTTCTTTTCCCTTTCCCTCATATCCATCACTTATTAGGTTCCAACCACAGGCTTACCAGGGTCTGTATTCATCATTTTTTCTCACTCAACCATACTCTCATTAGGTCTACCCTAAGAAGGTATGTACTTTTGTTCCTTTTTCTCTCTATAAACTCTTTATGTACTATATATATACCTTTTCCCTAGACTTTTTTGTTCCTCTTTTTCTTTTCTTTTTTGTTTCTAAATTTTATTTTTTATTCTTTTCTCTACTCTAATCTTGTTCATTGACTACCGTTGTCTCCTTTCTCAGTCACCACTAACGTTCCTGAGCCCACTCAACTGATCACGAGGCTCCCTCATTACTTACCTTCGTTACGCACCATCCTGGCCGGCTGGCCCAGGTATGAGCCACATACTTGGCCCTTCCATTTGATTTTTTCAACTCCATTATTGTATCTGTATTCTTCTACTTTTCTGATCGTCTTGTCTCAGTCTTTCCGTATGTATTCAGCTTTCAAACCTATCTCTCTTCACCTTACATTCGTCTCTTACTTATTCCAGGAACGTAATGGTTTCTATCCACCGTATACTCTGTCCATATACCTTTGAAACATTCTTTCTTGATTTCACAGCACAGTGACTTACACTTTTTCTCATATCTTGCACTTCGGGTCCCTACCACTTACTATGTTTGCCAGATTTTTTAACCTCTCACTTACCCACCTTTTAATGCCCACTTAGCTCACACATGGCTCACTGGTTACTATTATCCAGTTTTGGAATCTTCTTCACATGCTCTCTTACAAACACACTCCTGTGCCCATATACTTCTATATGCCAAAACTCTTGTTTCGATTATCATTTTGCAGCCTTGATAAAGTCACTGTGGTGACGAAACACGTGTTGGCTGTATCTCGCTGATGACACAATGATTTCCACCATCTACAAATAAAAGACACCCTCTACAAACAGGACTTGAGACTCCATTCAACTTTGCATCATAGCAACATACCATAAGGGATACTTATCCCTGCCATACTACTGGACTATACTTTCTGTGTGCTGTGGCCAATTTGTCCATATTAGTTGTATGTGTCCTGTTACTATAATAATGACATACACAGGAATCAGTACAACTACTAAAAAACATAGTTCTAGTACAAGTAATACTAATGTCACTACAGCTGCTGCTTCAGGTAACAGTACCAGGTTTACTATTAGGTGTATGTGTCCTGTTACTATAATAATGACATACACAGGTACCAGTACAACTACTAATAGACATATTTCTACTACAAGTAGTACTAATGTCACTACAGCTGCTGCTTCTGGTAACAGTACCAGGTTTGCTATGAGTTGCATGTGTTCTACTACTATTAGAATTTGATACACAGGTACTAGTAAAGCTACTAGTAGACATAGTTCTACTACAAGTGGTACTAATGTTGCTGCTACTTCTAGTGACAGTACAAGGTTTACTATTAGTTTTATGTGTTGTGTTATTATTATAATTATATACACAGGCACTAATACAACTACTAGTAGGCATAGTTCTAGTACAAGTTGTACTGATGCTAGTACAGCTGATACTTCTACTGATAGTGTCAGGTTTACTGTTAGTTGTGCGTGTTCTGTTACTGTTATAATTACATACACGTGTACCAGTACAACTACTAGTAGACATATTTCTACTACAAGTAGTACTAATGTCACAACAGCTGCTACGTCTAGTGATAGTACCAGGTTAACTATTAGTTGTATACATTCTGTTACTAATATATATATAAATACGCAGGTACCAGTGCAACTGCTAGTAGACATAGCCCTAATACAAGTAGTACTAATGTTACTACAACTGATACTTCTGGTGATAGTACTAGGTTAACTATTAGTTGTATACATTCTATTACTATTATAATTACATACACAAGTACCAGTACAACTACTAGTAGACCTATTTCAACTACAAGTAGTACTAATGTCAATACAGCCACTGCTTCTACTGATTGTACCGGGTTTACTATTTGTTGTCTGTGTTCTGTTACTATTATAATTACATACACAGGTACTAATACAACTACTAGTAGACATAGTTCTAGTACTAGATGTCCCGATGTTAGTACAGCTGCTACTTCTACTGATAGTACCAGGTTTACTATTAGTTGTATTTGCTCTGTTACTGTTATAATTACATACACAGGTACCAGTACAACTACTAGTAGACACAGTTCTAGTACTAGATGTCCCGATGTTAATACAGCTGCTACTTCTACTGATAGTATCAGGTTTACTATTAGTTGTATGTGCTCTGTTACTGTTATAATAACATACACAGGTACCAGTACAACTACTAGCAGACATAGTTCTAGTACTAGATGTCCCGATGTTAGTACAGCTGCTACTTCTACTGATAGTACCAGGTTTACTATTAGTTGTATTTGCTCTGTTACTGTTATAATTACATACACAGGTACCAGTACAACTACTAGTAGACACAGTTCTAGTACTAGATGTCCCGATGTTAGTACAGCTGCTACTTCTACTGATAGTATCAGGTTTAGTATTAGATGTATGTGCTCTGTTACTGTTATAATTACATACATGGGTACCAGTACAACTACTAGTAGACATATTTCTACTACAAGTAGTACCAATGTCACTGCAGCCGCTGCTTCTACTGATAGAGCCGGGTTTACTATTAGTTGTATGCACTCTGTTACTATTAGAATTACACACACAGGTACCGGTACAACTACTAGTAGACATAGTCCTACTACAAGTAGTACTAATGTCACTACAGCCACTGCTTCTACTGTTGTTCCGGGTTTACTATCAGTTGTAGGCACTATGTTGCTATTATAATTACACACCCTAGATATCTTGCTAAAGCAGGTACTAGAGATACAACTGCTACTAGTATTGTTGTTTCTTCCAACAGTGGTAGTGGAAGTATTGCTACAACTATTATCACTACTAGTACTCTGACCACACCCCCTGCTACTAGGAAAGTCGCTAGTGCTGGAACTAGTAATCCAGTGACTACAAGCGCTAGTATTACTGAGAGAACCAATATCACGGGTGTTACTGTTACTACAACCACTTGTATTTCCACAGCACCTACTTCTAGTACCTTTCCTACAAATACTGATAACACTATTAAAACACTACGAGTTCTGTTACTACTACTTTTACTGATATTCAGGCTATGACTGCTGGTAATGCTACTAGTAAGTTTACTACTAATAATAGAGTTTTTAATCTTACCTCTTGACTACTAGTTTACTTAATCTTCCTAAGTAATAAAGTATGTGATCCCTTTGAAATACTGCAGTGAGTGCTTTTGCGGCAGCGTCTTGAATGTCAGGAGGCGCTATACGGCTTAGGCACCAGACGTAGGTAGTGTGCTTCAAGGGGAACATCCGGATTAGTACCGAGCAGTAATAAAAGTGCCTGGAAGAGATTACTTGGGAACTTTATTGAAGACTAGACACCTCGCGGGGCGGGGGGGGGGGGGAGGGAGGGGGAGGGGTAGGGAGGCCCTTAACTTACTGACAGCTCCTTAATGTTACTGTACCTTATTTAATGATCTTTGTCTAACTCCTGGCTCATAGGTTAAAAGCACAGGTGGGCCTACTCGGCTTCCATCTTTCTAAGGTCGATGATTCGCGTTGTTATTCTTATTTACCTCTGACATTTCTTATTTATAGCCCAGTTTAATAACAGAAGTGTGACTCGGAGCACTGTGTAAAACATGGTTGTTGTATTATTGTTACTATTAGTTCATCAACTTCTTCCTTCGCAAAAACTGGGAGAGTCTTTACTTTATTTCCTCACATCGTGTGATCCTGGCCACGTGAGTTTAACAACGTGCACCTTTCCCTAAAACTGGGAGAGTCTTTACTTTATTTCCTCACATCGTGTGATCCAGGCCACATGAGTTTATCAACGTGCACCTTACCTAAAACTGGGAGAGTCTTTACTTTATTTCCTCACATCGTGTGATCCTGGCCACATGAGTTTATCAACGTGCACCTTACCTAAAATTGGGAGAGTCTTAATTTCCTCCCTTCGTGTGATCCTGGCCACATGAGTTTAACAACGTGCACCTTACCTAAAACTGGTAGACCCTTTACTTTATTTCATCGCATCGTGTATCCTGGCCAAATGAGTTTAACAACGTGCTCCTTACCTAAAATTGGGAGAGCCTTTACTTTATTTAATCACATCGTGTGATTCTGGCCACGAGTTTATCGCCTCCTACCATGGCTAAAATTAGCGGAACACTCACTTTATTTCATCACATCTTGTGATCCTGGGCACATGACTTTATGTACTTGTGCCCGAGTTAAAATCGGGAGAATTTCCAAGCAGACAAGCGCACGGTGTGGGCTTTAGAGCTCACATTGTGAACTTCCAGGGCAGTACCTGAGCAGACTGAGCGCAATAAATAAACCAGCGCTACCGTGAATCCCTGCGAATACCCGTCCTTCCGATGTGACCAGGTACACGACCCCCGCAAGACATCTGCGGCTGGCCGCCTCTTTGACCATACAAGGCGGCGGGCCTGGGAGCTGACATTCCCCGGGGGCCGGCCCAGGTCTGCTTCTAATCTGAGAAATGCGCTCTTTTATCTAGCGCTGCACCCGGGGACATTCCTACTGCGCGACATGCGCTTTGTATCTCACTCTCCGGGCTGTCAGGGCTCCGATAACACCAGGGACAGATCCCTGGCTGGAAAAACGGCCCGATAAAGCCCTGAAGGCCGCATTAATCTGGTGCTGTACTAGGGAGGGTGGGATTCCAATGAGGAATGCTCAGATTTTTACTTAAATTACCCAGAAGGTGGACTGAACTTGTTTTCCCTCTGTCCACTTTCCCCCACGAGCTCTTCCAGCTGAAGGGCCACCTGGGCACAGAAACACCACAAAGCGTTTAATTTGGCGTTTCATTAGCTGTGCCTTACACTGGGCGAGCCCTTATTTTTAGCGCTGCCTCTAAAGTCTCTTTGATGGTGCAAGAATGTCCCGGGAGGCTGGTCCGGGCCTGGGCCCGAGGATCACAGAGCCCGGCCTGGACGCCGGGAACGGGACAGCGCCGCACACGGGCACCCGGGAGGTTTAAAGAGCGCCCAGGCTCGGGAGCTGGAGGCAGGGGTTTAAAGCAGGGGTCTGGGGGTAGCAGGTGGGGTGAGCGGGGTCCGATTACAGAAATCAGTCTCAGCGGACACCCACGGGGAGGTGGGCGAGCCCGAGCCGAGCCAAGGGTCCGGTCTGGCACGGATCGTAGAGCCGGTGGCAAGGGCTGGAACTGTTTAGTCTCTTAAAAATAAAAACATAAACTGTTCTTTCTTGAACATGTGGAAACTTTGACATTTATAGGTCACATTATAGCACTGAACTTAAAAGTGGTGGTTTTAAATAGGAACTAGGAGGCAACACAGTTGTCGTGTAAACCCTGTAAGTGCCCCAGACTATTACACAGCAACCGTATAGTTTATTAAATCAAACACGCTGCTTTTTGTATGACTGGTATTCTCAACTCACCTGTTTAAATGCACTTTCATACGCAAAAATGAAGAAAAAGAGATTTGGTGAAATAAAATATTTGCCTCTTATCACACAATTTAAGCAGGGGAAGCCGCGATTTATCTAGGGTTTCTGGTTTCACTTTATACAAATCAGCCAGCAAATAGGTATCTATTTGTCTTTCTTTGTGTTAGGGCTTTGTTTACACCTCTCTGTGCATTTCTGCATGGGTTTTATATACAGTGAACTTGACCCCTGGGTATTGGTGCACCAATGACATTACACAAGCTCATCATCATTACTGACAGGGATGGGGAGATTAACAACCTGATTTAGATGTTGGTGGGCAGATACCCCGTCCGCCGAAATATAAATCCCATTATTTGGAAATTTGGCAGACGGGATATCCGTCACCATGGTGATTGAGTAACTTGTCCCCTGAAATCTAAATCAGGCCCTAAGTAATGTGCCCAGAATTACTGGATGTTGAGCCGATGCCACTGAACCCGGCCCCCCATGTCCAAAGCCAGCAGCCCTGGCGGTAACGCCACATCCGGGGTATCCGGCGGTAACGCCACATCCGGGGTACGGAGGGAGGTAGACGGAAGCCACAGGAAAGGCCGTTAAAGTGCGCACCGTGCCGGGGGGGACACTGATGGAAGGGGGTGCTGTCCGTGTGGGCCGACCCAATAAAGTTCGTTCACGTCCCTTGAAGTTGTAACTCCCCCCATCCCTTGAAGCTGTGACCCCCTCCCCCCCTTTGAGGCTGTGACCCCCTCCCCCCCTTGAGGCTGTGACCCCCTCCACCCCCAGTTTTCTCTTTTACATGGTCGGTGGCGGCCGGGCTCATTAGCCCCCGGTCCATTTTTCACGCAGCCCTTGAGATTAGCGCCTCGCTCCACGTTCACGGGGCACAATGAGCTTTGTTTGAAGCCTGCTGCGTTCAGATGTCAACACCTGCTTCTGTCAGGAGGTTAAAAATGGAACCACAAGCGCTTTATCCCCTTAACAAAACGGAGCCGCCCAAACATGGAGCCGGCCTGTGCGCGAGATTAGGCCTGCCAAGAATGCCGAGATAAATCCATAGGAAGAAGGCAGTGGGGGGGGGGGGGGGGCTGTGGGGGCATGGCCACTTTCCAAAATACCCATCCTGGCTCTTTGGGCGTTTAAAGCAAGGGACGGTCCAGTGAGCGCTCACATCTCCTCTCGCCGTCCTCACGCCAGTTCCCGCCAGCAGCGCACCTCGCTTCCGCCGGAGAGCCGCATCTTCCGCCAAGATGGAGGCCATCAAGAAAAAGATGCAGATGCTGAAGCTGGACAAGGAGAACGCCATCGACCGCGCGGAGCAGGCGGAGGCCGACAAGAAGGCGGCGGAGGACAAGTGCAAGCAGGTACCAGAGGGGCGCGGAGGGTCCTGGCCATTGGTGCATCAGGGGTGCAGGGAAGTCCCACTCTTCATGGGACCCCCACTTAGCCCAAGGTCTATGAATATCTGTGAGATATGGGAGACTGAGGGGCCTCTCCCCACGTTCTGAAAGGGGGCTCCATCATTTTGATTTATGCTGCCTGGGTCGGTGCCGGGAATGGCCATTCCATGCCTGAAACAAAAATGTTGCCATGTTAGGTCCCGATGTGTCCCTTCTTGAACAGAATACCCAACAGGGTCCCGTAAAGGAGCGCGCATTAATGCATACCATAAGGAATCAGCATTTGGAAGGGACGCCCTAAACACCTTGCGATGGATTCGCAAAGAACATCCGCACTTGTGGCGGGATCTCTGCACTGCAGTTTCCCGTTGCGGGGATCCTGCCACAAGTGCGAAGAACCCGCCACGCTTGCCGTGCCCCGCCACGACTGTGGAGGCTCTTTGTGAATTAGCATGCCCTATTTCCAAATCGTGAACCCATTTGATGATTTGTAAGTCCTTTTTTGACTTACCAAACCTCATGGTCTGTGACCGCTGAAACACTTTCTGTGTGATGTCCATAGTAATAAGGTTCCAGGCAATTAGGGTGTTTGTTCAGTGACTGATTCTTACAGAAAGAAGTGAATAAAAAGTTCTTGTGTCAAGGGTCACTCAATGCCATCTGGGGCTGAGCTGCCACTTACCTCTTCAGCAGCATCTGGATTATATGAATTTACCCCTGATGTGCCAACTAGCCTGGCGTGAATGTTTCTTGCTTTTGCAAAGTTCACCCAAACTGCCCATTTTTGCAAGTTTCCTTCAAAGACAGGAAATTTCACTGGGCTGTGGTGCATCATGACGTTTCATCGGTTCATGTTGGAGGTTGAACCTTCCACATGTACCGCAGAATTCATTATATTCTCTTTGCAAACCAATAAACAAATCTATTCCTAAATCTTTCCGCAAGCAAAATAATTTCTCAGTCAGGTTTTTCATATCTGTAAAGTATTGGTGCCAGCAACTGCTTTGGAATAAAATGTCACAGTATTAGAAGTTCGAACTTTTTGATTTTTGTAACGTCAGGCATCTACAGTGCTCACTCTTCAAACTGAAAGATCCTCTGCGCCTTAAATAATGAGTGTTTTCTTCCCCGCACATTGGTACTCATTTACTACCTCTCACCAGATAATTCTCTCCTCAGCCATGCCAGATAATGCTCCCTTCACTTATCCCTTCTATTCTCCCCTCACCCTATGCATGATCACTCTCCCCTCACCCTATGCATGATCACTCTCCCTTCACCCAGGATAATGTTTGCCGGAGGAAACCTGGTATCAAAGCATTAATATCTTACCACCAGCTCAAAGAAGGTGGCAGCCCGATCCCAAACAGGACTCCAAGGGGCTCCTTACCCTTTCTGAATGTTGACAAAAAGGTTGTTTTTAGGAGTAGACAGTGGCCCATGGGACCACCGCGTACTCCTAAAAAAGGTATGTGTAACTTTTCGTTTTTTCTAAACGCATCCCATTTTTGTCAAGGAAAACTGGCTGTTTTTTTTTAAAAAAACATTGCTCTGTTTAAAAGCAGTTACAGACATGGTTGTCTGCTGGCCCAAGCAGGCGACTAACCTTGGGTTTGTGGCCAATCTTGGTGTCAATTTGAACCCTACCTTGTCAATGAGGTAGGTCGAATTGCAACTCACAGGTTGGTTAGCAAAATCAAAAACGATTCGATAAAAGTTGATGAGCAATTTGTGACTTCTTTTATCAAATTGATTTTTTTCACACGAGCTCTTTTGTGACCGAAGCTGTCCGATGGAGAGTTATTTTCTTACCACGTAATAGCTCATTCGGTACCAAATGGGATTTTACCACTGAAGCGGTATTCCAATTTTTGTCATAATTAAAGAACATCATAAATTTGCCTGTGTTAATTTTGGCAGTAAAAACCAAGGGAAACTTGTCCAAGAAAAAAGAATTTAAAAAAAGGCAAAAGATGCCTGGGGTGGGCGATCTCCAATACCAGTGTTTTGCCTTATTCCGAATCTGCCGAGCGGCTGGATAGGATACCGTCCCGTAAACACTGCGGTATTGTTTGCAGGGATTTTTCTACATTAAACAAAAGGGGAAAATGGAATCTGAGATTAGAAAAAAAATCAAAACTCATTTAAAAAAAAAAAGTTTAACAGCAAGAACGATAAAGGTGCTTAGAGGCCATTTGGCTTGTAAAGCAGCGCTATGCATTTTTTCTATTGGTGTATTCAAAATGACAGGGTGGTTGGTGGTCTCAGGGAAGGCTGCAAGTGATGAGAGGCCTGAAGTCACACCTGGAACTGCACCCACACTTCTCAGCAGGGCAAGGAGGGCTGGGGCACTTGCAGTGGGACCGGAGCAGAGCCTGTGTGCAGGGCTGTGTGTTTCACAGTTCAGGCAACCGCTGTGTCAGCTTTTCCCACACTCAAACAGTTATACCACATGCAACAGCATTGCAGGCTTCACACTAACCCACAGAACAGGTATAGTACATCCAGCAACAATGTAAGCTTTGTACAAACACACACAGACGGTGCAAGCAAAAATCATCAGTGCAAGCTTCACACAGACCCACAAAAGGTATAGTACGGACCTCCACAGTGCAAGCTTCACTCAGACCCACAAAAGGTATAGTACGGACAGCGTCAGTGCAAGCCTCACACAGACCCACAAAAGGTATAGTATGGAGAGCATCAGTGCAAGCTTCACACATACTCACAAAAGGTATAGTACGGACCTCCACAGTGCAAGCCTCACACAGACCCACAAAAGGTATAGTACGGACCTCCACAGTGCAAGCCTCACACAGACCCAAAAAAGGTATAGTACGGACCTCCACAGTGCAAGCCTCACACAGACCCACAAAAGGTATAGTATGGAGAGCATCAGTGAAAGCTTCACACAAACTCACAAAAGGTATAGTACTGACCGGACAGCAGCGGTGCAAGATTCACACATACTCACAAAAGGTATAGTACTGACCGGACAGCAGCAGTGCAAGATTCACACAGACCCACAAAAGGTATAGTACAGACAGCAACAGTGCAAGCTTCACAAACACACAGAAGGTATAGCATGGACAGCAGCAGTGCAAGCTTCACAAACACACAAAAGATATAGTACGGACAGTAGCATCGCAAGCTTCACACAAACACACGAAAGGTATAGTACGGACCTCAACAGTGCAAGTTTCACACAAACTCACAAAAGGTATAGCATGGACAGCAACAGTGCAAGCTTCACAACACACTTAAGATATAGTACGGACAGCAGCAGTGCAAGCTTCACACAGACCAACAAAAGGTATAGTACGGACCTCAACAGTGCAAGCTTCATACAG
The DNA here is from genome assembly GCF_031143425.1 of Pleurodeles waltl. Lineage (NCBI taxonomy): Eukaryota > Metazoa > Chordata > Amphibia > Caudata > Salamandridae > Pleurodeles > Pleurodeles waltl. The sequence goes on along the minus strand of NC_090451.1, from coordinate 57,738,190 downwards.
ACCCACAAAAGGTATAGCATGGACAGCAGCAGTGCAAGCTTCACAACACACAAAAGATATAGTGCGGACAGCAGCAGCGCAAGCTTCACACAGACTCACAAAAGGTATAGCACGGACAGCAACAGTGCAAGCTTCACAACACACAAAAGATATAGTGCGGACAGTAGCAGCGCAAGCTTCACACAAACACACAAAAGGTATAGTACGGACCTCAACAGTGCAAGTTTCACACAAACTCACAAAAGGTATAGTACGGACCTCAACAGTGCAAGTTTCACACAAACTCACAAAAGGTATAGTACGGACCTCAGAAGTGCAAGTTTCACACAGACCCACAAAAGGTATAGTACAGACCTCAACGGTGCAAGTTTCACACAGACCCACAAAAGGTATAGTACAGACAGCAACAGTGCTAGCTCCTCACAGACTCACAGAAGGTATAGCATGGACAGCAACAGTGCAAACTTCACACAGACCCATAAAAGGTATAGTACGGACAACAGCGGTGCAAGCTTCACACCAACATACAAAAGGTGTAGTACGGACAGCAACATTGCAAGCTTCACACAGACACACAAAAGGTATAGTACAGACAGCAACAGTGCAAGCTTCACAAACACACAAAAGGTATAGTACAGACAGCAGCGGTGCAAGCTTCACACCAACACACAAAAGGTGTAGCATGGACAGCAACAGTGCAAGCTTCACAAACACACAAAAGGTATAGTACAGACAGCAGCGGTGCAAGCTTCACAAACACACAAAAGGTATAGCATGGACAGCAGCAGTGCAAGCTTCACAAACACATAGACAGTATAGCATGGGCAGCAACAGTGCAAGCTTCACATAGACCCACGAAAGGTATAGCACGGACAGCAGCAGTGCAAGCTTCACACAGACCCACAGAAGATATAGTATAGACAGCAGGAGTACAAGCTTCACACAGAACCACAAAAGGTATAGTACGGACAGCAGCAGGGCAAGCTTCACACAGACACACAAAAGGTATAGCACGGACAGCAACAGTGCAAGCTTAACGCAAACACACAGAAGGTATAGTACGGACAGCAAAACTGCAAGCTTCACATAGACCAACAAAAGGTATAGTACGGACAACAGCAGTGCAAGTTTCACACAGACCCACAAAAGGTATAGTACGGACAGCAACAGTGCAAGCTTCACAAACACACAAAAGGTATAGCGCGGATAGCAGCAGTGCCAGCTTCACAAATACACAGAAGGTGTAGCATGGACCGCAACAGTGCAAGCTTCACACAGACCCACAAAAGGTATAGCATGGACAGCAACAGTGCAAGCTTCACAACACACAAAAGATATAGTGCGGACAGTAGCAGCGCAAGCTTCACACAAACACACAAAAGGTATAGTACGGACCTCAACAGTGCAAGTTTCACACAAACTCACAAAAGGTATAGTACGGACCTCAACAGTGCAAGTTTCACACAAACTCACAAAAGGTATAGTACGGACCTCAGAAGTGCAAGTTTCACACAGACCCACAAAAGGTATAGTACGGACCTCAACGGTGCAAGTTTCACACAGACCCACAAAAGGTATAGTACAGACAGCAACAGTGCTAGCTCCTCACAGACTCACAGAAGGTATAGCATGGGCAGCAACAGTGCAAGCTTCACAAACACACAAAAGGTATAGCGCGGACAGCAACAGGGCAAGCTTCACACAGACCCACAAAAGGTATAGCATGGGCCGCAACAGTGCAAGCTGCAACAGTGCAAGCTTCACACAGACCCACAAAAAGGTATAGCAAGGCCAGCAACAGTGCAAGCTTCACACAGACTCACAAAAGATATAGCATGGACGGCAAAAGTGCAAGCTTCATGCAGATCCACAAAAGGTATAGTACGGACAGCAGCAGTGCAAGCTTCACAAACACACAAAAGGTATAGCATGGACAGCAGCAGTGCAAGCTTCACAAACACATAGACGGTATAGCATGGGCAGCAACAGTGCAAGCTTTACATAGACCCACGAAAGGTATAGCACGGACAGCAGCAGTGCAAGCTTCACACAGACCCACAGAAGGTATAGTACAGACAGAAGCAGTACAAGCTTCACACAGACCCGCAAAAGGTATAGTATGGACAGCAGCTGTGCAAGCTTCACACAGACACACAAAAGGTATAGCACGGACAACAACAGTGCAAGCTTAACGCAAACACACAGAATGTATAGTACGGACAGCAAAAGTGAAAGCTTCACATAGACCAACAAAAGGTATAGTACGGACAACAGGAGTGCAAGTTTCACACAGACCCACAAAAGGTATAGTACGGACAGCAACAGTGCTAGCTTCACAAACACACAAAAGGTATAGCGCGGACAGCAGCATTGCAAGCTTCACAAACACACAGAAGGTGTAGCATGGACAGCAACAGTGGAAGCTTCACACAGACCTACAAAAGGTATAGCACGGGCAGCAACAGTGCAAGCTTCACACAGACCCACAAAAAGTATAGCATGGACAGCAACAGTGCAAGCTTCACACACACAAAAGGTATAGCATGGACAGCAACAGTGCAAGCTTCACACAAACACACAAAAGGTATAATACACACAGCAACAAGAAAAGCTTCACAAACACACAAAAGGTATTGTACACACAGCAACAGTGCAAGCTTCACACAAACACTCCAAAGGTATAATACACAAAGCAACAATAAAAGCTTCACAGGCACACAAAATGTATAGTACGGACAGGAACAGTGCAAACTTCACACAGAAGGTATAGTACGGACCTCAACAGTGCAATCTTCACACAAACACACAAAAGGCGCAATACAGGCAGAAGTAGTGCAAGCTTCTCACACATGAAATAAGTGGAGAAAGGACAGCAGCACCACAAGCTTCTCCATGTACACATAATCAGTACGTATGGGGATTAGTAGCGCAAGCCATCCTTGTACACATAACACGCACAGCAGAAACACCAGTAGTAATGCAAGCTACACGGATAAACTAAACAGGTGTTGCACAAGCATCTGTAGGATATGCTTGCCTCGTCAGGGGTAGTAAGCGCTATATAAATACCATTAAATACCATTACATGCAGAACAGAAGAAGCACCCACAGCAGTAACGCAGCCTTCTGGCACACCCACATATATACACACACCCCTATGTGTGTACAACACAAGGGAAGCAGTGTAAGATTCCCTGACACACATGAATGGTGCAACACCAGTGCATGCTCTTTTCACACTCAGAACAGTGACCACGCAGAGTGAAGAAGTGCAAGCTTTAGTTTCACACGGAGCAGGTACAACACAGGCAGTGAAACTACCGGTTGAAAAACTCTCACATATTACCAAGAGTGCACATAGCAGCTGTGCGAGATCCCCGCACACACTTGGAAAAATACTCAGCCTGGGCATCAGCTGTGCAGTTATTCCTTCGCAAACCCACAGTGTCTCTCTCACACACACACACAGACCCAAAGTTAGCAGAACCTAAACCTCCCCTCACACACAATGTACTGCATGGTCTTTACACACGCAAGCTACACATATGAACACAAAATGTGTTCAGTACAAGCAGTATTTTCACAATTATCACACATGCACTAATTGTGTACGCTAGGAAGGTACAGCAGAGGTGGTGGTAATGCAACCTTTCTTCACACATGCACGATTACAACAGCTAGACTATAGGTGGTACATTCTCAGGCTTCCCTCATACACAGAGGGAAAACTTTACCAACTTCCTTAAGACACAGAGAACAGGCACATCACACGGAATTTCAGTTCATGCCTGCTCTACATACATAGCAGACACAGTACAAATACAAAAAGCAATATTTGCGCAAATAACAGGCAGAAGTGCAACCCTCGCTCACAGGCAAGACAGTTGAAGTTGGTTGTGTCAATGCTTCATTTGTCATGTATTTTGTACAATTTTATTGTCCAGTGAGTTGCCAGGCCCTCGACAATACAAAAAGGATACAAAAAGATAATGTGCTAAAAGCACGCAGCAGTCCCTGGCACTGAAGGGAACTACTTTGTGTGCGGATGTGTTTGTTGTGAAAGGACAGCGTGCTGTCACTCACAGCGAGGCTAGCCAATGACTGAAACAGAATTGGATCCCGTGCTGTGTCCGGTCGAGTGAGGAAGTAACGTGACAAGGACACAGCAGTTTTAGTGATTTGTATAGGGCACTAATCACCCGAGAGGGTACCAAGGAACTTGGGCAGATGTGTGTCGGAAGACCTCGCTGAAAGCCTCTATAAATAGGAATTCTTCTATTTTAAATATAATTTTAGTAAAATCAAGAGTTCTTCGCTAACTGCAGACCTAAGAAGTTCGCATACAGTACATATTTTTCATTATAATTCACTACTTGTGTCTCGCCCTTTGGCTCACACAGGGGCATCCAGCTACATTCGACACAATGACACCGGGGGGCTGCCAAGCGGGGGGCTCGGTCCCGATTATAAATTTGGCAGATGAAATGGGATCAGGGGTCTCCCTGCCCCTTCCCTTGTCCCACCCTTGCTGCCTCCCTCCCAAGAATGCTGAGTCATCTCAGAGCACTCCGAGGCAACCCCCTCCTCCCGCCAGTTTCAAATAACTCAGCATAAATCAGGGAGTTAGTGGGGTTTAGGGGTCGGCTCCACAGAGCTCAAAAATGCTTTGGTTACTGCACCCAGGGTTAAGTGACATTAAAATACCTTCCAGAAAGACGAGGCGCTGCTATTTTTAATCCGACGTGGATGAGGCGAGGCACGCTTTAGGCACGACGTGAATGTCTCATCTTTTTTTGGTGAAAAATAGTTATTGACAATTTATTTTCCTTCTTGGTATAGCCTGCGAACAGTATATTTGATTTAATTGAGTGGCAGGTGGCGGAAATTCGGATGTGTGAAAATACAGTACATATCATTTAAATAGCAGCGAATAAAAATACCTAGCCTCGAAGCTTTATTTCTGAAATAATGTGTTTTTCAGAACCTTAAAAAGCTATAATGTTGGCATGAACGATGCGTGTGCTAGTCTCGAAAGTGGCATATATGTGCGCATATGTAGTTTCCATTTGTGTACTATGTGAAAAATGCGACGTGCACTAGTCACGTGCAATATCCAAATATCTGGGGGGTTGTGGGGCCACTCAAGGGCGTGTCAGGGATGTAGCAAGCAACATTAGGAGTTTCCAATCAGAGATAGGTGTTTCAAATATTTGCAAGTGAATTTCGCACACTTTTCTGGACATGTGTCCCCCGCTCAAGGGATCCAGGCTGAGTGTTGCACTCGTACACGCACTTCTCGCGAGATGTGTGTAGGGCGGCGTGCAAGGTACAAACCCACACCATGCTCACAACAGCGCCCTCTGCCGGGCACACCGTGCACTGCCCTTGAACAAACACACCGATAAACCCCAAAAGTGCCATCACTAGGTACCCAACTCCACTCACTCCCGCCAGCTGCCCAACACTTACACTGTTTCACCACAGGGGGCATGCACACGTCCTAGAAGATGCATTATCAGTTCGTTATAGCCCTCCAGTCTGCCGCATCAGAGGCAAAGAACCTTCACCCACTCTTTACTGGAGCTGACCCACTCGGGGGCATTTTACGAGTAGCTGGCGCCGTTTTTGCATCATATTTTTTTTTACGCAGCTCGGTACCTTACAGCATGGTGCGCCTACCATAAATACAGCACCTTTCATTGAACCGGGTGGGTATATTACATTCTCTGTTGTCTGCAAACTGATAAGCAGCTGGCTTCACCTGAGCAACTTAGTCATGAAGCAGAACGTAATACAGGAGCTCGGCTTGCAAAATAAGTAAATATTCATTGCTGAACTATTTGACAACAAGAACAGATTCCACCTGAAGCAGACCGTCCGAATGCAATCAGGCTGAAACATGTCTGCAGGTATTACAACACTGGCAACAGAAATGCAAACAATAAACATTATTTAAGTGTCAGACTACCAGAAGAAATGTTGGGAATTTGAATATTATTTTGCAAACTCACTAGGATACACATTTTTGTGAACACAAATAAAAATCTACAGATATTGTACGTTTTCCACGAACAAACGTCGAACGTGACCCATAACTAATGGACAGGAAGTGAGGTGGTCCTGACCCAAGAGGGACGACCTGTCATCGGATGTGGGGATAATGTGTCTGTTCCTTGTCTTGAAAGGTGGAAGATGAGCTGGTGGCGCTGCAGAAGAAGCTCAAAGGAACGGAGGATGAACTGGACAAGTACTCCGAGGCCCTCAAGGACGCGCAGGAAAAACTGGAGCAGGCGGAGAAGAAGGCCGCTGACGTACGTAAAGGTTGTTCTAAGGCGCCGAGTGAGTGACTGTCCTTGTACAGTTAGATGTAAACTGAATACACTGCAAAGTACATAGTTATTTCCGTCAAGACTGATAATGCGGGGTTTGGGGGAAGCGTGCAAAGTATTAGGGGGTCCGCTAACTTGTCTCTAGGTTTGAGCTACACAAATACCACATATATGTGACTTTCGAGGCTGGTGCACTAATTGAACAGTGAAAATGAGTGGATGTGAGTAGACTGAGTGAATGTGTGAGTGAGTAACTAATTTGATCAGTTTACAAGACTATTAATGAGTGGGGGGATGTGTGAGGGAGTGAGCCATTCACTAAAGTAATCTAATAAGTGAGGGAGTAGATGAGTGACTGAGTTGGATAGTCAGTCGCTAGGTTAATTGGTGAGTCAGGCTGTCGTCCAGTGAGTGAGAGCTGGACTCCGTGAGTGCGGGAATGGGAGGATGAATGAGTAAGTGAGGCAGGCAGTATTCATACACTAAGTCAATGAGTATTTGAATAATAGAGTGCGTTAGTAAGAAAACAGGTCACTCTACTAGTAGAAAAGTTGATTGATACAGCGATTGACAGACTAATGCATCAATCATTCAGTCAGTTAATGAGTTAGTGAGAGTCATGAGTGAATAAAGAGCGGGAGAGTTACCGAGTAAATGGAAGTGGAGTGAGCCAGGCAGTTAGTAACTGAGTGAGTGAGTGTGTGAGTCAATCAGTAAGTCACTCTGCGATGAATAGGTACTGAGGTGGGAGGGCGAGTGACAGAGTGATTTTTGCACAGGCCGCATAGCGAACTGAAGCCCCTCGTGGTGCTTGCTTGAAATCAGATTGTGGACTGGTGATGACTGAGTGCTGCTAACGCGCGGATGAGAGCAGTGAAAGGTGATGCTCTACAGGGCATCAGTTGCAGCTGCTCACCCTGCCCGCAGCCAGAACAGCCACAGTGTGTCGTGGTCCCTTTAGTAAGGCACATTGTCCCAGCATCTTCACTCGTGCCCCTTAGCCACCCTGTCAGTGGTCTGTGAGTAGTGCCCGCAGAAGAGGGCACCGTGAATGAACCCCTATGTAGGTGAGAGCAGGGTGGCAGGCTCTGATTACTGGTGTGAAGTGGTTACCACGCCCAGGGGGAATGTAAATTACACTGGTGTAATTCGTGTAGTTGTGGGACTTTGGAGTTACGCTTGTTAGGCGAAATTCACGAAATTATGCCATTACGCCATGTTGTGTAATTATACGAAGTTCGTGAGAAAATAATAGCACAGGGACCTCGGGAATGGCCAGAACGTGAGCTGCTGTTGTTCACAGAAAGTGTGTTATTTGACAAAATTTTTGGAGCATTCGTCCTCACATCCAAAATGGTCGCAAGGACACACTTTGTGCTAAAGTATAGCCCTGTTTGCATTTCACGTAATTGCACGCACTTTCCTGGAAATTTCGCTGAATTGCTGTAAAGCAAGTTGTGTGATTTTTGCACACCCCTACTGGAGTCCTAACTGTGAACTCATAAGCTCGCGGCCTCTCCCCCAGACCTGGCAGCAAAGGGTGCTTTGTGTCCATTGCAATGGCGGCAAGTAGAGGAACTGGACCAAAGGGGTGCTAATGGACTTCTTGATAAACTCCCAGGCATATGAAGCCATCAGCAGCTGTCAGAAGACATTTTCAGTCGATGTGGACATTTCGTCGGACCAGTGCTTAATTTGTAAAAAAAAAAAAAAAAAAGTCCCGTGGCCCTCGTCGGGAGTCCACTGCAGCTCACACAACCAATTGCTCCTGCCAGCGCCGGCAATTACTGCACCAACACGACTACTAACATCACACTCCTGCGAGTGTGACAATTCCGACTATTCCAGGACCCCAAAGCTATCAAAATGCAGGAATTAGTCATTTTTAATGTATATTGAATGACTAGGCAAGTGTTGTTATGTTCATCTCGAAAGCGGACAAGCAGCACCACCATGTGGTGGACTGTCATAAATGTCGATATTGACAATTAAGTGTTGGGGCCAAGCACCGGAAACCACCATCTCAAATTAAGCACGGCTTTGGGCAGCCATATAAAATATTGTATTGGATCTGATTAATTGATAAGTCATTCATGACAGCAAAGTCATAACTATATAGTTTTGACAGAGTGTAGCTCAGGGACGTGAATTGTGTTAGCAGTGGAGATCATGCCCCCTGGTTGGCCCCTCATAGCCCCAACAATCTCATCTTGCAGTGACAAAGTTGTCCTTGTGATATGGCCACCCAAGTATTGGACACCCCTCCCACAGCTGGGTGGGTTAAAGAAGGGCGCAAGAAGCTCATGGTTTAGATCAGTCATTTAGAGATGGAAGTTGAGGCCAATTGGATCGAGAAAGAGCCACTAAAATGTCTGGTGGTTGCAGGTAATATGAGAAGTGTCGTTTAAGAAATGAAACATAAGTTTCAGCAATTTCTGGATTTTTTAAAAACCAGAAACATCCGACAAAAAAGTTAAACTAGAATTGGCAGAGCCAATAGGTCTGGGTTTAACGGGCTAATGTAGCACATAAGAGAGAGAGACATCAGAGGGATAAAGCAGGAGTGGACAGAAAGGGCTATATCTATAAAGTAGTCCGTCACGCAGTTCAAGGTAGCACTGGAGTTGAGGCGAAAGGATACACAGAGACAGCAAATAACATTGAGAGTTTGTGTTATATCACTTAAAGTCGTGGTTACCCAAACTCCATTTATCCAGATACCACATAGAAGAGTCCACAGTTTCCTGTCCAGATAATTATTTCCCAAACTCTAATCGGTGCAATTGAAATAATCGTGACTACAACTCCCAGAGTACAGTGGGATGCAAAACAGAAATCCGGAAATGGAAAATGTGACCACTTGTGATACAAGATAAGAGATAAACACTGCCTCTTGGGCCTCAAATGGTTTCTTAAACTTGTCAATCACTATCTTTCCCTTAAACATTTCTTTGGAATGCTCAAGTGCAAGGAGTCCCAGGTATAACAACTATTCACTGTTCGAGTTCTCCCCTTCCACCCATGAACAAGGTTAAGGTTGAAGCTATTTATTGTAATCTGGCGCCCTCTTCTGTCGTTTTGTGGTAGAAGTAGAAACCTTACTACAGGGGGCTTCTTCAATTGAGGTCCTCCTAGGCTGATGTTTTTATTGGGAATTGCTCATACTTTGTGCACCTTAAAAAGGTAAGGCGATCTGCCCCCCTAGCCTTAACTGTGAGTTTTTTTGTCGTCTTTAAACCATTTACTCCCAAAACGCAAAGCATGGAAGTACAATGACATTTCTATCAAGCGGGAAGGTTTGAGTAGTTCAATGGAAGCAAGCCGAGACTCCAATGACCAGAATGCAGCAGGCTGTGCCAGGGGTGTAAACAGTGCCCCTGATGACGTGGAATGTAAACACGGTGCCAATAACGTTCCACATTTATTTACAGTTACACAAGGCTACAAATGACACTAAAGGGTCCGCCGATGAACATGACGTCACAGTAGTGCTGGGAGATTCGTGCGAATCCGGGTATTTTCGCTTTTTTCCTATATAAAAAGGGGACTCCGAACTTCCTGCATGCGACGTGCTGTTGGCAGAAACAGCCAAGGGTTAGTCAATGCGCTTTACTGGCAAGTGGCCAGGGGTCGACTCTGGTATTACTCGGAACCTCCCAGTAGTTCCGTAAAATTATAAAAAATAAATGCGACTCTATTTGTTAATGTAACACCCTAGTGCACGTGCAGAATATAAACCAAGCAGACCCAGTACGTGAGCCAGGCTGACTAATAGCGCCAACATTCCCAGCCATAAACCTAGGAGGCAATAACTGTCCAGAGAGAAGTTTTAACGCGAAATTCCGTCGCCTTGCCACATAATTCGTGACGTGCTGTCCCGCGCTGTCTGTTCAGTGGTTTGTAGTATTACGGGGTACACCCCCACCTCCCCCCGGGACAGTGCGGGGTTTGCATCTGAGGCGAACGACGGATTCAGAAAAGCGAGGCCATTATATCTAGAGTGGGTATTTTTTATTTAGCTCAATTAATAATTTACTAGGCCGATAATGTCAGGCTTGTCGCAAAATTACCGCTTTACGAGTCCTTTCGGCGCGTGCTTTCATATTTATCACTGCACTTTAAGATTTATTGGCGAAAAAAGCCCAGCGTCGAGGTGAAAAGCGCGCTGACTGGCGGGCCAGGGGTCTGCGAGGTCACCCCAGGTAATTTGCAAATAATATCTTATGCATTCATTTGCACCCATTTCAAATTCTATTTAAATTTACAATCCAGCTCTCGTCAAGGCCGTGGCATAGTCCAGCCGAGGGCTCCGGGGCTGGGCCTGCGACTGTCGCCCCCTCACTGAGACAGTGTCCCTCGGCTCCAGGAGAGGGCCGGCCTCGCCTCCCCTGAGGGCTCCCTGACGGAGGCTGGCTTCATGCCCCTCATAAGACGGAGTGAGGGGAGAGGGGCCTGTGGCAGTGACTGTGAGGACTTGAGGGGGTGAGAGGAGGAGGGGGGTGACAGAAAGTGTGACGAACACGAGGACCGAGACAGTCTGAGAAACACGGGGTGTATGGCAGTGTGAGGTCTTCGGGGTGTGTGACAGACCGTCGCAGTGTGGAGAGGGGCCTGTGGCAGTCAATGTGAGGACTTAGGGGTGTGTGACACAAAGTGTGACGAACACGAGGTCCGAGACAGTTTGAGAAGCACGGGGTGTATGGCAGTGTGAGGAGCGTGGAGACCGTCACAAAGAGAGGGGAGAGGGGTCTGTGGCAGTGACTGTGAGGACTTAGGGGTGTGTGACAGAAAGTGTGACGAACACGAGGTCCGAGACAGTCTGAGGAGCGCGGGGTGTATGACAGTGAGGTCTTCGGGGTGTGTGACAGACCGTCACAGTGTGGAGAGGGGCCTGTGGCAGTCAATGTGAGGACTTAGGGGTGTGTGACACAAAGTGTGACGAACACGAGGTCCGAGACAGTCTGAGAAACACGGGGTGTATGGCAGTGTGAGGAGCGTGGAGACCGTCACAGAGTGAGGGGAGAGGGGTCTGTGGCGGTGACTGTGAGGACTTCGGGGTGTGTGACAGAAAGTGTGATGAACACGAGGGCCGCGACAGTCTGAGGAGCACGAGTCCATGATAGACGGAGTCAGGAGCATGGGGTTTCTGAAAAGCACCTGCGAAACTTGTGCAGCAGGTGCAGTGGCACTGGGACCCAGAGCCCTGCAGGGCCCAAAAAACCACGGTAAGTGCTGTATGTTACTAACCTAACAGCAGTCAAAGGGGGCGTTTGCATTGATTGCACCAGGGCCCATGGCATCCCTGCTACGGACAAGGTCAGGCGCGCTCCATTGCAGCTAGAGTGAGGAACAAGGGTCTGTGAGAGATGCAGTGGGGAGCTCAGAGTCTGCAACAGAGTGAGGAGCGCAGGATCCATGACAGACAGAGTAACGGTCACAGGGTCTGTGACAGACAGAGTAAGGACCACGCAGTCTGTGACAGACAGACAGAATAAGGACCATTTGGTCTGTGACAGAGTAAGGATCATGGGGTGTGTGACAGACAAAGTAAGGGTCACAGGGTCTGTGACACACAGAGTAAGGACCATGGGGTGTGTGACAGACAGAGTAAGGATCATGGGGTTTGTGATAGACAGCAGAAGGACCACGTGGTCTGTGACAGACAGAGAAAGGACCACAGAGGTCTGTGACGCACAGAGTAAGGACCATGGGGTCTGTGACAAACAGAGTAAGGACCGCAGGCTCTGTGTCAGCGGAAGGACCACGCAGTCTGTGACAGACAGAGTAAGGATCACAGGGTATGTGACAGACAGAGTAAGGGTCACAGGATCCATGACAGACAGAGTAAGGACCACGTGGTCTGTGACAGACAGTGGAAGGACCACGTGGTCTGTGACGGACAGAGTAAGGACCACAGGGTCTGTGACAGACAGCAGAAGGACCACGCAGTCTGTGACAGACAGAGTAAGGATCATGGGGGGTGTGACAGACAGAGTAAGGACCACGCAGTCTGTGACAGACAGAGTAAGGACCATGGGGTCTGACAGACAGAATAAGGACCACAGGGTCTGTGACAGACAGAGTAAGGACCACAGGATCTGTGACAGACATCGGAAGTACCATGCAGTCTGTGACGGACAGAGTAAGGACCACAGCTTCTGTGACAGCAGAATAAAGACCACGCAGTCTGTGACAGACAGAGTAAGGACCACAGGGTCTGTGTCAGCTGAAGGACCACGCAGTCTGTGACAGACAGAGTAAGGACCACAGGGTGTGTGACAGACAGCTGAAGGACCACATGGTCTGTGGCAGACAGAGTAAGGACCACAGGGGTCTGTGACAGACAGAGTAAGGACCACAGGATCTGTCAGCTGAAGGACCACACAGTCTGTGACAGACAGTGGAAGGACCACAGGGTGTGTGACAGACAGTGGAAGGACCACGTGGTCTGTGAGAGACAGAGTAAAGACCACAGGGGTCTGTGACACACAGAGTAAGGACCACAGGGTCTGTGTCAGCAGAGCAAAGACCACACAGTCTGTGACAGACAGAGTGAGGACCACGTGGTCTGTGACAGACAGAGTAAGGACCATGGGGTGTGTGACAGACACAGTAAGAATCATGGGGTCTGTGACAGACAGAGTAAGGACCATGGGGCCTGTGACAAACAGCGGAAGGACCACGCAGTCTGTGACGGACAGAGTAGGGACCACGTGGTCTGTGACAGACAAAGTAAGGACCATGGGGTCTGTGACAGACAGAGTAAGGACCACAGGATCTGTGACAGACAGCGGAAGGACCATGCAGTCTGTGACAGACAGAGTAAGGATCATGGGGTGTGTGACAGACAGAGTAAGGACCACGCAGTTTGTGACAGACAGAGTAAGGACCATGGGGTCTGTGACAGACAGAGTAAGGACCATGGGGTCTGTGACAGACAGAGGAACTACCACAGGATCTGTGACAGACAGCGGAAGGACCACGCAGTCTGTGACGGACAGAGTAAGGACCACAGCTTCTGTGACAGCAGAATAAAGACCACGCAGTCTGTGACAGACAGAGTAAGGACCACAGGGTCTGTGTCAGCTGAAGGACCACGCAGTCTGTGACAGACAGAGTAAGGACCACAGGGTGTGTGACAGACAGCGGAAGGACCACATGGTCTGTGGCAGACAGAGTAAGGACCACAGGGGTCTGTGACAGACAGAGTAAGGACCACAGGATCTGTCAGCTGAAGGACCACACAGTCTGTGACAGACAGAGTAAGGACCACAGGGTGTGTGACAGACAGTGGAAGGACCACGTGGTCTGTGAGAGACAGAGTAAAGACCACAGGGGTCTGTGACACACAGAGTAAGGACCACAGGGTCTGTGTCAGCAGAGCAAAGACCACGCAGTCTGTGACAGACAGAGTGAGGACCACATGGTCTGTGACAGACAGAGTAAGGACCATGGGGTGTGTGACAGACAGAGTAAGAACCATGGGGTCTGTGACAGACAGAGTAAGGACCACAGGATCTGTGACAAACAGCGGAAGGACCACGCAGTCTGTGACGGACAGAGTAGGGACCACGTGGTCTGTGACAGACAAAGTAAGGACCATGGGGTGTGTGACAGACAGAGTAAGGACCATGGGGTCTGTTACAGACAGAGTAAGGACCACAGGATTTGTGACAGACAGCGGAAGGACCACGCAGTCTGTGACGGACAGAGTAAGGACCACAGGGTCTGTGATAGACAGAGTAAAGACCACGCAGTCTGTGACAGACAGAGTATGGACCACAGGGTCTGTGACAGCAGAGTAAAGACCACGCAGTCTGTGACAGACAGAGTAAGGACCACAGGGTCTGTGTCAGCTGAAGGACCACGCAGTCTGTGACAGACAGAGTAAGGACTACAGGATCTGTGACAGACAGCAGAAGGACCACGTGGTCTGTGACAGACAGAGTAAGGATCATGGGGTGTGTGACAGACAGAGTAAGGACCATGGGGTCTGTGACAGACAGAGTAAGGACTACAGGATCTGTGACAGACAGCGGAAGAACCACGCAGTCTGTGACGGACAGAGTAAGGACCACAGAGTCTGTGACATACAGAGTAAAGACCACGTGGTCTGTGACATACAGAGTAAGGACCATGGGGTGTGTGACAGACAGAGTAAGGACCATGGGGCCTGTGACAGACAGAGTAAGGACCACGGGATCTGTGACAGACAGTGGAAGGACCACGCAGTCTGTGACAGACAGAGTAAGGACCACGTGGTGTGTGACAGGCAGAGTAAGGACCATGGGGTCTGTGACAGACAGAGTAAGGACCACAGAATCTGTGACAGACATTGGAAGGACCACGCAATCTGTGACAGACAGAGTAAGGACCACAGGGTCTGTGACAGACAGAGTAAGGAGGTCTGTGAAAGCAGAGAAAAGACCACGTGGTCTGTGACAGACAGAGTAAGGACTATGGGGTGTGTAACAGACAGAGTAAGAACCACAGGATCTGTGACAAACAGTGGAAGGACCACGCAGTCTGTGACAGATAGAGTAAGGACCACGTGGTCTGTGACAGTAGAGTAAAGACCACGCAGTCTGTGACAGACAGAGTAAGGACCACAGGGTCTGTGTCAGCTGAACGACCACGCAGTCTGTGACAGACAGAGTAAAGACCATGGGGTGCGTGACAGACAGAGTAAGGGTCACAGGGTCTGTGGCAGACAGCAGAAGGACCACGTGGTCTGTGACCAACAGAGTAAGGATCATGGGGTGTGTGACAGAGAGAGTAAGGGCCCTGGGGTCTGTGACAGACAGAGTAAGGACTACAGGATCTATGACAGACAGCGGAAGAACCACGCAGTCTGTGACGGACAGAGTAAGGACCACAGAGTCTGTGACAGCAGAGTAAAGACCACGTGGTCTGTGACAGACAGAGTAAGGACCATGGGGTGTGCGACAGACAGAGGAGTAAGGACCATGGGGACTGTGACAGACAGAGTAAGGACCACAGGATCTGTGACAGACAGCGGAAGGATCACGCAGTCTGTGACAGACAGAGTAAGGACCACGTGGTGTGTGACAGACAGAGTAAGGACCATGGAGTGTGTGACAGACAGAGTAAGGACCACAGGGTCTGTGACAGACAGATTAAAGACCACGCAGTCTGTGACAGATAGAGTAAGGACCACAGGGTCTGTGTCAGCTGAAGGACCACGCAGTCTGTGACAGACAGAATAAGGACCACGGGGTGTGTGACAGACAGAGTAAGGACCACAGGATCTGTGACAAACAGCTGAAGGACCACGTGGTCTGTGACAGACAGAGTAAGGACCACAGGGGTCTGTGACAAACAGAGTAAAGACCATGGGATCTGTGACAGAGAAGCCTGTTCACAATGTCATTTTGCAGTAAGTTAAGTAGTATTCTCATCCTTTTAATGTGCTCTCGCATGCTTGTGTTAGTTGCCCCCAAACATCTAAGATGGGAATATAATGAGAATATTCAGGGAGTATTCATATACCATTGGTACAAATAGTTTCAGAATTCATGGGGGCAATCACATGTATTTCCCTTGAAAAGAATGTCAATGAATATGATGTTACAATGCAAAACCTTAAAATGTTTGCAGGTCCCCAAATTTGACACCTAATGTGGCTAAGCAGCTTTAACTCTCCCAATACATATTGCGCATTACATCACCAGCGGCAGCACTGATGACAAATAAATACTGAGCCTCTTTACTAATGATGACATCTCTACCCATTTGACTTAGACAGGCGGAGGGAGATGTAGCGGCGTTGAACCGGCGTATCCAGCTGGTGGAAGAGGAGCTGGACCGGGCCCAGGAGCGGCTGGCCACAGCCTTACAAAAGCTGGAAGAAGCAGAGAAGGCGGCAGATGAAAGTGAACGGTAACCTCGAGAACAAGAATGGCTAATCCATGCACTGCTGCTTTTAATGGGATGTGACGTCTAAGATAGGTTTTCAGTGTCGGTAATGGTGTGACATTAGCACATCCTCCGTAGACAGCAGCTGATTGTCCATGAATGCTAAAGAGCCTGTGGTGTAGAGCAGGTGTCTCCAACGAGTAGCTCATGAGGTACTAGTAGCTCTTGAGCTACCCATAGGTAGCTCTCCTGTGTGTGTAGCAGGCCTAAAAGTGTATCTTTAATACAAACTTGTAAACTTGTCTGATGTGGTTAGTATTCAAATTCTAATAATATTTGTAGCTCTGGATGATTTTCATAGAATATAAGTAGCGTTTACTACAGAAAAGGTTAGAGACCCCTTTAGAGCCTCTCAGAAATGTTCAGACAGTTGCAGAAATACTTGGAGACAAGGCCCTTTACACCAATACCCATGTCTACCTAGCAAACAAACTAACAATATCTGGAGGTGAAAGCCAGGCAGGCACTCTGGCATTGCCAGATTATGAGACTAAACACTGCAGTAAGGAGAAAACAAGGAAAAATGCATCCTTGGCCTATGCCCCTATGATGGGGAATGATACCCCTCCAACATCAGAACAGCACCCACCATACTGCAGCTCAGGAAGGAACTGAAAGCTCAGCCCTTCAAGAAATGCTACCTCAGACAGGCCACCTTCTCACTCCTTTCACTCTCTCTACCTCCTGCCTCCACCCCTCCCTCCTGGACCCTTACTAGGGCTTGCCCAGCACTCCATGGCCAGCCTGCTGGTTCACACTTTAGAAATGCCAATACATGCGTACATACAGATACACTAGTCCACGAGCTAAGGTTTAAAGGTGAAAATCTAAAGTCCCACACTGTTCTCCACAGTCTGTTGTGTTCGCCTGATACTATGGGCCACCACAGTACTGGTTTATGAGAATCTCTCCTGTAAATATGAAACACAAACTCTAGTTTCAAGACAATTTTTGTAGACCAACTCTAAGCTGCAATCATTCTACTGTACAGGCAACTTGTGTTTACTGAAACGTTTACCTCAACAACTAGAACGTGTTTATCCTTCTTTTAACAGTTTCATATCACACCTTGTCTTAAAATTAGAAGTGTACGTCGTTCTATCCAACATCTAGTTGGGATGTGGCATGATACTCTCGTATAGCAGATTTCATAAAAAGTGCTGATGTTGGTGGAGACAATTACACTCAATTATCATTAGAAACATGTAATATTAATGTACATATCATCTTTATATCAATTTTAAGAAAACATGCAGAGGTACATATATAAAATCACTATTTACAGATTATTATTTTCAAGTCAAGGTTTAAAAAAATCATTTTGGTAATTTCTTTATTTTCACACTGGGGCCACTTTCAGTGAAGCCATTGGGGAGGTGAGAGGTCAGAAGCATGTGATGTCACTTTCGGAATGCTTATCATTTAGTCCATTGGAGCATGTCCCACTGAATGGCTGGACAAAGGTCACATAACCTCTGCTGGGCACTGCCCAAAGAAATGAAACTGACTTTTACATGAGGCTCTGCAACTGTGTGTTGACAATCAGTAAACTGCATAAATCGATGACATTCTTCGTGGTCACTGTGTCCTACTTTTGTGTCTTCAGAGGCATGAAGGTGATCGAGAACAGAGCCATGAAAGATGAAGAGAAGATGGAAATTCAGGAGATGCAGCTGAAGGAGGCCAAGCACATAGCCGAAGAGGCGGACCGGAAATATGAGGAGGTGAGGGCCTAAGATTGGCACAATGAGTGAGATATATTTGCCCAGGGGTGTTCTGAAATGCATGGAGATCTATGGGCCTGTTTTAGAGTTCAGCCAATAGGGTTAGTCCTTCACAAACGTGACGGATATCCCGTCCGCCTTATGACGATGTCTACAGGATATAATGGCATTGTAATACAGTGAATGGGATATCCGTCACATTTGTAACAGAGGTAAACCCATCTGCCGAACCCTAAATCAGGCTTATATCTGAGAGTTATGGCGAGGAGGCCAAAAGTGGTATCTTCCTCAAGGCGTGGGTGTGCATGAACATTATGCAGAGATTAAGGCATCTTCCGAAAACAGAAAACAAGCACCTGGGTGGTGTGAGAGGTGTGGGAAGAAATGAGGAAAAACTGGTGTACTTTAAGGCTCACAAGGACAGGGACATCCGATTCATGTCCAGATCCATGTCACATTTTCAAGATAACCACACCAAATAAATATCCATAGAGCGCATCTAATTGGACCTCATTCACATTTTCCTGCATATCTGGCATGGTTCGCATCCTTCTAGATCCACGATGGACAGCCCTTTCCCTAGTGAATCTGCAACTGACTGGTTACAAAGTTCTCTACCAATGAGTTCCTCAGCTGAGCCAAGCACTCAGGTGCTAACATGCATCCCTGCAGGCCATCTCTGTGGGCTCCAGACTGGTTATCAAGGAATGGGAATTGGCAACAAGACGGGCTCCCTAGTGTGATGGATCCATGAGTTTACGGCTGGAGGGCTAAGATAAATACATTGAATATGTGAGATGTTGACCCAAGGACTTGAGATACTCAGACACATCTCTGTAGTACCAGAGGCTGCCAGTGGGTGATTGGTTATCATTTATAACTTAAGGCCTATAATACTTTATAAGAGATAGAAAGTTTAGCTAACATTTTTGCAAAACTGCTCCACGCACTGATTTTGAAAGACAACTTTATTTGTATTGTTGTGGTACACTATGCATGTGGCCTGATGCCTGTGGGCCATCAATTACCAACCTTTGAAGGAAGGAATACCAATGTATTTAAGATTTTGATGGAGAGTTGGTAGAAAACAAAATCTCTGATTTACAGAAGGACTGCTAAATCCATAAAATAATCCACTGGTAACATTTCCAACAATTCAGTGAATAGCAGGGTAGAGAAAAATTCTACCAGTGGAGGCTCCAATGTAATTCAGATTTTGAAAAATATTGGAGGATTGTGCATTGTCAACCACCTCCAAAAATGGCCCACAAACTTTGTGTACTAAAATTCTTGATTGGTTGACATTTCTCCAGATTACCTGTGCTAAACCGTTTCTTTCCTCCACAGGTTGCCCGTAAACTCGTTATCCTGGAGGGCGAGCTCGAGCGAGCTGAGGAGCGCGCCGAGGTGTCAGAACTGTAAGTGTGGAGGATAACTATGTTGTGGATTCAGACGTCTCTTTGGTTACATGAGAGGAAAACATTTTTAAGTTACAGGAAATTTGCTGCATACGGTTTCTGTGACTGTGTTGGTAATGCGTTCCAGTTTTTGCCTTTGTGACTACAAATATGGCTACTTTTCACATGTGGTAACTTCTGAGGGGGATGCTGCATGCCAGGCTGAGTACTGATGCAATTATGTAACCACATCAGTTGCTTACCCTCCTCTCTGTTGTGGCATTCAGTGGACACATTATTCCCCCTGCCTCTCCTCTGAGCTGATCTCCTCTAGTGCTCCCTCACTCCTCACAGGCTTTTTTGTTGAGGGCCCTGCAGCAGTAATATGCCTTTGTTATCACTCGTGCATGCGCCTACAGAATGACTGGACCGTCAGTAGCAGCCGTGTCATCCTGCCTTTTTTAGGTCGAGCACGCAAGTATTTAGACGTGTTATAATCTCTGTGAGCTTTCAACCACGCCCACCACACACCCATCACTATAATTCGCTCCTGGCTTGCCTTTAAAAAATCCTTTGTTATCATTGGTAAATGATTTACCTTACTCCCTCCTTGGAACGGTTTTACCTTGGTCATCGACCCTGTTACATGGATAATTGCACTTTTGCTGATGCATTTGACTACAGGCTAACTTCTTTTTCCTTTTGTGTCTCTCCTTCGTGCTCATGCTGGCCGTGGCGCTTTGAATCGTCTCGCTTATGTCAACTGTTTTACTTTTCATTTTCAATTTATGTGGCAAGAAATGTCCAGTTAGGAATTTACAACGCTAATACCTCTAACTCAAGCAAACGTGGGACCGATTGCATTGAAAATGCTTGTTCTCAGTTTTTTGTAATGGTGTACAACATTAGCTAAAACCATTTTACTTTTGCTGATGCTGTTCTGTAGTCCTTTTCCTCCTGCAATAGGCAAACAAGTGACAAATGAGATAATGATTACAGCGTCTCTAGGCATAGGGAGGGTTTACGGAGGTTCGGCCATATTGGATTGGTTTTAGGTTAGTTTAATAGTCGTTATGAAAGATGTACCCTTCTAGAGACACTCCTCATGTTGTAGGGACGAGGAAGTCAAACAAAAAGGTAACACAATTCTACGCTGTTGTTTTTCAAAGAGCATTACCATATATTATTTTCAAGATACCCATCATTTATTTTTTTCTCTACAGCAAATGCAGTGACCTAGAGGAGGAGCTCAAAAATGTCACCAACAATTTGAAGTCTCTGGAGGCGCAATCTGAGAAGGTTGGTCGTTGACAAGCCTCTGGCTGTGTATTTTCTCCTTTATTCTCAGATACTTTAAGTTGGCCCAGAGTGGTCATTCCTGGCTTTTCTCTTTTTTCGTTTTCTGCATCATGGCAAATGTAGAAGAGTACTTATAATAGAAAGACCTAAACTTCAAGTACCAGAATGCAAAGCAAAGGTGTAGGCTTGATGAATTACTGTCACCTAATATGGGGGTAACATGAGACCTCTGCATACAGTGACTCATTTGCTATCTTCTGGCTGTGTGCGTGGAATGGTGGTGACATTTTATCTTTCTAATGCATTCTAAAAAAAAATCCAGGCCTCTGAATGTTTTCTGGTTTGTTGAAAGTGCGGGTGGTCAAGCAAAGGAATCAGTAGCAGATTGGCCCTAAGGATAAGGAGGCGTTGCTAGGGGGCAAGTTAATGAGTGAGTAGGGGCACTGGGTGGTAATGGTATTTTTAGGTTTAGGAGTGGTTAAGGGTATAGAGTGGTAAGGGTATTTTTAGGGTTGAGGGGTTGGTAGGGGTAGAACGTGGTATGGATATTTTTAGGGTTTTACGGTATGTATTGGTACAGGGTGGTAATTGTAATTTTAGTGTGTAGCCCTGGGTAAGGGCATAGGGTGGTAAGGGTATTTTTAGTGTTTAGGGATGGTTATGGGGTGATAGAGGTAATTTAGAAAATGGTGGCTTTGGGGGCGTTCCCCAACAAAGAAAAAAATGTGTGGTGAAGGCAGATGCGTGGTAATGCATGTGTGGTAAGGGATACGTGGTAAAGGCATGCATGATAAATGCATGCGTTGTAAAGTCATACACAATCCACTGATTGGGTACAGACACCTCAAAGTGGTGGTATCTGATTGGCCTGAAAAATGTTCCCTTAGAGAATCGTGTTGGTCTCCTCTGCAGGAGCAGATTCTGACCCAGTGATGTGTTCCTTAATGCATTAGACAAGAACTGATGAATGTTCTAAAATTATTTGTATATTATAATTATTTAGACTGACTTTTACCCAGCCCTCATTCAGTGGTCTCTCGTTGCATCGTTCACATTTTTCTGCCACCCTCTACAGCAGTGTTGTCCAACCTTTTTATCGCCACGGACCGGTAAATGTTTGATAATTTTTCCGTGGCCCGCTTGTCCCATTGTGTGACAAGCGGGCCACGGAAAAATTATCAAACATTTACCGCCCGCCACAGTGGGGCGGCCCGGTGCCGATTGATCCACGGACCGGCACCGGTCCGCGGCCCGGGGGTTGGGGAACACTGCTCTACAGCATACAGTATTGGGCAATGGGCCTGTCCACTTCAGCCATTGGCTAACATCAGTGTGAGTGACAGCTTTCTGCCCCTTCACAAGAGCACATCTACACTCATAGTTGTTCCCTTCAGTGGCAGACACTACTGTGGCAATGTGTGTGTTTGTACACCAAAAAAGTATTTTAGCTTTCAGACAATGTTTTGTTTTATACTGGCAAGGGCCTGTCCGCTCCCTGAAAACCAAAGCTTTACAATTCCAATCACAAAATAAAACAGACTTTCAGTATGCAAGAGGCTAGCTTCCAACGCCAGACCTATTGCCTTTGCTAGTGCTTGATTTAAAGAGATGTAGGGCCTGGTTAAGATTTCCCATAGGATAGAATGGGATTTATATTTCACCGGACGGGCTCTCCGTTAACATTGCGACAGAGTATCACGTCCGACAAAATCTAAATCAGGCCCATAGTTCGGTGTGCTAAAAGAGCATCACAGCTCATCCTATGAAAAGCCCTGTCCATGCTGATCTCTCCACCTCGCATCTTTACATGTTGCTGGGATGAGAAGGTTTCCTGGATAAAAGGATTCTCCTCCCACCTGAGGCTGATGTTTCGGTGTGTCTGGATACAGGGCTGTGTCTTTGTAAAGCTTTATTAACAAGTGTGAGGACCTTTCCGCCAATGGAGGCTGGAGGTTGTCCGTTTTCGAACGTTTTTGGTTGTACTGTTTGGTTATATTGTGTATCTAGCATGAAGTAACACCAGATCTTTCAGGTTATCCAATCCAATACGTGAGCAGCTCACCCAGTCCAATTTTTCTTTCATCGGATGGTGGGGGTTGTGGTCCTGTGTAACCCATTACAAAACCAGGAGGACTACAAGTCCCAGAATTGAAAAAACAATCTGGAATTGGATTACCTACTTATGCATGGAGCTCAGAAACTTAAGAGCTCTGGATGACACTTCAGTGCATACAAATAAAAAGCAAGAGATCTTTATTCTGAACGTGTGCCATGTTCCTGATTAGTTCAAAATATTTTAAAATTAACTTTTCGGTTATGATGATGTGTAAGATTTCCTTTTTCCTTAGTCTTTGCACTGATTTATGAATTGCTTTTGCAGTACTCAGAAAAAGAAGATAAGTACGAAGAAGAAATTAAGCTGCTTACTGATAAACTCAAGGAGGTGAGATATTGCTGCTTAGGTCAATTTAAAGACAACTTAAAATGTGTTCTTCTATACGTGTTTTAAATTTTCTCTGGGATTTCATTCATGGCAGCAAGAATGTAGAAAGGCACATCATATGTCCACTGTGCCAGAAAGTCTTATTTCATCTTCCTAGCGCTTAGAGTTGAAGAACCGCATGAACTATACTTCCTTCCTAGTATGGCTTCTCTACTTTGCAGTGGCCCCTATGACCTGAGGTGCTTCTTCTTTATGTGGGGAAATTGAAGTCAGTGAGGCCTTTTAGTACTGTTTGCAGCCTGATTTCAAATCACAATGCTTTGCATGTCTGATAGCCGTAGTCTACAAGGGACATTAACATTTAAACATATAATGACCAAGTGTGATAGACATCTCATATGGGTATTGATTGTATGTTCTGGTTGGAAGGTACAAAGGTGTAGAATCAGTCTTGATGGTTGTATCTAGCTGGGGTATTAAACCTGCTAGCAGAGGGCCGACAAACCATGGAAGTTGATTCACAAAATTTACAGGGAAGAGGAAGTTATATGCAGTACCCTTTGTCCTCTATGACATCACCGGGCCAGTTAATTGTCTTGTCTACTATTTGCTAGGAAGGATCTAGGGAAAGTTCCGGAAGTGGAATCCACAGGAAGTAAATATGGTTTTAGTTCCTTGTTTACTTCCTGCTCCAGTTGCTGCCTTCAGGACCCCTAATCAATAGGATATTACCATATGAGATCAAATTCCTCTTTTCACTACTGTACTGGCTAAGAAGAAGGTTCTGCTATTACAAGCGGGTAGGCAGAAAAATAAAATATCATCAATCAGAGAAACCCCCTTCAATCTTGTGGGGCTGGAGGGGAAGGAGAGACATATAGGGCAACCGTTTGTGCTCTCTCCAGCTAATCTTACTACACAAAATCAAATGTGCTCTTACCGTCTGAAGGCCCTGTTTTTTTAGGGCTCCACCGGGCTGAAACATGTCAACCTAAGGGAGACAAGGGAGTCATAATTACTTCTCCTTTGCCCCACTCCTTGTTTTAACCATCCCTCCTCTGCCCCAGTTTATCTTGCACTTCAGGTAGGGGGTAGGGATTTTTAGTTGGACACCCCACCTTTTTTCCCCTGACTTTCTCTAGTCTCCCTCAGTCAGACGATGATGGCCCGCCCGCCATTAGAGTATGCTTGTACAGGCGCAGGATGGTCGATGATGAAGCATAACACCAGGTGGTGTTTGAGACCACCCCAAGCCTTTTTGCCAAATGCCCTGTATCCTTAAATGGTGGTTGACCAGCGTAGGTAACTGGCCCTTGTTGCAATTACCCCCCCCCACATTTTGCCTGATATTGATGCTGACTTGACTGAGAGTGTACTGGGATCATGCTAACCATGTCTCAGGTCCAGTGTTCTTTCCCTTAAACTGTACCATTGTTTCCACAATTTCCACACCTCTGGCACACAGATAAGTCCCTTGTAAAAAGTACCAGTGGTACCAAGGGCCCTGTGACCAGGGAGGGCCCCTAAGGGCTGCAGCAGGTGTTGTCCCACCCTAAGGGACCCCTCACCTAACACATGCACACTGCCATTGCAGATTGTGTGTGTTGGTGGGGAGAAAAATGCAAAGTCGACATCATCCCCCTCAGGGTGCCATGCCCACAAAACACTGCCTGTGGCATAGGTAAGTCCCCCCTCTAGCAGGCCTTGCAGCCCTAAGGCAGGGTGCACTATACCACAGGTGAGGGCATAGCTGCATGAGTCCTATGCCCCTACAGTGTCTGAGTCAATTCTTGGACATTGTAAGTGCAGTGTGGCCCTATTAAGTACATGGGCTGAGAGTTTGTCATTATGAACTCCACAGCTCTATGATAGTTTTACTGAAGGCTGGGAAGTTTGGTATCAAACATCCCACCACAATAAACCCACAGTGATGCCAGTGTTGGGTTTATTCTAAAAAGCACACAGAGGGCATTTTAGAGATGCCCCCTGTATTTTACCCAATCCTCTAGTAAACGGTTGACTGGTCTGTGCCAGCCTGCCACTAGCAGACAATTTTCTGACCACATGGGGTGAGGGCCTTTGTGCTCTCTGAGGCCAGAAACAAAGCCTGCTCTAGGAGGAGGTGCTTCACACCTCCCCCCTGCAGGAACTGTAACACCTGGTGGTGAGCCACAAAGGCTCAGGCCTCCTGTTACAGTACCTCAAGGCACTCCAGCTACTGGAGATGCCCGCCCCCGACAAAGCCCCACTTTTGGCTGCAAGTCTGGCGGGAAAATTAGGGAAAGCAGGGAGGAGTGACCACCTCAGCTGGGACCACCCCAAGGTGTCCAGAGCTGAGGTAACCCCCTCCTTGCAAAATCCTCCATCTTAGTTTGGAGGACAGGGACCAATAGGGTTAGGTCGGTGTCCCCCTCCCCAAAGGGAGTGGACACAGGAAGTGTGTAGCCACCCTCAGGGACAGTAGCCATTGGCTACTGCCCTTTGGCCCATTTAACGCCTCTAAATCCAGGATCAGGATTTAAGGGCTCCCCTGAACCCAGTTTGTCAGATTCCTGATGACCTCACAAGAAGAAAGAAGAATGACTGCTTAGCTGAAACCCCAGCAGAGAAGACGGAAGACGAAAACTGACTTGGCCCCAGCCCTACCGACCTGACTTCAGCTTCAAAAGCCCTGCAAAAGAAAGTGATGCATCCTGAGGGTCCAGCGACCTCTGCCAAACCTCCAGAGGGCTGCCTCATCACAGAGGACCAAGAACTCCCCTGTCCAAAAAGAAACCACACCCAAGGACTCCAGAGCCTCCCTGGATCCGCGAGTCCTGACCACTCTGCACCCAAAACCCAGGGCCTGTGTCCAGGTGGCCCACCTGACTAGAGAGGATCCCCAGGTGATTCTGAGCAAGTGCCCACCCTGGGTTGACCTCTCCTGTCCTCCACGACGATGCCTGCAGCCTGAATCCAGAGGACCCCCCTGACCGCAACAGCACTGAACAAAGATACCCGTCACCAAAAGGTACACTGCACCTGTTGCCCCCTGGCCTTGGGGAACCCGACCTCCGGTGCAGCAACGTTCAACAGGCAGCCCTCCTCCTTGTCCAGCATGTGGTTTTCTGAAACCGATCCCCTGGACCCAGCCTGCAACATCTAAATGACCCCCGGGGTCACCTCATAGGAAGCATTGGGAGCCCGACGCTGTGTTTGCACCCTGCACCCAGCCACCCCTGCGCCGCTGAGGGTGTGTGTTTGGTGCTGACCTGTGGCCCCTCCGATGCTCCTCTAAACCCTACAGGTCTGCCCTCCGAAGATGCAGGTACTTACCTGCAAGCAGGCCTGAATCCGAGTGCCCCCGGTCTCCATTGGAGGCCATGTTAAACTTGCCTCATCTTTGACCTCTGCACCCAGCCAATCCCCTGTTGCTGGTGGTGGGTGTTTGGGGTTAACTTTAACCCCAACCTGTGGACTGCTTGACCCCCGGAGACTGGAACTGTAAGTCTTGTACTTACCTGCAAATCGTACTAACTTTTCTTCCCACCAGGAACTGTTTCTGAAAATTGCACTATCAACTTTTAAAACAAATAATTGCCATTTATTCAAAAACTGTACAACTTGCCAATTCTGATCAAAGTGGTATTGATACATATGTGAAATACTTATTTATTTATTCATTTACCTGCAACTTGAATCTTGTGGTTCTAGAAATAAATTAACAAAATATATTTTTGCTATATAAAAAACATTGGTATGGAGTTAGTCATTGAGTGTGTGCTTCCCTTATTGACTGTGTGTGTACAACAAATGCTTTGCACTACCCTCTGATAAGCCTAACTGCTCGACCACACTACCACAAAAGAGAGCATTAGTATTATCTACTTTAGCCTCTGTAAAACCTCTGAGGAACCACTGGACTCTCTGCACACTACATCTCATTTTGATATAGTATATACGGAGCCAGCTTCCTACAACCAGGAATCAGAATTCCAACCACAATAGATAGCATTTTCTATAAACAGGGCGATGGAGTCCCAAAAAAAGAGGGCCTTCTGACGGTAAGGGCATGTTTGTTTTTTGTGTGGTAAGAAAAATAAAATACTCACCCGATATGCCACTTACTTAGTGAACTATCCCATTAGTCGTTCAGGCGTTACTCCTCTCCCTGATGGAAATTTCCTTCCATTCACCTTTGTTCTTTTTTTCTTGTTTACTCATTCCTTGTTTCTGCCTTACTCCCTCTTTTTCCTTCCTTCTTTCCATCATTCTTCTCTCTCCTTTTATTCAACCATCAATTCATCATTCCTTCCTTATTTTCTCTCCTTCTGTCTTACCCATCTATCAATCCATCTGTCCTTTCTTATTCCTTTAAAATCATCCATCTAACCTTTGCTTCATCCATTCATCCATTTCTCCATCCAGTCACTCTTCTCTGCATCCTTTCATTCATCTATCTATCCATCCACCTAGCCATCATCCATCCATCTTTCCTTCCACCTAGCCATCATCCATCCATCTTTCCTTCCACCCATCTGTCATCCATCCTTCTCTCTGCTCTATCTCCCTTACTTGGGATTCTCCTTGGAGATTACCAGTCTTTGATTAAATTCATAGAATTTGTCCTCCTAAATATGTGGAAAGAAGCTAGAACCACATGATGGCTCCCTCAGGATTAGTGACAGGACTCAATTGTAGAGATCAATAAAGATAACAAACCCCTGGACGCGTGTCGTATAGACCCAGATCCCTCCTAAATGTAGAGGCCAAAGTCCTTACTAAATTTCTCTTGACCAGACTTAGGCAGGTCATAACCACCCTGATCCACCCGACTTAATCTCCGATGGCTATTTGGGGTAATGGTCTTCACTCAAGATAATAATATATCCACAGTGGTCCTGTCAATGGACGTCTCCATGGTATTCGGCACCCTTGAGTGGGACTTCATGCACATAGTCTTAGAGTGCTTCAGATTTGGCCCTGCTTTCCGGGGCTGGGCCTGTCTCTCATATCTGGGGCCAGAGGCGCGAGTAAGGGTGGACGGGGTGGCTTTGTGCACCTTTGAACTACATCAGGGGATGCAACAGGGATGCCCGCTCTCCCCACTAATATTTGCCTAGCTTTCGACCCTCTAGCGATCTGGATCAGGGGTGACCCACTGATAGAGGGGATCACTTGGTGGGAGGCATGGTAGGAGTGCATATCCCTATATGCGGACAATATTTTATTCTGTCACAGATTCCACATTCACTATCCCCAGGCTAATGCAAACCCTCATCATCTGTGGCACCTTCTCAGGATACACAATTAACTGGCATGAAAATCACTCATGCACCTAATAACAGGGCCCCCACCAATCCTATGGGGTGAAATCCCTATGCCCATGGTAGACGAGTGATTTAAACACCTCGGCATTTATGCCACAAAAGGCCCACATGTGTTCTACAAGAATGACCTTAAACCCATCGTGGAGCATTTTGAGGTAGACATACAGCACTGGAGGACCTTGCTGCTTTCCCTTCTGGGCCGAGCAACAATTTTTAAAATTATAACCCTCCCACGCATGACATACGCATTGCAAAACACCCCGTACCTGGTGCCCAAAGACATTTTCCTTAGAACAGAGGCCGCCCTCCGACTTTTACTCTGGGGCAATAACCCACGCCGTGTCCCCCTCTAGAAACTAACCAGGGGAGTACACGATGAGGGAATTGGCCTACCTGACATACGCAAGTACTATAGGCCCACGCAATCAACAGTAGTCAATGACTTAGCCTTTGCACCCTGGGACGAACCAGCAATACGTTTGGACAGATTCACGTGGGGTAGAGAGGGCTGTGAGGGAGCACTCTATAGGGCCAAACTAGCTTGCGCTCTCCCCGTACACCCCAGAACAGTCACCCAAATATGGAGGGAGGCCATCGCACATTTGGGCTGGAGGTGTCGGCTAATGGAAATGACCTCTCTATGGTCCAGTGACTTCCTACGAGGGGTAGGCAAACTACAGGGCTTTTGCCAAATTGAAATAGGTATTACCAAGCTGGGTGACGTATGGCAGGGAGACGCACTAATGGACTTGATGGAACTGTCCAACCAATGCCAACTAGCACCTTCACAAAGTTATAAATATGGTCAAACCTGCTCTTGTCTCACACATCCCCGCGGATATGACCATCGAGGAATCCTCTCTGCTGGAGTTCTGTGTCCTGTCAGAATGACTAAGAAGAAAAAAAATTCTTTGATGTTTAAAAAGCTGTTGAAGAACCCCTGACACTATGCTGGCCCGTAAGCCGAATGGGAGGCGGGCGCGGGACAGTTTGACCAGGGTGAATGGGAGGTGGCCCTGGGGGCACCCCGGGACATCGCCATTGAATCCAGCTTCAGACTGAGCCAGCTATGCACACTACTTTGCTCCTGTTACACACTACTCTACATGCCATGGTTAGATGTAGGGTTGTGGAGAAAGGGGGACATTCCTTCATGTGTCCTGAAGTTGTCCACAAGTAAAACCCTACTGGCCCTCCCTCAGAGCCAGTAAATATCATACAGGGAGTGCAGAATTATTAGGCAAATGAGTATTTTGACCACTTCATCCTCTTTATGCATGTTGTCTTACTCCAAGCTGTATAGGCTCGAAAGCCTACTACCAATTAAGCATATTAGGTGATGTGCATCTCTGTAATGAGAAGGGGTATGGTCTAATGACATCACCACCCTATATCAGGTGTGCATAATTATTAGGCAACTTCCTTTCCTTTGGCAAAATGGGTCAAAAGAAGGACTTGACAGGCTCAGAAAAGTAAAAAATAGTGAGATATCTTGCAGAGGGATGCAGCACTCTTAAAATTGCAAAGCTTCTGAAGCGTGATCATCGAACAATCAAGCGTTTCATTCAAAATAGTCAACAGGGTCGCAAGAAGCGTGTGGAAAAACCAAGGCGCAAAATAACTGCCCATGAACTGAGAAAAGTCAAGCGTGCAGCTGCCACGATGCCACTTGCCACCAGTTTGGCCATATTTCAGAGCTGCAACATCACTGGAGTGCCCAAAAGCACAAGGTGTGCAATACTCAGAGACATGGCCAAGGTAAGAAAGGCTGAAAGACGACCACCACTGAACAAGACACACAAGCTGAAACGTCAAGACTGGGCCAAGAAATATCTCAAGACTGATTTTCTAAGGTTTTATGGACTGATGAAATGAGAGTGAGTCTTGATGGGCCAGATGGATGGGCCCGTGGCTGGATTGGTAAAGGGCAGAGAGCTCCAGTCCGACTCAGACGCCAGCAAGGTGGAGGTGGAGTACTGGTTTGGGCTGGTATCATCAAAGATGAGCTTGTGGGGCCTTTTCGGGTTGAGGATGGAGTCAAGCTCAACTCCCAGTCCTACTGCCAGTTCCTGGTAGACACCTTCTTCAAGCAGTGGTACAGGAAGAAGTCTGCATCCTTCAAGAAAAACATGATTTTCATGCAGGACAATGCTCCATCACACGCGTCCAAGTACTCCACAGCGTGGCTGGCAAGAAAGGGTATAAAAGAAGGAAATCTAATGACATGGCCTCCTTGTTCACCTGATCTGAACCCCATTGAGAACCTGTGGTCCATCATCAAATGTGAGATTTACAAGGAGGGAAAACAGTACACCTCTCTGAACAGTGTCTGGGAGGCTGTGGTTGCTGCTGCACGCAATGTTGATGGTGAACAGATCAAAACACTGACAGAATCCATGGATGGCAGGCTTTTGAGTGTCCTTGCAAAGAAAGGTGGCTATATTGGTCACTGATTTGTTTTTGTTTTGTTTTTGAATGTCAGACATGTATATTTGTGAATGTTGAGATGTTATATTGGTTTCACTGGTAATAATAAATAATTGAAATGGGTATATATTTGTTTTTTGTTAAGTTGCCTAATAATTATGCACAGTAATAGTCACCTGCACACACAGATATCCCCCTAACATAGCTAAAACTAAAAACAAACTAAAAACTACTTCCAAAAATATTCAGCTTTGATATTAATGAGTTTTTTGGGTTCATTGAGAACATGGTTGTTGTTCAATAATAAAATTAATCCTCAAAAATACAACTTGCCTAATAATTCTGCACTCCCTGTATATGAATCAGAACTACTCAGAGTAGCGGAAGCTGCTAAAGCAGTTCATTATTGAAATGTTCAGTTATGCCAAGCAAGTCAATGTTTGCTAGTTTACTCAATTAACTCTTTCTTAATGGTATTATTTTATTTACTTCTCCTTTTCGACAGGCCGAGACTCGTGCCGAGTTTGCTGAAAGGACAGTCGCTAAACTTGAAAAGACAATCGACGACCTGGAAGGTACTGTAGAGAATGAGCTAAGACTGTTGAGGACTCTGTTTTGCCTGGAGTGCTGTGGGGTGATAACAAACAATCATGATTGGCAGAGACTGTACCTAGTAGTAGGGCTGCATAGGCAAGCAGTTGTAAGGTAGTAAACACACCATACCCTTTCACTTTGATGCCACATACAGAAGGCGCTTTATATGCACTACTCTATGTTCTACTATTACAAAGATTTAAATTGAATCTTGCCAAATGTTATTTCCAGGATATCAACTACCACAATATTGTGAAAGTAAATTTAAGTATCTGTAGCTACAGATAAGCATGTGGCTACTGTTTTTACTCTATGGTTATAAATCTTGACAATATCTAAATATTCAAGGTTTGTAGATATGGAGTTAGAATGGTAAATCTGCACTTACCTATACAGGGTTATCATCGCATTAATGTGACAGTCGATATTCAGGGAATGATATTACATCAGGACGACTCAATATTGTGACGTACATCCCACTATCCAATGCACACACTCCGCTTCTTTAGAGTTACTATCTTGTCTGGGTTGCTTGTTTTTCAACAAGTTGATAAAGGCCCTCTTCTTAAACTGGTACCAGAGCACTTGGCTGCATGGCTCTTGTCTGCCCCTAAGGCAGGCGCCTGATCCGAACCAACCAGGTGCGCCCATGCGGGAAGAGGCATCCCTGCCTGCGAAATAACCGAGGATCATCCGAGCCGCTAAAGTTAACTCTGTCAGAATATCTGCTGTTGCCAACTTCGTTCTTTAGTAAAGCGAATACTCATCCTGTCTTGCACTGCTAGAAAACTAGTCTCAGGAAGCACTGAGGGAGCAGAAGGGGCAATAATGTTCTTGGTAAGCACATTGTGGCCCTGTAGACGCTGTCCAGTGGGAACTAAAGTGGGACTGTAAATCAGCAGTGGTCTTGTGGATGGTCATCACCCAAGGGGTTTCCTCTTTGACAAACATTTTATAAGATATCTGAGTAATAATCCTGACATAACACTGTTCTACATGACAGGCAGCCTTCCATAGCCAGAGTGGTTGCTATCATGAAACTCTTACAAGAACCCCACTAGAATTCCCATCAAGAATTCTTGAGGATGCCTTTATACTCTTCATTTGGTGACTTCCTAATCAACCTTTAAGAAACCTTGAGACGGCAATTATAATACGTAACAGAAGAAACACTGGGGAGGGAAACATACACTTAGCATTTTACTGTATCGTCTGTGGGAAAAGTAAGCCCGAGCAAAGGCAGATTTGCTGACACGCCAATGCCCTCTTTGTTTGCTTTGAATAAATGCTGTTGTACCTCACCACATTCACCACCCCCACCCCCTTTGTAGCTTGCCACTGAAGCAACAAGGAAACCATGAGATATTGAAGATGTAAGTGCAAAGGGACAGAATCTGTTAGACTTATAATAATTCATTTCAAGGCAAAGCGAAAACTCTGAAGCACAGACCAGTCTATTAAATTTACAAACCATTTGGAATGTGGCATTCTATTCTGCAATGGAAAATGTGCGAATACCCTAACAAACTCATTACATGACAGTAACCCTAAGGTTTGACTTAAATCTTGGTTGATTTCATTCTGATACTCCTGTTGGTAACCTCCTTTTTGTTCTTTTTCACATTTGTTCATTCCAACTCTCAACCCATTGTGGCCCATACTCTTCGGATTCCGGTGGACGCGGGTCTGTTCTGCATCATTCCCTCTGCACTTCTACTTCCTGTGGACTATGCGCTGATCTGCATCATTTCCTGTGCCCTTCTGCTTCCTGTGCACTGTGTGCTGATCTGCACTCTTCCATTTCCTGTACATGCTGTGCTCTTCTACATTACTTCCTGTGTCCTTCAATGCCCTGTGAACTTTGTGCTGATGCGCATAATATTCTGCGGTTTTCTACTTCCTGTGGACTTGGCGTTGATCTGCATCAATCCCTCTGCTCATCTTCCTATACATGGACTTAATTCTGCTTTTGATGTCAAACTGTATCTCCGGATTTCGCCTCAACTATTATTTTGGCAATATGTCATCTGGTCTTTGCACCTTACTCGTTATTACATGTTCTTTGCTCTTCGACCTGTAGATGAGTTGTATGCTCAGAAATTGAAGTACAAAGCTATCAGTGAGGAGCTCGATCATGCACTTAATGATATGACTTCCTTATAAAGGTGTTTTCACCCCTGTGCCCTCATATAGGTACTCTGCTAGGTGTCATTTGTGCACTGTGCAGTACTATATTTTCTTTTTGTATGTTACTCTAAACTTGTGCTACAACTCTCTTCTAAAACTCTTCCTCGATTCTATTTCCTGTGTTTCTACAAAAATGTTATTGTTTTAATAAAATCCAAGAATCCCACTCACCTGTATTGTCATTGCTCATCCTGGTAGCTTAGATCTGTACTAACAGTTGAGTAAGGATAATTTGTATACTGCCACTTACCATGGCATTGTGCAAGAGAGCATTCTCTCTCTGGAAACCATTTCGCGTGGGCAATCGAAGGGCGTGAATCAAACTGGAGTGACCATTGCTTGACAATGAATGCACTGTTTGTTGGTATTTGGTTGCGTGTGGCTAGTACGGAGCTTGGCCAGTGTTACATTTTGTAATGGTTTGTGTGAGTTTGTGTGACAGCAGTGCAAGTTCAATGAGATCTTTGTGAGGTTTTATGCAGATGGGTGGGTGTGTTTAAGGACTTTCTGTATTTCTCTTGCTTGCAGGTGGTGGGCTTAATCAGACATCTGTTTAACAGCCAGGGAATAGTATATTCTAGGTTTGCATCACAAAGCAGGTTCATGCCTTATTGAAGTCATATGTGTGTGTGTGCTTTGTGTTTGTTCTATTTTTACATTAATGTTTGCATGTATGATTCTGTGGAGTATGTTCGTGTTGTGAGTGATTGTGCTGTTTTTTGGCCACGTAGCTTGCCTACTATATGGCTTTATTGTGGTGTTGTGTGCATGACAGTGAGTGGGTCCGGCCTAGCTCGTGGTTTCTGAGGATGCCCTTTGAGACTGGGGGCAATGGTGGGCTGCCACTTAAACCTTACTGGAATCCCTGTACCCCCCAGAGTCATGGTTGGAATCCAGGGTCCCCAGAAGCAATTTCGATGCTTTAACAAGCATCCTTCTAACAAATAAATGATTAAATATTATGGGGCTGATTCTAACCCTGGCGGTAATTACCGCCAGGGCGGAGGTTGGCTGTAGCACCGCCAACAGGCTGGCGGTGCTCCGCCGGGCATTCTGACCGCGGCGGTACAGCCGCGGCCAGAAGCGGAAAGCCGGCGGGGTACCGCCGACTTTCCGCTGCCCGTCTGAATCCTCCATGGCGGCGGAGCGCGCTCCGCCGCCATGGGGATTCAGACACCCCCTACCGCCATCCTGTTCATGGCAGCTCTCCCGCCATGAACAGGATGGCGGTAGGGGGTGCCGCGGGGCCCCCGTAAGAGGGCCCCACAAAGTATTTGCAGACACTGAAATACGCGACGGGTGCAACTGCACCCGTCGCACCTTCCCACTCCGCCGGCTCAATTCTGAGCCGGCATCCTAGTGGGAAGGTTGATTTGCCCTGGGCTGGCGGGCGGCCTTTTGGCGGCCACCCGCCAGCCCAGGGCAAATGTCAGAATCACCGCCGCGGTCTTTCGACCGCGGTGCGGTGTTCTGACGGCGGTACCTTGGCGGACGGCCTCCGCCGTCCGCCAAGGTTAGAATGACCGCCTATGTCTGTTTCACAAACAAATGTAAAACAAAATCAGCATTTTAGTTTTAATGGGAAGGTTGGCCCTGTTTTGAATTCAGTTGAGGCCACCCATCTTCCATTCTGTATTCTGTTTGATGTACTGGCATTAATCCCGCAAATCAATCCCACCAACTTAATTTTTAGCTTCCAACTTCAAAGTCCTTCACATTTAGGGAACATTTTAAAATGTTAAATTTTACATTTTGCTTCCCTATTTACATACACTTTATTAATCTATTACTAATATTTAATTTTCTAAGCAGCCGTGGACCCCCTGAGTAGGCGTTAGAGACCCCAAGGGTCCCCAGACCCGGGTTTAGAACCCCCAATGTTTGCTGTTACTCTTCTCCCACATCACAGAAGACTCATTCCCCCCTTAGCTCTTAAGCACACGTGTTAGCCTGGGCAGGCCTCCCTCTGTCTCAGGTAACACTGGAACCAGGGCCAAACCTGCATGCCTTATCCCGACATATCTACGTGAAATGCAGGCCTCGGTCAGTCTTTCCGCGGAGGCATATTGCTTTGCATTTTCAATGGTTCCATGCCCAAAACAGCATGTTTCTCCCACTCCTGTTGATGTACAGATACCAAGAATCCAGGTCCCAGACAGCCTGTGCATTCCACTGTGTATATTACCAGAATATTAATTCTACTCATATATATTAATAATAATAATATATTGCGACAATGAGCATATACTATTTTTAGCTCCACCGTGAAGATATATAGATATTCAAGGTCCATGATGTGGGGTTAAGAATATTAAATCTACACTTCCTGATATACACTTAACAGTATTTTGAAATAGTCATGTTGCCATTAGAAAGAGGGAATCCAGGTCAGGGGACCTCTGTCCCTCCCAGACGTATAGCTATACAGACACACAGAATGCTGCTCCTAGAACGTCAGTGCATCTTAGTTGTTTTGCCTTGTCAGATACAAGGACTCCAGGTCACACATCGAATGTCCCTCCAGAGGCATGCTGCCACACATATACACGGAACCCATTTCCCAGACAGTCTGTTCTTCCCAGTCATGTCACCATACATAGACCTCCAGTCTCTCCAAGTCATGCTAACTTACAGATGCAGGTAATGGAGATCGCAGCCAGTGTGTCCCTCCTGAGCTTCTGGAAAAAACACCAGAGCCATGTACCAAGCCATAGCCAAAATTACTGACAGTCCTGATTGTCACAAAAACAGGCGTTTGAAGTTATGATGGGGACGAATCGGCTGTATTTTTCCAGTTACTTATGGAGAGCCACTGGTCTCAGCCCTTTTGATCCAATAATTTATTTCAATAATAATAATATCTTGTTTTGCTGTAACTTGTTTTTATGTAAGGATATACACTTCATGTCAGCCATTCCCTTGCACTGTGGGAGTAATCTTACCTTAATAAAACTGATTACTGTAATGCTCTTTACATTAACAGACCTGCCAACTAAACCAAAAAAATACACAGTGTGAGAAGGGGACGGGGCCTTGGAGAGGGCTGTCCTCATGCTGAGAAGCACATTAAGTGGCAATTGTGCCCCCACCCTGGCATCAAACCCTCTCCTAAAAAAAACATAAGTTGCTGAGGCTGTAGCTGATGTCCTGGGGTGTTTTCCACCCATTAATGGACGTCCACAAATAAATCAAAGCCTAAGAAAACAAGCTGAAAACCACTGTTTACAGTGGTTTTCAGCCTGTTTTTCCTGCCACCGTGTGAAATCGGCCCCTCGCCGTGTGAAGGGAGTCGCTATCGTGTGTCAAACAGTGGCACCATATGAATTGGTAGATTTGCATTAATGTCCAACAGAGACGGTTAAGCAAACTTCAAATCCTTCAAAACGCTTCTGCCCGACTCCTTCTAGGGATTCCAAAGTTTCAGTCTATCTCGCAGGCATCACCTAAACTCCACTGGCTGCGGTTAAGAAGCGGGATGCTTTTAAGGCCCTGTGTATTGCCCATAAGGCTCTTCCTGATTGTGGACCAGAATATCTGAGGCAGGGTTTCAAATGGTATGTTCCTTCTAGAACGCTACGTTCCACCTTTACAAAAAATCTGGTGGCACCAAAAATTAAAAAGGCAACGTAGGGTGGAAGAAGTTTTATCTTCTCCACTGCAAAACTGTGGAATAGTTTGCTATTATTTTTAAAGTCTCAAATCAGGCTCATTCTTTTCAAGAAACTGCTCAAAACTTGGCTGTTCTCAAACCCTTAGCTCCAAAATTAGATTGGTAACCCACTAGATCGTTGATACTCAAAGTACAGCCCGGGGGCCGCGTGCGGCCCAAGATCAAAAGCAGCACTGGGCGGCCATTTTGTTGAATCAGCACTAACATTGACCAAGAAGTTAAATAAACAAACAAGCCTTTATGTAAAGGTTAACTGAAGTTAAAGAAAACGAGTAACTAGGTTATCCTGCACTGTTTAACTTTAGAAACACCTTTATTTTTAAAGCCCTCTTGCAGCAAAATTGTAAAAATATGATAAAATCTACTCAAAATTCAGAAAGTGTATTTCATTAACATATATTCCGTTTCACCTTCGTACATCACATTTTATCGGTGTATTGAGAACTATATATTTTTTTCAAGCGATAGTTTTCAAACATGTATTTACATTCATTTTTCCCCACCCTGTCAACGGTGTCAATAGTGAGCTAAGATGCAAGTCACTTGTTAAGTGCACCCTTTGGGCTGGGCTCCTCTTATACACAAACAACATCATAGTTATTATAGTTTATTAAATCAAACACAGGAGAAGGTTTTGCACATTGCACATCCTGAAGTCATGGATTTCTACATACAGCATTACGTGATAATGAAGAAAAAAAAGGAAAGTGCAACAAAAAACAATTGCCTAGGATCACACAATTTGGTAAAGTGGGGGCTGCTGGTATTAATTCCTGGTTTTCTGGTTTCACAGTGTGCATTTCAGCAGCTGTATATGTTTTGTTTCCAGTACCCCCACCTTACAGGCCCCCCCCCCCCCGGAACTTTCTCCTCCTGAGTGCCACACTGCTGGCATCAATGCGGCCCTTGGTCACATCACAGACAAAACATTTTCACCCCCGGGAAAATGTTTGTGAGTACCCATGCGCTAGATGGTTAATACAGCTGACTGCAGTCCAATTCTTTGCTGCTCCATCAGCGCCAAGACACCTATGGACATTTGTTGCGCTTTTTAAATACTATTTATTCAAGTTGTAAGTCACAGATACCCTTACTCAACTTTATGTTAATATTATATTTTTTATAAAATAAGCTAGCTATGAAAATGCTATGAAAATGTCTTCCAACGATAGAGCGCAGAAGTACTGGAGAAAGTGCAAAGGCGCATTTCTTTCTATTCCACCAACTGTAGATGAATATTCCAGTTGTGGATGTTTGAGGCCAATTCACAAGGGCATTTAAGAGTACTTAAGTACTCATATTCACATAACCATAAATGCCTTGTGACTTGGCCCCTCTGAATTCTAGAAGATTCAAATGTGCATGCATTGAGAGCAAACTTACACTTAAAAAATAAGTAATCACCATATGTCCTTATTCATTCAGATGCCTCACAAATGCACTCCGACCCACTCTAAAAAACCATGAAGCATTGCCAAAGCCAACAGGTTTGCTTTTTGTTTTGTGCACGTGGAACGCAGGGGCGTACAACTAAACGGCTATGTGGCTATGATATGAAAAGATTGAAGTGCCCTCTGCACTGCCATTAATCATCCTCTGGAAGGAAATTCTGCACCAAAAATAACTCACTAATTCTACATAGCTCGCAATGAAACCTAAACCCGGAACACAAATCAATGTCATCTTTCGTTGTGCTGCTGTAATAGCTATGCAAACCTCGGTTCTCTAGCTATAAAATTGATTCATTTATCATTCCCATACAACAACCTGTAGCGACAGCAGAATGTGCCACTTTGAGCGACTCTGGAAAAGAAAAAACATATTGTGACCATCTTCATATCAATGCTACATTCTCAATAACTAAATACAATGGTGCCTGACTCCAAAATGGCCATCATTGATATGGATTAAATACTCATGCTAATTGTTCAATAGTAAAGGGTATCTGGCACAGTTAATGACTGTCAACCTCACCAAACACCAATCTCAAAACCTACAGTTCTGCATCCCAAACTCACAAGCACCGATCACAAGCCTACAAATGTGTGTTTCGGCCTCACAAGCACCATTGTACCCTTAAACGTCTACTCCTCACCCCGGGTAAAAGACGTGTCCACAAAATATTTGTGTGAGTATTTTTTATGAGAGTAAAAACACATTTTTGAATTACATGTGGCTTTACACTCATAAAAAAGAATATTTGCACTTGTATGTTGAACTCATTTAGGCAATTAGCTGTGTGAATGTGGCTGTTAGTGTCAAGGCACATATTTTAGTGCTGTAGGCAAAGTACCTGTTGCCTTCTGCCTCCCCTGGAATCAGAACCATATGTGATGCTTTCTGATCAATATGGCACCCTTGTGGTGGCACCGTAAACAGACCTGGAATTTGAGGGTGTCATTTATCTTGGAATCGAGTTCTTCCAACCCCAACATGCTGCATGCCTACCATGAGCTTCAAAGTGTTCAGCACCCTCTGTGCATGTATGTGTGTGGGGATACTTGTGTAGTGCAAATATAGTTGGGAAGCACCAGCACCTGCAAGAAACCTATCACCTCTGTTCACAACAAGGGCATCGCCAGCCACAAACACTTGACTTTAACCTCCTGGGAGACCCAGTGAGTTGATAGCATGTTTCTTTATGCATTTGTATTGATTGCCTATTGATGGCACTAACTGACATTCATATATGTGGTTTAATATGTATTACTCATTACATTACGATGTATTCACGTGTTGCCAAAGTTCTTCTTGGTAATGTCCGCTTACAGAATGGAGATTTCCAGGAACCCTGTGCAATATGCGGAATAAAATCTTCACAACTGAGAGCACAGCAGGCCAGGGCATTACTAGGGAGCAATAGCACTCCTTCTTTGGTGCAGCAGGGCGCCTCTGCCTGCAGCCCCTGCCCAGAGTCCTCTGCAATTTCACCACCAGCTGTAGATTTCGCACCCAACAAATGAGGTCTGCTGTTTCCACACAGGAGATTAACGGGCCCAGCATTACTGGTCCAGTTGTTGTTTTTCCATGTAGATTTCTCGATCACTGGCTTCCTATGGTGCGATCCACTTCATTCAGAGGGATAGTCCTAAAGTAAGTCACAGTGGTCCAGAATAAATTAGAGTGAGAACCCACTTGTAATTTAATTATAATGTCCAAATAAACTGAATTAGAAACTTGCAAAAATGTCCTTGAAGTTAAATCATTTATTAAATTATTTCGAAGTAGATACAGCCAAACGGGTACAGCCGACACGTGTTTCGCCCTCTATGGTGCATCCACCTAGGGCTTTTTCAAGGCATCATGATAATCAATCAGAAGATTAGAGGATGTAAATCAATATACTGATACAGAGAACAAAGTACATCATACAATGTTAGGTCTCTACCTTAGACTAGAGATCCTGTTACCTTCTCAGCTTTTTGAGATTATGTTTCTTTTCTACCCTTTCTTGATATTGCAGTAACTTTTCAAGCCGCTGGTCTTCAGACATGAAGACAGTGGGAATTGCATGTTCCTTTAGGTTCTTCCTGTTTCCATATTTGCGGAAACAGTCTGGTATGAAATGGGCAGAGCAAATGACGGTGTGGTGCTTTGGGTTAAAATTAGCATATCCAATTCGGGCAATCCACTCTCCAAGTAAGTCAGGCCTGCTGAATGGGAATCTGAAAGTGCTGGTGGCCCGTCATCGTCTAGGAGCGGCTGTCCATGTAAAGGTCGTCGAGTTCAATGCGCCAATGAGTCCGAGCCTCTGCCTTCGTCTATTCTACCGCACAAATCGAAACTAGATTTCGCACCCAACAAATGAGGTCTGCTGTTTCCACACAGGAGATTAACGGGTCCAGCATTACTGGTCCAGTTGTAGTTTTTCCATGTAGTTTTCTCGATCACTGGATTCCTATGGTGTGATCCACTTCATTCAGAGGGATAGTCCT
The DNA here is from genome assembly GCF_031143425.1 of Pleurodeles waltl. NCBI lineage: Eukaryota > Metazoa > Chordata > Amphibia > Caudata > Salamandridae > Pleurodeles > Pleurodeles waltl. The sequence continues at coordinate 57,696,940 of NC_090451.1, read as the reverse complement.
AAAGTAAGTCACAGTGGCGTTTGTCTAGGTTTGCAATGACATCTAAATGTACATTTAATATCACCATCTCTCGTGGGGAAACGTATGAGGAGACAACATTTTGAGGGAAACATATTCTGTGGTTTTTACTGCCGAACATACCTCACTCCCTATTTAGGGAGGAGACCTCTGAGTTTTTCAGGAAAACTGACACAGATGTAGCTTTCTCAAGGTTATAACGATCTTTACTGAAATGCGATAAAATTAAATTTCACCCATTTTTACCAACACCTCCAACTTAGTTGTTTTCAAACGTTGGCCTCTATAACACCTCATCATAAACATCAGAATGGCTAACAGAAGTTAAAGCGATGGAAATACGCATTCTACTTGTGTAGTTTATGAATTGTAGGACACCACTGGCAATCCACGCTTAATAGACTGCCAATTTTTTTAATCCATCTTAATTTTCCCCATCATAAAATATCTTTTATTTAATTTATTCCAGGTCAATAGTGAAATAACATCAATCGCAATTATTTGTTTTTCAGAATCCACTTCTTCGACATTAATAAGAACATGTTTGCTAAGCGAGTTATTGCTTGTATCAGATGTTTGAAGTTATATTTATTCTTAACATATTTTGTTGGCCACAGTCCCCATTGTTTGCTAGTTGGAGAGTAGGTTTAATAAAACATTTTTTGTGTGCGTTTGTGGTTTTATTAAACTTGGAAGCCGCGTTCCTGTGTCCGGCCCTCCGCGGCTGCGCCGGTGGCAGCGCCCCCCCCCGGCTCGGGCCCGGCCCGGCCCGCACTTCCTGCTTCGGGCCACTCGGTAAACTTTAGCCCTGAGCGACGGAGGCCAGCTCCTCCGTTGGAGGGCGGGCGCCAGAGGTGACGTAGCGACGCGCCGGCCTCCAATCGGGAGCAGCCGGCCCGCCTGATGGACGCGCGGCTCGGCCAGTAGGGCGCCGCGGCTGGCACTTCCTGTATGTGTCCGTGTTTTAATATGGCGAAGACGTACGACTATCTCTTCAAACTGCTGCTCATCGGCGACTCCGGGGTGGGCAAGACCTGCGTCCTCTTCAGGTTCTCCGAGGATGCCTTCAACTCCACCTTCATCTCCACTATAGGTGAGTGGGGGGGAGCTCAGGTGAAGCGCACACCGGGGCCGGCCGGTGGGGGCCGGGGCAGTAGAGTGCACCGGGAGGGAGCAGGCCGCTCCCCCCTGGGGTGGGAGTGCCCTGCGACCCCGCACCAGGGGCTCCGTACCTCTAGGGTGCTAACTGTCGAGATCCCTCCGAGCTGGGTAGGGGAGGGGATCCAGCCCTCATATTTCTTTGAATTCTGGGACTTGTAGTCTTGTGTAAGAAAACAGGACTACAAGTCACAGAATGCTAAGGAAAAAAACCTGGCCTGCAGCAGGACAGCATGCACAGAACTGGGAAACGTGGTAGCTATGTAGTTGCCTCTAGGACTGGCACTGCTGCCAAGTTTCCCAGGTTCATATGAGTTGCTGCTCCAGGCCAGACTGTTTTATAATCTAATAAACTAGACTGCAAGTCCCAGAATTCAAAGAAAACTCGTGGACTGGAGGAGTAGTCATGGCCGTGGGAAACTTGGCAGGGCTGATACTAGTACTGAGTGTCAAAGATCATAAAATAAATGGTCGCGAAACCTCCTCCCCCCTGGCGATCTAGAGTCAGAGGGATCCCATGTGCTGGACTTCAGCCAGTAGGGTTGCCACTTAGCTGAATGTCGCCCAGTTCCACGTCTGGCTATTAGATGTATACTCTAAATGTGTAATGGGAATTGTAGTGATAATTTTATCATAGAAAAGTCCAGGACTGGAAAGGAAGTGTCCTGATGAACCTGGTTGACAGTATCCACCTCACTCATGCCATCCTGGACACTGTTTTCTGTCTTGGGCTTTCATGTGACCAACAGATGAATTCTGGGTGCTGTAGTATTGATGTGGTTCCTTTGAACTAATCAGACTAACACATCTGATAGGAATGATTTAGAGGTAAAAAGCAGTGTTACAAAAACAGTGGCTGTGGTGTCAGGAGTTCAGGTGGCCACCAAAGTAAGTAGTTTTACCTCTGGGAGCTTACTAGAGGTGTAGAAATGTAATTTAATTTAATTTGTTTTTGTGAAATTTCAGCAGTTACTCTTAATTATGCAAAATGCAGATTTGTCATTTTGCTCAATATTTTCTTTATCGCAACGAACATGCTTATGTCCGTTTTTGGCACAAGGACGCACTTAAACAAATCACTGGGAACATAAGCTGCTTGCGTTCTGTTTGCGGACTTTACTGTGGATGGCATTTAATTATGAGAAGTGCCATCATTTCAGAAAATTCTCCTACAACAAAATTACGGTGTATAATTTCAATTTCATCTACCCCTGGGTCACTTTATCTACTCGCAGAAGGGAGTGGAGTTTGTGCTCAATAGAGCTTTCACGGAAGGGTCCCATAATAGACCATCAAGGAAGCTTTATTGTGGTAAGTGAAGACGCACTGTGGGGCCATACTTGGTGTTCCCATAATGTTCTCCTCCGTTCCTCAACATAGGGGGTGAAAGAGGACTAGAGTATCGATCACTGTAGGCTCCTCTGACATGGAAGTTGGATCATGAGTTCTCGAAATAACCCAAGTTATCATCAGCGTTGTTGTTGTTGTTACACCTCTGTTCTGGAAGGGGATTCAGCGATCTTGGGCGTACTGAAAGTTTCATGATCCTGTCTAAAACCTGATAACTAGAAAGGCACAAATGCCACATTGCCTCTGTACTCCACATATATGTTAAGAAAAAAAAAAGTAAAATCCTTGGTTATGTGTACTGTTCTTTGTGAATTCGATGACTGGTGGTGGGAGGGTGTCGGAGTTTCAACACAATTTCACCACCCAGGTTTCCCCCAAAATATCAAAGTTCTTCACTTGGGCCATGTAAGAGACTTCAACGTCTGACCTACCTTAAGCTGGCTGTTGCACCCAATTAACCAAAATGAACCGCCCAGGCAGGGAACGAATATGAATCAAGGTCAAAAATATTCTCTCAACAAATGGTGGTTGTGGTACCTTTCATGGTTGGAAAGATGTGGACGGAGGTGATGGTAAGTTCCACAGCAAACCCTTTCATCTGAGTGAGTCTTGACAAAGAAGTGGGCTGGAACCAGAACTTCTAAATGCAAGATTGACTTTAAAACATAGGATGGGGGTTTTATTGTCAAATGATCTCTAAGATGGGTGACAGAGACTAAATTTCAGTACAGACTCTGGAATGAACTCCACAGAGTGGGAAGTCCAGTAATACTGAAAGCAGCATGGGTGAAACATATTCTCTCAAAGCTGAGGCAGGCCATTCTGTCAACACCAACGATTATGAGGATGTCCCTGTTGCAAACAAAATGTATTGGTGATGGAGCGCTTAAGTCGTGGACATCAACTGCACACACGTGGCCCTTTTTAGGAAACCCTCCCTTTCTTGCCCTATCACACTGTTCCATTTTTTGTTTGTATTTTTTTCACTAACCTACCTTCGAAATGTACTTTTCACTCATGACTGCTTTTCTCATTTCACTGTTTTATTCAAAATGCCTTGTACATATGTACAATGCTGTCTGCACCTATGTTGTCTAGTCTATGCTTTATGATACCTTCCGGTATATAAGCTAAAAAAATACCCTAACCCATCAAGAATTTGTATGTTGTATATCCTGTATTTTACTGAGCATTGCTGGAGATTGTTCAACAAAAGTGTGCACTGTCTTGACAAAGTATTGTTTTTCTGTAGCTGATGATAACTTTGTATGTTGCAGCCTACCAGACAGCACATCTGTCTGGTTTGCTAAAGACATCTTGGGGACATTCAGAAAGCTGACTTAAGAATGCATTCTGCAGGTTGCTTGCCATTGGCTTTTTGGTTTGTAAGTCACATTTTCTGGCTTTCCAGTTTCTGCCTATTTGCTTTAGGCGTTCCAGCTTGAGTTTGTACCTTACCTTGTTTACAGTATCCTTCTGAGTGATCCCCTTCTGCAAACTGATCTGTAAATATTGTTCTTATCTTGTCTCATTTGCTGTACTTATTAAGTCTGAGGTCATATGTCAGATGCTGACTTACCAGGTTGCTTGTTTAGCTTTCTTTCTCTAATTTGAAAGTGAGAGTATTTAAGTGACAATCTTGCTGGATACTGGGGTGGAAAAGAGGTTTTTTTCCTAGCACACAACCACATTTAAATAAACTGTGCAAGTATTTCAGAATCTGTCAGAATTCGGAATTCAGATGTAGCACATTTTTGTTTATTTCTGAACTGTGTTGGAAACAAAAACGTTGATATGGTCAGAAGAAATCATTACAATAGGTGATGCAATTCCCACACATTTTTGTATGTGGACTGTATAGTTTTATCAGTAAAACTGTATGTCTGTGCAAATGTAATGGTCCTTTCAATTGAAAATGTAGTCTTTGTGATGGCAGTGTGCAACTACACCATGATTATTCCACCCTACATCACTCCACACCACTGCATTCTACCCTGCACCACTCCACTATACACTGCTCCATGCCACTGCACTCTGCACCACGCCACTGCACTCAGTGCCACTTCACGCTACACCTCTCTACTCTACCCTGTACCATTCTGCTCTTTGCCGCTGCATTCTGCTCTCCACCACTCTAATATACGTCACTCTAATCTATGTAGTAGGAAATTGGACGACTTTGCAGAGGTTTTCCCCACTTTTTGCCCTTCTAGACCTACGAAATGCTTTTTCTCATCTCTGACAGTGCACTGAGGCCTGCTACTCAGACCTCAATGCCGCTGCTTTTTCCTTTAACCCAGTGTTTCCCAAAGTGTGCGTCGTGGCTCCCTGGTGCGCCATCAGAACTCACCAGGTGCGCCGCACACTTCTAGGGAACACTGAAATACTTTCATACTACCATACGGCCCCATTCTAAAAATACATCACATTTACAATGGAGCTGTACAGGAGCATGAAAATGAACGAATCACAGTGGCAATAAATCGAACTTGTTAGGGTTTTGCAATGTTATGTTGTAAGTTGTCAAACCCATCAAGTTTGATTTGTTTCCTCTGTGAGTCTCTTTCATACTACCCTACAGCTAACAAAGCGGCATGGTAGTATGAAAAAGAAAGGCTTGCAGTGGAACCAAAGCAAACTTGAAGGATTTTACAATAGACATCATAACATTGCAAAACCCTAACAAGTTAGATTTATCTGCACTGCGATTCTTTCTGTTTCATACTACTGTACGGCTCCATTCTAAAGTCAAGTTACGTTTAGAATGGAGCCAAACAGTAGCATGAAAAAGAAAGAATCACAGTGGAAATAAATCAAACTTGTTAGGGTTTTGCAATGTTACATAGTAAATTGTAAAACCCATTGTTTGATTTGTTTCCACTCAGTGTTGAATTATTTTAAAATAAAAACATCCCTTAAAGCTCTCCTCTGAAACACGTGGCTGCTGCAATTAAATGTGCATGCACAGAACATTGAGGCAGCGGTAATCCTAAAGCCATCTTGGGCCTCTCCAACCCATTTACAGCCTCTCCCTGCCCCTTCAGTTCACTCTTGCAGCTTTCACCCAATGTGGAGCTTTTCCGTCCTTCTCTTCATTTGTCTTTCCTATATGTGCCTTTGCTCGCATTAAATGCCTGATGCAGAAGACTAAGGCCCATATTTATGAAAAGTTTGTGCTGCATTTGCATCATTTTTTTAATGCAAAAGCGGCGCAAACTTACAAAATCTAATTATTTTGTAAATTTACGATGCTTTTTCATAAAAAAAATGCAAATGTGTCGCAAACTTTTCATAAATATGGGCCTAAGTGCCAGTCCTTAAAAATAAGTGTTGGTGCCCCCCACTGGAAACCCAGTGCTTAATTTGTAGATAAAAATGTGCTGGTGCTCAAAGCTCTCTTTTTAAACAAGTGGATGCTGCATTTAAATGTGCAAGCCTTCTCTGGCCTCTTTTTAATCCATTTACAGCCACTCCCTACTCCTTCAGCTCACTCATGCAGCTTTCTACTTTCTCCCTTTGTGGTGCTTTTAGTTTTTCTCTTCCTCCACGTTTCCCATATGTATCTTTTGCTCTTACTAAATGTCTGATACAGAAAAACAGAAACCACCTGCTCAAATTAAGCCCTGCTGAAAGCACTGGCTCAAATTAAGCACTGTTTGCACTGGGATTCTTCCTCTTTCATACTACCATACAGCTCCATTCTAAAGATGTTATGTTTGGAACAGAGCCATACAGTAGTATGAAAAAGAAAGAATTACAGTGCAAAAATCAAACTTGTTAGGGTTTTATAATGTGCATTTGCAGCCCTGAGTAACCTATGTGGGGGTGTTATGGAAGCCACAGCTGTCAGTGTCTGGAATGGTTTGGACCAGCGCATGACATCTTGCCTAATAAATAAAGAGCGTGTTCGTTTAGGCAGGGTCAGGCACAATCAGGACAGTGATGGAGCGTTACTTCTGTTCGTGTTCTGCAGCTACTCAAGAAAGAGGGTAATCATGAAATTACAAAAATGTCAACATAAAAAGGGAGATAAAAATATAAAAAAGAATCAGGAGAATGTATTTCTCCCTTTGAGGCCTGAATCAGATCTATTGTCATATGTGGGACTACCAAGTGTGGTGCTGCAGGATCTGAGATCAAAAATGCTAATGTGCCTTTTTTCTTTAACTTACCAGGAACAAGAAGAAAGCGCTATGGCAGGCAGAAAAAGCATGACAAAAATGTTGTGCATTGGCCTGCAGCAGCTGAGCTGGTTACTGTCAGTGCATACTCCAAGTCACTCAAGACCAGTCCCTATGGCAGAAGCCCCTTATTGGCTTCATCCCAATTATTTTTTAGGGAAAAAAATGGAAGGGCTCCCGAATCCTGGCTTACATCCCCTCACCCATCAAAAAAAGTGACATAACAGGGAGCCGCAGCCAATGGCCAATAGGTCAAGGGAGCCAAGGGTCAAAAAGGTTTGGGAACCACTGCTTTAACCCTTTGCTGTCAGGCCTTTTCCCCCCTCCTGTGCCAAGCCTTTTTTTGGCTATTTGGGGCAGTTTGCGCTTAGGCCCTCATAACATTTTGTTCACATAAGCTACCCACGCCAAATTTGTGTCCTTTTTTCCCAACATCCTAGGGATTCTAGAGGTACCCAGACTTTCTCCTTCCTCTGAAGGAGACCAAGATATTAGCCAAAATACAGCGTAAATTTAGTTTAAAAAAAAAAAAATAATAGGGGGTAAAAAGGAGTGCAGAAGAAGGCTTGCGTTTTTTTTTTTTTTTTTCCTGAATATGGCATCAACAAAGGGTTTGCGGTGGTAAAATCACCATCTTCCCAGCTTTCAGGAACAGGCAGACTTGAATCAGAAAACCCAGTTTTGTCATTTTTCTGGGACATACCCCATTTTTAGGTCGAGCGTTAGGCCTGCTGTATACTATAGAGTGAGTTCCAGCTTTTTGATTTGTTAGTTGCAGTGTCCTTCAAAAATCTTTGCTTGCTATTGGTCAGTTCTGCCTCTTTGTCCTGCCTTTTTTCACTTTGGGAGCAGCACAAAGTACTGTGTAATTACGCTATGTCCTGTTTATCTCTTCTGTAAGGGACTTTTTTTGGGGGTGGGGGGGGGGGCATTTGCCTGTTTCACCTCAGCAGTGTGGGTGCTTGTTCAGTTACTCCTCCCCACCAGCTCCCTCTGTAAACATAAACCAACAGCCAAGGGGGGCTTTTCCAGGGCCATCTCACCCTAGCTCTCTTCCTTTTTTTTATTTTCAGTCTGTGTGGCAATTAAAAGTCCAGTCAGTAATTTACAACGCTTCTGAAACGTAGACAAAATTCTGAATTCAGCAAGGTGTCATTTGTGTAGATCCTACAAGTATTTCCTACAGAAAATAACAGCTGAAATAAAAGAATATTGAAATTGAGGTGAAAAAAGTCATTTTTCTCCACGTTTTACACTGTAACTTTTTCCTGCGATGTCAGATTTTTTAAAGCAATATAACGTTACGTCAGCTTGACTCTTCTGTTTGCGGGGATATATAGGGCATGTAGGTTCATCAAGAACCCTAGGTACCCAGAGCCAATAAATGTGCTGCACCTTCATTTTGGTGACAGAAAGCTCTGGAATCAGAGAGGAGCCACAAATTTCCTTCCACCCAGCATTCCCCCAATTCTCCAGATTAAAAATGGTACCTCACTTTTGTGGGTAGGACTACTGCCCGAGAAAGGAAATGCCCCAAAACACTATCCGGACACACTGTTTTTGCAGTGGGGGAACCTGCGTTTTTGGTCCTGGGCTCAGCAGACATCTAGGGAAACCTACCAAACCCAGACATTTCTGAAAACTAGACACCCGAGGAGGGAGTCCAGGGAGGTGTGACTTGCGTGGATCCCCCAATGTTTTCTTACCCAGAATCCTCAGCAAACCTCAAATTTAGCTTAAAAAATCTATTTTTTTCCACATTTGTGTGGGATCTTCATATCACCCAATGTTCCCCTCAGGCTCCTGGTAAAAATGATACCTCATTGTGGAGGTGGGCCAAGTGCTTGTGAAAGGGAAGAGCCAAAAACATGTCGATGTTGAGGGGGGAACCAAAGGGGGTCCAAAAGGGCAGTTTGTAAAAAAAAAAAAAAAAACATTTTTTAGGCTGACAAGTGCAGCAGAATTTTTATCGGTATAGATGAGACAATGAGGGTGGTAGGAATTTTGTGGATTCCTGCAGATTCTGGAAGGTTCCATCACAAAAACCTGGGAAAATGTGTGATTTCCAGCAAAGTTGGAGGTTTGCAGCGCATTGTGGGTACGAAAATGGTGTGGGGTGCATGTGAAACACACCACCCTGGAATCACCCAGATGTTTAGTTTTCAGATGTGTCTAGGTCTTGTGGATTTTTCTACATGGCAGCGTCCCAAAGTCCATAAAGTGCAGCCCTCACCATTCCAAGTGGGACGATTTGGGTAATTGACCCACCTGCCCACTGGTGAGCAGAACACCTTTGGCCCCATTTATTTGGGGTGGGGGTATGGCCATACCCCCACCCTCTTATTTTGGAGGGAAAAAAAACTTCCCTGGTCTCTGGTGGGCTTTCTGCCCCCTCTCCACCTTGTGGGCAGATGGGCCTTCCAAAAATAGGCCAATCTGCCCCCAAGGGGCACAGATATGGCCAACAGTAATGTGCCCCCATGGGGAGTGACCCTTACCCAAGGGGTTGCCCCCCCCCCCCCCTAAAGAAAACACACACACCAATCCCTGGTGTCTAAGTGGTTTCTCCTAATAGAAATACGCTGATCTGCCCCCAAGGGGAGCAGAAATGGCCAAAAATAAATTTGCCCCCCAGGGGAGCGACCCTTGCCTAAGGGGTTGCTCCCCACCTCTAAAACTCAAAAAACTGACCCCTAGTGCCTAGAGGTTCCCCCCCTCCCCAGAGGCAGATTGGCCTAATAACAATAGGCCGATCTGCCCCTGGTGGGAAAGAAATGGCCTAAAATAAATTCCCCCTTCCCTGCTTTGCATTTCTCTTCCGACCGGGGAAGTGGCCTCTGATGAGGTCAGTGAGCGAATGCGCGCTGACGTCATCAGAAGTCACTGGGGGAATCGGGGGGCTGGGAGGGAGTCGGGGTGTAAGGGGAAGGGCTTCTCCTTCCATCCCTGCCTTGGGGGGGTTGGAGGGAAGCCCGCAGAGGGAGCGCTAGCACTCCCTCTGAGCTCAGTGCCGAGGACGTAATGGTTACGTCCTCGGCACATGAGCACTGTGCCGTTGGACGTAACCATTACGTCCACAGCACAGAAGGGGTTAAAACAAGGTATGTCTGATTGTTTTACAATTGGCACAGGACATTAGCAGCATAGAAGACCCTAGTAAATGGTACCTAGGGCATGGGTACTAAAGAGGGTCCCTAAGGGCTTCAGCATGTCTTATGCCAACCTAAGGGACCCACAACCAAATTACACACAGACTGCCATCGCAGGCTGCATGACAGTGCAAACCATGAATGAAAACATGGCATGGCCCACTCATTATGTACTATGCCAAAATCACTGTATGTATTATATGTAAGTCACTCCTGCTGCAGGCCTTAAGAGCTCTGAGGCAGGATGCATTATAATACATGTGAGGGCTTGTCTGAATGAGCAGATATGCCCCTGTGATGTCTACTTCGATTACTAGGTGTTACAAGTGAACAGGGAAGCCATCTTAAGGAATCACAGGGCACTGGTCACTACGAGTTACCCAGTTACATAATGGCTTCACTGAAATCTATGGTGTTTGATAAGAAACACCTCGTCTTAATAAATCAATACTAATGCTGGTATTGAATTTATTATGGCATGCACCCAGAGGGCACCTTAGAGGTCCCCTCTGAAATCTACTAGTCCTCTAGTGTGCTGGCTGACTGGTATTAACCAGTCTGCCACCGCAGATGAGCTTCTGAGCCTCTGGAGGTGAGAGACCCGCTCTCAGAGGTGAGAAACAATGCCTGCCCTGGCAGAAGGTGTTATCACCTTCCCCAGCAGGATGGCTAGTATATCTGTATACCTAGGCCAGGGACTTCAAAGTCCCTTTCATATGTGACCCTGGCTTATCCCAGACCTGGGAGAGGCAACCACATGCCCAAGGCCCATTTGGCACCATGACAGATGGGAAATGAGATCGTCAGGAGGTGTGGTGCACTGTCAGGCTGGCCACACCCCTAGGGTGGGCTGCCTGAAGTGAACACAAAAAGGAGAATTCCACCATCTTGTGTGTGGTGAAAGTAGGAACTCTGGGACAGGGTGAAGGCGTACTGACCCAAAAAGTAAGTGGCCCATTGACTGCTTGCAGGCTGTTTACACTTCGACTATTGCTGGGACCGATTTTGGAAGGAGCAGAACATCCTCCCCATAACCATTGGAGGAGTGCCCAGTACATCTACAACTGGAAATGATCTCCTTAGAAGTAGAGGAGCTGCTCCCCTGCATCTACAGGCACCACTCGCAAAGTCTGGTACTCTGTCCACCGAGGGAACAACGAGTCAGGAGAAGATTGTTTGGAGCCCAGGAGGTCGGCCCGCCACTTCACAGAAGTCCAGAGACACTTACATACCCCCCCTCCCCGAGTCTCACTACACCTATAACTATGGCACTCGAACCCTTGCAGCAACCAAGACTTGGTGCCAATCCAATCCGGACTCTAGCGGCACCATGGCAGACCTACCATTGTGGGACGTCAGGGTCCACAAGGTCAGCACAGAGAGTGGCCCCATTGACCAGTTTCCCCTCGTCACCTGGTCACCAAGACACTGAGTGAGTCTCCGACTGCTGCAACCTGACACCTCAAAGGCACCTTTGCAGCTGAGACCTGCAGCCGAATTTGAGGGAGACAACTGTGCCATTGGGGTCCTGAAACCCTCAAAAGCTGAGCCCACCCTTGGGTTTGACCAGACTGCACACCCAGTTGCCGCTTACAGCCTCCTTCTGCATGGGCCAAGAACCACAAGAGTTTTCAGCATTGAGACCCCTCCGGACAAAGCACCACTGCACCTGAGCCCTGTCACTGACTCTGGGTTTAGCTGGACTGGCCCCCAGTGCCCGCTTGCAGCCTCTTTTCCACGGGACCGTTTCCCATTGAAGTGAACTGGACACTGACGCAAAAAGCACCTCTGTCCTTGGGTGCTCCAGAGTCGGCAGCAGTGACCTGCAGGTGATGCCTTGGACCTTGCCCCATACTCACTTTAAGTCCAGGAGAACAGTCCTGTACAACGTTGTTTAGTGACCCTATGCAGTATATGTTTATTCCCCATAGGATAACATTACTGCTTGAAGCTCACAGTATGTGTATTTTATTGTGACTTGAAAATTGATAACTCAAAACATACTTGCCCAATTACAATGATCTTGGTGTCTAAATTAATATGAAAATCTGTTATTTTTTTTAATTGGTGTTGGATTTCTTTATTGTGTGTGTCTCGCTTACTGCCTCTGTGTCTGCAATAAACGCTTAACACTATCCTCTGATAAGCTTAACGGCTCGTCCACACTACCACAAAAGATAGCTTTTGGGATTATTATTGTAATCCTGTAAACCAATAAGAGTTGCCTTGACTATCTGCATAGTGTCCTGTTACAGTGGTACTCTACATAGGTAGCCAGCTTCCTACATATACCACTCCACTCTACTGTGCACCACTTTAATCTACACCACTGCATTCTATGACGCTGCATTGTATGCCGCTGAATTCAGTGCCATAGCACTGTACGCCACTGTACTCTCCAACACTACACCAATGCACTCGTCACCAGTCCATTCTACTCTTCCACTCCAGTGAATGCCACTTTAGGCGGCTCCACACTGCCACTCTAATGCACAACCCTATCTGCCACTCCTCTCTACAATACTCTGTTTCACTCTTCACCATTCCTGAATGACACTCCATGCCACTCTCCTCTATGCCACTAACTTTTTGACATCAACCACACTGGTGAACAACATGGCTAAAACCCATAGGCGAAACCAATAGCTCTTGCATAGGTGAGAACTATTGTCTTTGCTAAAGCTTGTTTTGTGTTGGACACTTCACAATCCATTCATAGTAGTGTACTCTGTTCATGCACTGTGTTGATAAATGCTTTGGGGGGGGGTGTTGTGTGGGTTTTTTTTTTTTTTTTTTTTTTTTTTTTTTGGTGTTTTTTTTTTTTAACAGAGGCTTCAAAAGTCTTTGTATAATATTAATTGGGTTACCCTTATAGATAATTCACTTTAGAGAAAGGGAGATGTGTGTTTTGCAAAGATTGTTTGAATGGGGCATAGCAGTAACTTTCTTGTATCATGCATCTATCTCATGCAGGGGCTCATAAAAAAAAAAAAGTATGTATATATATATATATATGCTACTGTTTTGTTTCCGTCCTTGTAAGTCTGGTAGCATAGTGCAGAGGTCCTGAATCCATGGTCCACTGGCTCCATGACACCCACTTAAGGTAAATAATATATTCATAACTTATATGCATATAAAAAGCTAAATTGAACATTTAAAAACATTTCACACACTCCGAAAATGTGAAGGAATTTGAAATTGGAGGCTAAAAATTAAGCTGGTATCTTCAACTTGATTGTGTCATACCTTTTGGCACGACTAAGAAATTCAACCGGATGGAGTGGAAATAGAAAATACCACAGTATTGTTCTGATAAGTGAGCAATATTGACACCCAGAGAGTTTGAAGATAGTTCATCATTAAAGATTTCCTGTTGACCTATTTTGATACAGAAGTAGCCCAGCGTATCATTACTAAAAAAAAAAAAAGAGTGAGAGAGAAACTTCTTCTGTTTTCCTCCCTGAAAGGTTTCTTCTGTGCGGCAGCTGCATAAGACCCAGTTGTCAAAGTATACGTTTACACCTCATTATATAACAAATACTTGTAAGATTCTTCAGTATAGCATATTGCAAATGTACACAGCTAAGCCATTGTTTTGTCAGAATGTCTGCCACTATGTACGTTTTCTATGAAAAAGTGAAAGGCAATGTAAGGTTAATGAGGGTGTAATGAGGTTATCGCACAAACCCTAAATATACATGAAATTCACAAGATAAATTATTGCCTTAAACTCACTTCGCACGTGCACAGTACTCTTTTAATCTTAATACCTGTAAATACTGGTCTGTGGTGGATCAAGGGAGACCCGAGCAGGCAACCACCCCCCTCCCCCCCCCCCACCCACCTTCTCCAATCTTCCGAGCCAGCTCTGTTGTGCAACATCTTTTAAAAAATAATGACAACCTAATTAGGTCTTGCACAGGTGAAACCTATTGGATTTGCCAGTGCTTTATTTTTGTTGTTGCTTAAAATTGTTTAAAATTTCGTTGGAAAAGAAAATTCACAAGCTATAATGCTACTCAATAAAGTTTTTAGTTCTAATTAATTGCATCTTACATAGATTCCACATATATTGTGGTTACAGCCACATTTGTAGTTGGCCACACACTGGTGTGCAAGCATTTATTAAGCCAGACCTACTTGAACTGGATGGTGGCTGCCGTACATTTTGGTGATTCAGCAATGGCAAAAGCAAGAATTTAAACTTTTTGCGAGAACACAGGTTTCATCATTTACATGGCTCTTGGACCTTTCTTGGGTTCTCAGTTCCTGCACTGTTGTCTGGTATTTTTATCTTTTCTGAATGTATGTCACTAGTTATAGTTCAGTGGGTGCCTGTGACCTTCCACCAGACATGGGTCAGTGTGATCAGATAGTCTTGTGTTTTGGTTATGGTGTGCACATATTGCATCCCTGTCCCAATGAGCATGACTGTACCTTCTTACCATTGTGAGCATGATTGTACCTCTTGCTATTGTTGAAGCGTCTGTTCATACTCTACTCTAGTTTCTCATTGACCAAGCAGCAGTCTCCTTCTCCTACTATACCTTTCTCCCTTACCAATATTCAGCATTTCCATAATTGGGTCTCTATGCCAGTATAATTTGTTAGCTTTTTTCACCCATGTATCAGTTTCTTTATACAGGTGTCCGCTTGCCTTGCAGTAGTGTTCGTACTTCTGTGGTGCCCTCTTCTTATCCCTGTTGCTCATGGTTCAGTAGGTGCCAAAGCCTGTGTATCCAACTGCATGTATCGGTACAGTTTGTGTTATCACTGCATTTGCAATGAGACTCAAATGTTGATGTTAACAGCAGATGCTGTTGCAAGTGTCAAAGATAGTGTCTACAAGCCTGAGATTTTACAGTAACTGGTTTTATATCTGAGTTCTAGGGTAGCTCAGTGATATCTAGTGGGCTACAAATTAGAAGTCTACCCCTCCTTGAGATGCAGTCCGTCCAAGGAACTCCAACCCTCTCTTTGCACATGTCCCAAAGACTAGGCCTATAGGAAAGCTAGCTGCATATCCTGGACAGATCTGCAAGACCCAAGTGATGACTTTTTTTGGAGATATCAACAGGAAGTGAGGGTTACCCGAAGAGTCCACCATCAGCAAGAGACATTTGATTGGTAGTCACAAGAGCCTGAAACGGAGAGGAATGTGTGTGGTTGTAAGAGTAGCCTATTTCGGAGACCACAAATCATATTTCCATTTCCCATCTACAGCCCATGTATTTGAGGACCAGCATTTTCCAACCTCCCTCGTTTTCAATGGTGCATCATGGGTTAGAAATGCACAGGGCACGTACCATAATCTCGTATGTATATCTTCTTGACAGTGGAGCTGAAGCCCCCAGCCCTTCCAGTGCTGTCTCCCAGTGACCTGTAACCCGGTTGCTTTCTTACCTTCAGAGTGGAGGAGTAATTATATTGTTGTACAGTATAGTTTTACTGACCTGACCCCTAAGCCCTTCTCAGTGCTTGGGTAAGAAAAACCTACCTATTTGCTAAATCTAGTTGGTTGAGCAGCATTTTAGAGAGCGACCTGTATGGGAAGCTTTTAGAGTCCTCTGTAAGGGTCAGAAGGGTACAACAACCTTGTTGCAGTAAAGGTTTGGCTAGACTTGTACATGGATTGAAGAAGCGAGATGTAGGATAGATGGTTGTATTTGCAGATAACTTCCACCTTCTGGGTGATTTGGCTGGTGGTCTGTTCAGCTACAAAACAGTGTTCTTCTCTAAATGCTGATCAAGGCAGTTTCCTTGCCTTTTGGGATTCCTGATTTGTGGCCTAAGAGGAGGCAGTTTTCTTAATTCCAGGTGGAGACCTGGGAAATGCCGGTCTTTTGATGAATTTAGCCATTAATAATTAGTTGAAGATTAGTTGCAAGCTGGACATATGTGTGGGGGCCCTTCTGGGCACCTTGTTTCTGAGGCAGAAACCCTAGTGTCACTCACTCCGCTTCCTAGCAAGGGTCAAACCAAGTGTAGTTATTCATTTTGAGCTTCTGCTTACTTAGATTAAATTTACCTTTGGGTATGGTCATGTCACTAATCTGATATTTTCCAAATTGTGAGCAAGAAGCTTCTTTATCAGTGGTTCCCAACCTGTGGTCCAGGGCCCCCTGGGGTTCCACAAAGCCTCCTCAGGGGGTTCGCGACTGCTTAGAAAATTATAAAATGTTAACAGATTAGGTCCCCAGCTTTCAGTAATGACTCATTGGGGGGGATCCCTGGATTCCAAGAATGGTTCAGTGGGGGTCCTTGGGTTCCAGTAATGATAAAGTGGGGGTCTGCATAAGTCAAAAGGTTGGGAACCAGTGTTTTCTATGATTTATAAGCCATAGAAAACTTGCTTAATTTTCCTCTAAATTAGCATACATGATTGAGTGTGGGGCAGGTTGCAAAAACGTTCTTGTGTATTGCTGACGTTAAGCTTTTCCTCCTCGTCTGAACAAGCATTTTGGTGGCCCCGGTAAGGCCTGGTGGCTGCAACCCCTCATCTTTTATTGTAGGTAAATCTGTTGAAAGCCACAATTTGCACTTTGTAAAATATTAACGTCCATAAGAGTTCTTGCTCTGAACCTTTGAGAAGTAATTAATTTTATCCAGAAATTTTGATATTTCATTGCATATGTATTATTTATTTTTACAGGTATCGACTTCAAAATTAGGACGATAGAACTTGATGGCAAGCGAATCAAACTGCAGATATGGTGAGGATTATGGTTTGGGAATCTAGAGTGTTAGAACGGACAACAGTTAATGCAATTATAGATGTGCATAAGCCATAAAAAATGTTTGATTGATAGATGGAAATGAGGAGCAGCAGAGCCAGATGAATTGTTTGGAAAAATGTTACTTCACCTTTTAATCTACTGAATGAATTCTGACTTGTTGCATACCCTTAATAATTCATTACTAAACATGTTATATCCACGCTGTTTTTTTTCACACATAAATTGTGTGCCTGTCTTGTTTGACGCTCGCAATCAACTAGTTACTTCCCTTCATGAAAATGATATCATGACGTTTTCAACATCCTGTCATAATACAATCTATCTTCAATGCTATACCCCAACACAGAGCCAAACCAATCACACGATAGAATACCATTGGCATTCTTTAAAAGAAAATATACAGTTTTAACCGCTTCTGCGCCACGGACGTAACGGTTACATCCTGCGGCACAGTGCTTGTGTGCCCAGGACGTAACCATTACGTCCGCGGCACAGAACCGAGAGGGAGCGCTAACGCTTGCGCTCCCTCTGTGGTCTTCCCTCCCACCGCCCCCCAAAGGCAGGGACGATCGCGCGCTGAACTCACAGAGGCCCCCTCCCATCCGATCGGAAGAGAAATGCTTTTGCATTTCTCTTCCGATCATGTGATGGGGGCCCTGAGAGGCTTCAAAGGGAAGGAAATTCATTTCCTTCCCTTTGAAGTCTCTCAGAGCATTTTAGCTGCGGGATCGTGAAGTGATCCGGCTACTAAAATGCCCCCTGGACACCAGGGATTATTTTCATTTAGGGAAATTGGCATAAGGGGAGCGACCCCTTGGGCAAGGGTCACTCCCCAGGGGGGCATATTGTTTTCAAGGCCTTTTCTGCCCCCCCGGGGGCTGATCAGCCTATTATTAGGCCGATCTACCCCCAGGGGGGGGCTGAAACCTCTAGGCACCAGGGAACTTTTTTTTTTTTTTTTTTCTTCTTTTTTTTAAGAGGTGGGGGAGCGACCCTTTAGGCAAGGGTCGCTCCCCTAGGGGGCAAATAACAATTAGGCCATTTCTGCCCCCCTTGGGGGCAGATTGACCTATTTTATGATGCCAATCTTCCCCCAAGGGGGGGCAGAAACCACTAGACGCCAGGGAGTTTTTTTTCTAACGCAAATTTCACGCAAGAGGAGCGACCCCTTAGGCAAGGGTCGTTACCCTGGGGGGCAATTTATTTTAGGCCATTACTGCCCCCCCTTGGGGGTAGATCGGCATATTTGTATTAGGCCGATCTGCCCCCAAGGGGGGCAGAAACCACTAGGCACCGGGGATTTATTTTTTTTCTTTTTTGCGCCAATTTCACTCGGGGGGGAGGGGGGATTTATTTTAGGCCATTTCTCCTCCCCTTGGGGCCAGATCAGCCTATTTCTATTAGGCCGATCTGCCCTTGGGGGCGGTGGGGGCGGTGGGGCAGAGACCACTTAGGCACCAGGGATTGGTATGTGTGTGTGTTTTGTTTGGGGAGGCAGCCCCTTGGGCAAGGGTTGCTCCCCATGGGGGCACATTGCTGTTGGCCATATCGCTTATTTTTGGAAGGCCCATCTTCTCCCAAGGGGGCGGAAAGCCCACCAGAGACCAGGGAAGATTTTTTTTTTTTCAAAATAAGAGGGTGGGGGTATGGTCATACCCCCACCCCAAATAAATGGGGACAAAGTTGTTCTTCCCATCAGTGGGCAGATGGGGCAATTACCCCCGATCCACACCCTGGGGGGGGGGGGGGTGGCAGAACGTCTACTAGATGCCAGGGAATAAAAAAAAATAAAAAATAGTGGGGTGGTGGCTACCAACCAGTATGGGCCTGGTTATGCCCCCACCCCAACTGAAGGGGGGGTAAGTCTTTCAACTCTCCCCCGCACACTAAAACATCTTATCCCACAGCAAGCAAGAGGAGATTTGATTATTTGGGGTTTTCGTTTTACATTTGGGCCATGAGAGCTTGGCTAACTCTCAAAATCGTCCCACTTGGAATGGTGAGGGCTGCACTTTATGGACTTTGGGACGCTGCCATGTACAAAAATCCACAAGACCTAGACACATCTGAAAACTAAACATCTAGGTGATTCCAGGGTGGTGTGCTTCACAGGCACCTGTACCATTTTCGTACCCACAATGCCCTGCAAACCTCCAACTTTGCTGGAAATCACACATTTTTCCCACATTTTTGTGATGGAACCTTCCGGAATCTGCAGGAATTCACAAAATTCCTACCATCCAGCATTGTCTCATCTATACCGATAAAAATTCTGCTGCACTTGTCAGCCTAATTTTTTTTTGTTTTTGTTTTTCAAACTGCCCTTTTGGACCCGCTTTGGTTCCCCCCTCAATTGCAACATGTTTTTGGCTCTTCCCTATCACAAGCACTTGGCCCACCTACACAAGTGAGGTACCATTTTTATCGGGAGACTTGGGGGAACGCTGGGTGGAGGAAAATTCGTGGCTCCTCTCAGATTCCAAAACTTTCTGTCACCGAAATGTGAGTGTAGGAAGTTGGCTCTGTATGTGCTATTTCAAAGTAAGGAATAGCATGCACAGAGTCCAAGGGTTCCCCTTAGAGGTAAAATAGTGGTAAAAATAGATAATACTAATGCTCTATTTTGTGGTAGTGTGGTCGAGCAGTAGGCTTATCCAAGGAGTAGTGTTAAGCATTTGTTGTACATACACAAGACAATAAATGAGGTACACACACTCAGAGACAAATCCAGCCAATAGGTTTTTATATAGAAAAATATCTTTTCTTAGTTTATTTTAAGAACCACAGGTTCAAATTCTACATGTAATATCTCATTCGAAAGGTATTGCAGGTAAGTACTTTAGGAACTTCAAATCATAAAAATTGCATGTATACTTTACAAGTTATTGACAAATAGCTATTTCAAAAGTGGACACTTAGTGCAATTTTCACAGTTCCTGGGGGAGGTAAGTTTTTGTTAGGTTTACCAGGTAAGTAAGACACTTACAGGGTTCAGTTCTTGGTCCAAGGTAGCCCACCGTTGGGGGTTCAGAGCAACCCCAAAGTCACCACACCAGCAGCTCAGGGCCGGTCAGGTGCAGAGTTCAAAGTGGTGCCCAAAACGCATAGGCTAGAATGGAGAGAAGGGGGTGCCCCGGTTCCGGTCTGTTTGCAGGTAAGTACCCGCGTCTTCGGAGGGCAGACCAGGGGGGTTTTGTAGGGCACCGGGGGGGACACAAGCCCACACAGAAATTTCACCCTCAGCGGCGCGGGGGCGGCCGGGTGCAGTGTAGAGACAAGCGTCGGGTTCGCAATGTTAGTCTATGAGAGATCTCGGGATCTCTTCAACGCTGCTGGCAGGCAAGGGGGGGGTTCCTCGGGGAAACCTCCACTTGGGCAAGGGAGAGGGACTCCTGGGGGTCACTTCTCCAGTGAAAGTTCGGTCCTTCAGGTCCTGGGGGCTGCGGGTGCAGGGTCTCTCCCAGGCGTCGGGACTTTAGGTTCAAAGAGTCGCGGTCAGGGGAAGCCTCGGGATTCCCTCTGCAGGCGGCGCTGTGGGGGCTCAGGGGGGACAGGTTTTGGTACTCACAGTATCAGAGTAGTCCTGGGGTCCCTCCTGAGGGGTTGGATCGCCACCAGCCGAGTCGGGGTCGCCGGGTGCAGTGTTGCAAGTCTCACGCTTCTTGCGGGGAGCTTGCAGGGTTCTTTAAAGTTGCTGGAAACAAAGTTGCAGCTTTTCTTGGAGCAGGTCCGCTGTCCTCGGGAGTTTCTTGTCTTTTCGAAGCAGGGGCAGTCCTCAGAGGATGTCGAGGTCGCTGGTCCCTTTGGAAGGCGTCGCTGGAGCAGGATCTTTGGAAGGCAGGAGACAGGCCGGTGAGTTTCTGGAGCCAAGGCAGTTGTCGTCTTCTGGTCTTCCGCTGCAGGGGTTTTCAGCTGGGCAGTCCTTCTTCTTGTAGTTGCAGGAATCTAATTTTCTAGGGTTCAGGGTAGCCCTTAAATACTAAATTTAAGGGCGTGTTTAGGTCTGGGGGGTTAGTAGCCAATGGCTACTAGCCCTGAGGGTGGGTACACCCTCTTTGTGCCTCCTCCCAAGGGGAGGGGGACACAATCCTAACCCTATTGGGGGAATCCCCCATCTGCAAGATGGAGGATTTCTAAAAGTTAGAGTCACTTCAGCTCAGGACACCTTAGGGGCTGTCCTGACTGGCCAGTGACTCCTCCTTGTTTTTCTCATTATTTTCTCCGGCCTTGCCGCCAAAAGTGGGGCCTGGCCGGAGGGGGCGGGCAACTCCACTAGCTGGAGTGTCCTGCTGGGTTGGCACAAAGGAGGTGAGCCTTTGAGGCTCACCGCCAGGTGTGACAATTCCTGCCTGGGAGAGGTGTTAGCATCTCCACCCAGTGCAGGCTTTGTTACTGGCCTCAGAGTGACAAAGGCACTCTCCCCATGGGGCCAGCAACATGTCTCTAGTGTGGCAGGCTGCTAAAACTAGTCAGCCTACACAGATAGTCGGTTAAGTTTCAGGGGGCACCTCTAAGGTGCCCTCTGGGGTGTATTTTACAATAAGATGTACACTGGCATCAGTGTGCATTTATTGTGCTGAGAAGTTTGATACCAAACTTCCCAGTTTTCAGTGTAGCCATTATGGTGCTGTGGAGTTCGTGTAAAACAGACTCCCAGACCATATACTCTTATGGCTACCCTGCACTTACAATGTCTAAGGTTTTGCTTAGACACTGTAGGGGCACAGTGCTCATGCACTGGTACCCTCACCTATGGTATAGTGCACCCTGCCTTAGGGCTGTAAGGCCTGCTAGAGGGGTGTCTTACCTATACTGCATAGGCAGTGAGAGGCTGGCATGGCACCCTGAGGGGAGTGCCATGTCGACTTACTCATTTTGTTCTCACCAGCACACACAGGCTTGTAAGCAGTGTGTCTGTGCTGAGTGAGGGGTCTCTAGGGTGGCATAAGACATGCTGCAGCCCTTAGAGACCTTTCTTGGCATCAGGGCCCTTGGTACTAGAAGTACCAGTTACAAGGGACTTATCTGAATGCCAGGGTGTGCCAATTGTGGATACAATGGTACATTTTAGGTGAAGGAACACTGGTGCTGGGGCCTGGTTAGCAGGGTCCCAGCACACTTCTCAGTCAAGTCAGCATCAGTATCAGGCAAAAAGTGGGGGGTAACTGCAACAGGGAGCCATTTCTTTACACAAGCCCCCCCCAGCCTACAGGCCAGGAGACTCAGCCCAAGCTGGGAGAGTCTTCCTAGTCTGTCAGGCGAGGAAGAGTAGGAGAAATAGGCTGGTTAGTTGCAGGGCCTACTCTGCCTTACATCCTTCTGTTCAGGTCATTCCCTTTGGGGAACTGACCCACTTCCACAGTGATAGGACCTAGTCTGAATTGCCTCTTGTCTGCCTCTTCAATGTCTCCACCCATTCTTTCTATTTTGGTCTTAGAGGTGTCCACCTCTGCTAACCTTATCTTGGCCAGGGTCACCCCTAGCTTACCCAGAGAGGTTACCCAGAGCTGGAGTAACCCCACCATGACCAATAGGGTCAGGGGGCCTAACTTGCTATTTGGCATGGGGTCAGACCACCATGCTAAGGATAGTGCAGCCATAAAGGCTAACACCCAGCAGAGGCCACTGACAGCTGTCAGTGCCCAGAACCACACCTTTAGCTCTTCACCTAAAAGGGAAGGGGCTAAGTTACAGGCTTCTTTGGGTTCAGGTTGCCTGTCTGCTGTATTGGAGTGGGGGGTTACCACATCTTGTAGTAAACACCCTTCTTCCACTCTTTCTTCTGTTGGCTGAGGAGCCACCCACTCAGGTTTAACAGTTGCCTGACTAGCCAGGACTTCTTGTGGGTCAGGTTGGACTTTATCAGGGCCATTTTTGGAGTTCTCCCCTACTGGAGCAGAATCTCCCTGGCTTGCTGTAACCTTGGCTAAAGGTTGTCCACCCCTCCTACTCTGTTTTCTTTTCTTCTTCTTCTGGGGCCTGCTTGCATTTACTGCAGAGGCAGGATTTCCAGAATCCTTGGGAGAGGACTGGCACTGGACCAGTTCCTCTCTTGGGCTCTGACTAACCTCTGGGTAGTCATTTCCAAGGAGACAATCAAGGGGGAGGTCTGTACTGACTACTACCCTTCTCCAGCTAAGAGTGCCACCCACTTCTATGGGCACTAAAGCCACAGGCCTCTTAGTGACCCTGTCTAGGCTAACTCTTACCCTGGCAGTCTCACCTGGGATGTACTGGTTCGAGAGCACCAGCCTGTCATGCACAATAGTGTGACTGGCACAAGTGTCTCTCAGGGCAGTGGTTGGGATTCCATTCACCAGTAGGTGGTGGAAGTGTCTACTTCCCTCTGGAATCTCCAACTCACCTGTTGGGCCCTGTTTCCAGTTGAAGGCTATGAAGACCTCCTCATCTGAGGAGTCATCTCCCATGGCTACACTGGTTACCCCTGGAATTTTGTTCTGGGGTTTGTTTTTGGGACAAGAAGTGTCCTTGGTGTGGTGCCCAGACTGTTTACAGTTGTGGCACCATGCCTTAGTGGCATCCCAGTTCTTACCCTGGTACCCACCTTTGTTTTGGGTTGTGTCTTGGGGCCCACCCACCTGTTCTGGTTTTTGGGGGCCTACAGAGGACTCTTTTTCTTTGTTTCTAGTGTCACCCACTTTCTCCTGGGGAGTTTTTGTAACCCCTTTCTTTTGGTCACCCCCAGTGGAAGTTTTGGTTACCCTAGTCTTGACCCAGTGGTCTGCCTTCTTTCCCAATTCTTGGGGAGAAATTGGACCTAGGTCTACCAGATACTGATGCAACTTTTCATTGAAGCAGTTACTTAAAATGTGTTCTTTCATAAACAAATTATAAAGCCCAACATAGTCACACACTTCATTTCCAGTTAACCAACCATCTAGTGTTTTTACTGAGTAGTCTACAAAATCAACCCAGGTCTGGCTCGAGGATTTTTGAGCCCCCCTGAATCTAATTCTATACTCCTCAGTGGAGAATCCAAAGCCCTCAATCAGGGTACCCTTCATGAGGTCATAAGATTCTGCATCTTTTCCAGAGAGTGTGAGGAGTCTATCCCTACACTTTCCAGTGAACATTTCCCAAAGGAGAGCACCCCAGTGAGATCTGTTTACTTTTCTGGTTACACAAGCCCTCTCAAAAGCTGTGAACCATTTGGTGATGTCATCACCATCTTCATATTTTGTTACAATCCCTTTGGGGATTTTTAGGATGTCAGGAGAATCTCTGACCCTATTTAAGTTGCTGCCACCATCGATGGGACCTAGGCCCATCTCTTTTCTTTCCCTTTCTATGGCTAGGAGCTGCTTTTCCAAAGCCAATCTTTTGACCATCCTGGCTAACAGGGGGTCATCTTCACTGGAGTTATCCTCAGTGATTTCAGAGGTGTTGGTCTCTCCTGTGAGGGAACCAGCATCTCTGACTATTATTTTTGGAGTCAGGGTTTGAGGGACCCTGTTCTCCCTAAATAGGACTGGTAGGGGGGAATTTTCCTCCAAGTCACTATCCTCTTCCTCTGAGTTGCCACCCTCAGAGGGGTTGGCCTTTTCAAACTCTGCCAAAAGCTCCTGGAGCTGTATTTTGGTAGGTTTGGGGCCCATTGTTATTTTCTTTATTTTACAGAGTGACCTTAGCTCCCTCATCTTAAGATGGAGGTAAGGTGTGGTGTCGAGTTCCACCACAGTCACATCTGTGCTAGACATTTTGCTTCTAAAAGTTGGAATACTTTTTAAGAATCTACAACTGGTTCTAGAATCTAATTCAAACTTTTACAAACTTTTAAACTCTAAAAGAAATGCTAAACAGGATCTAACACAAGGCCCTAGCAGGTCTTTTAAGAATTTAGAAAACTTTTCAAATTGCAAAAATCAATTTCTAATGACAATTTTGGAATTTGTCGTGTGATCAGGTATTGGCTGAGTAGTCCAGCAAATGCAAAGTCTTGTACCCCACCGCTGATCCACCAATGTAGGAAGTTGGCTCTGTATGTGCTATTTCAAAGTAAGGAATAGCATGCACAGAGTCCAAGGGTTCCCCTTAGAGGTAAAATAGTGGTAAAAATAGATAATACTAATGCTCTATTTTGTGGTAGTGTGGTCGAGCAGTAGGCTTATCCAAGGAGTAGTGTTAAGCATTTGTTGTACATACACAAGACAATAAATGAGGTACACACACTCAGAGACAAATCCAGCCAATAGGTTTTTATATAGAAAAATATCTTTTCTTAGTTTATTTTAAGAACCACAGGTTCAAATTCTACATGTAATATCTCATTCGAAAGGTATTGCAGGTAAGTACTTTAGGAACTTCAAATCATAAAAATTGCATGTATACTTTACAAGTTATTGACAAATAGCTATTTCAAAAGTGGACACTTAGTGCAATTTTCACAGTTCCTGGGGGAGGTAAGTTTTTGTTAGGTTTACCAGGTAAGTAAGACACTTACAGGGTTCAGTTCTTGGTCCAAGGTAGCCCACCGTTGGGGGTTCAGAGCAACCCCAAAGTCACCACACCAGCAGCTCAGGGCCGGTCAGGTGCAGAGTTCAAAGTGGTGCCCAAAACGCATAGGCTAGAATGGAGAGAAGGGGGTGCCCCGGTTCCGGTCTGTTTGCAGGTAAGTACCCGCGTCTTCGGAGGGCAGACCAGGGGGGTTTTGTAGGGCACCGGGGGGGACACAAGCCCACACAGAAATTTCACCCTCAGCGGCGCGGGGGCGGCCGGGTGCAGTGTAGAGACAAGCGTCGGGTTCGCAATGTTAGTCTATGAGAGATCTCGGGATCTCTTCAGCGCTGCAGGCAGGCAAGGGGGGGGTTCCTCGGGGAAACCTCCACTTAGGCAAGGGAGAGGGACTCCTGGGGGTCACTTCTCCAGTGAAAGTTCGGTCCTTCAGGTCCTGGGGGCTGCGGGTGCAGGGTCTCTCCCAGGCGTCGGGACTTTAGGTTCAAAGAGTCGCGGTCAGGGGAAGCCTCGGGATTCCCTCTGCAGGCGGCGCTGTGGGGGCTCAGGGGGGACAGGTTTTGGTACTCACAGTATCAGAGTAGTCCTGGGGTCCCTCCTGAGGGGTTGGATCGCCACCAGCCGAGTCGGGGTCGCCGGGTGCAGTGTTGCAAGTCTCACGCTTCTTGCGGGGAGCTTGCAGGGTTCTTTAAAGTTGCTGGAAACAAAGTTGCAGCTTTTCTTGGAGCAGGTCCGCTGTCCTCGGGAGTTTCTTGTCTTTTCGAAGCAGGGGCAGTCCTCAGAGGATGTCGAGGTCGCTGGTCCCTTTGGAAGGCGTCGCTGGAGCAGGATCTTTGGAAGGCAGGAGACAGGCCGGTGAGTTTCTGGAGCCAAGGCAGTTGTCGTCTTCTGGTCTTCCGCTGCAGGGGTTTTCAGCTGGGCAGTCCTTCTTCTTGTAGTTGCAGGAATCTAATTTTCTAGGGTTCAGGGTAGCCCTTAAATACTAAATTTAAGGGCGTGTTTAGGTCTGGGGGGTTAGTAGCCAATGGCTACTAGCCCTGAGGGTGGGTACACCCTCTTTGTGCCTCCTCCCAAGGGGAGGTGGACACAATCCTAACCCTATTGGGGGAATCCCCCATCTGCAAGATGGAGGATTTCTAAAAGTTAGAGTCACTTCAGCTCAGGACACCTTAGGGGCTGTCCTGACTGGCCAGTGACTCCTCCTTGTTTTTCTCATTATTTTCTCCGGCCTTGCCGCCAAAAGTGGGGCCTGGCCGGAGGGGGCGGGCAACTCCACTAGCTGGAGTGTCCTGCTGGGTTGGCACAAAGGAGGTGAGCCTTTGAGGCTCACCGCCAGGTGTGACAATTCCTGCCTGGGAGAGGTGTTAGCATCTCCACCCAGTGCAGGCTTTGTTACTGGCCTCAGAGTGACAAAGGCACTCTCCCCATGGGGCCAGCAACATGTCTCTAGTGTGGCAGGCTGCTAAAACTAGTCAGCCT
Source organism: Pleurodeles waltl (assembly GCF_031143425.1). Taxonomy (NCBI): domain Eukaryota; kingdom Metazoa; phylum Chordata; class Amphibia; order Caudata; family Salamandridae; genus Pleurodeles; species Pleurodeles waltl. The sequence continues at coordinate 57,670,393 of NC_090451.1, read as the reverse complement.
ACACAGATAGTCGGTTAAGTTTCAGGGGGCACCTCTAAGGTGCCCTCTGGGGTGTATTTTACAATAAGATGTACACTGGCATCAGTGTGCATTTATTGTGCTGAGAAGTTTGATACCAAACTTCCCAGTTTTCAGTGTAGCCATTATGGTGCTGTGGAGTTCGTGTAAAACAGACTCCCAGACCATATACTCTTATGGCTACCCTGCACTTACAATGTCTAAGGTTTTGCTTAGACACTGTAGGGGCACAGTGCTCATGCACTGATACCCTCACCTATGGTATAGTGCACCCTGCCTTAGGGCTGTAAGGCCTGCTAGAGGGGTGTCTTACCTATACTGCATAGGCAGTGAGAGGCTGGCATGGCACCCTGAGGGGAGTGCCATGTCAACTTACTCATTTTGTTCTCACCAGCACACACAGGCTTGTAAGCAGTGTGTCTGTGCTGAGTGAGGGGTCTCTAGGGTGGCATAAGACATGCTGCAGCCCTTAGAGACCTTTCTTGGCATCAGGGCCCTTGGTACTAGAAGTACCAGTTACAAGGGACTTATCTGAATGCCAGGGTGTGCCAATTGTGGATACAATGGTACATTTTAGGTGAAGGAACACTGGTGCTGGGGCCTGGTTAGCAGGGTCCCAGCACACTTCTCAGTCAAGTCAGCATCAGTATCAGGCAAAAAGTGGGGGGTAACTGCAACAGGGAGCCATTTCTTTACAGTGAGGGAAAAGTTTTTTTGTTTTTTTTGGCCAAATTTTGAGGTTTGCAAAGTATTCTGGGTAACAGAACCTGATGAGAGCCCCACAAGTCACCCCACCTTGGATTCCCCTAGGTGTCTAGTTTTCAAAAATGCACAGGTTTGGTAGGTTTCCCTAGGTGCCGGCTGAGCTAGAGGCCAAACTCCACAGCTAGGCACTCTGCAAAAAACAGGTCTGTTTTCTTAGGGAAAATGTAATGTGTCCACGTTGTGTTTTGGGGCATATCCTGTCGCGGGCGCTAGACCTACCCACCAAGTGAGGTACCATTTTTATCGGGAGACTTGGGGGAACGCTGGGTGGAAGGAAATGTGTGGCTCCTCTCAGATTCCAGAACTTTCTGTCACCGAAATGTGAGGAAAGTGTTATTTTTTTTGGCCAAATTTTGAGGTTTGCAAAGGATTCTGGGTAACGGAACCTGGTGAGAGCCCCACAAGTCACCCCATCTTGGATTTACCTAGGTGTCTAGTTTTAAAAAATGCACAGGTTTGGTAGGTTTCCCTAGGTGCCGGCTGAGCTAGAGGCCAAAATCTACAGCCTGGCACTTTGCAAGAAACACATCAGATTTCAATGTAAAAATGTGATGTGTCCATGTTGCATTTCCTGTCGCGGGCATTTGACCTACCAACGCAAATGAGGTACCATTTTTATCGGGAGACTTGGGAACACAGAATAGCAAAACAAGAGTTATTGCCCCTTGTCTTTCTCTACATTTTGTCCTTCCAAATGTAAGACAGTGTGTAAAAAAGACATCTATTTGAGAAATGCCCTGTAATTCACATGCTAGTATTGGCACCCTGGAATTCAGAGATGTGAAAATAACCACTGCTTCTCAACACCTTATCTTGTGCCCATTTTGGAAATATAAAGGTTTTCTTGATACCTATTTCTCACTTTTTATATTTCACCAAATGAATTGCTGTGTGCCCGATATACAGTGAAAACCTGTTGCAAGGTGCAGCTCCTTTATTGGCTTGGGTACCTAGAGTTCTTGATGAACCTACAAGCCCTATATATCCCCGCAACCAGAAGAGTCCAGCAGACGTAACAACAGTATATTGCTTTTGAAAATATTACATTGCAGGAAAAAGTTAAAGTAAAATGTGGAGAAAAATAGCTTTTTTTTTTTTTTTTTTTTTTTTTTTTTTTTTTTTTTTAACCTCAATTTCAATATATTTTTATTTCAGCTGTTATTTTCTGTAGGAAACCCTTATAGGATCTACACAAATGACCCCTTGCTGAATTCAGAATTTTGTTTACTTTTCAGAACTGTTTAGCTTTCTGGGATCCAGCATTGGTTTCACACCCATTTCTTTCACTAACTGGAAGAAGGATGAAAGCACAACAAATAGTAAAAATTAGGGTATGTCCCAGTAAAATGACAAAATTTGTGTTGAAAAATTGGGTTTTCTGATTCAAGTCTGCCTGTTCCTGAAAGCTGGGAAGATGGTGATTTTAGCACCACAACCCCTTTGTTGATGCCGTTCTCAGGGGGAAAAAACACAAGCCGCCTTCTGCAGCCCATTTTCCCTATTATTTTTTATTATTTTTTTTTTAACGAAATTTTCGCTGTATCTTGGCTAATTTTTTGGTCTCCTTCAGGGGAACCCACAAAGTCTGGGTACCTCTAGAATCCCTAGGATGTTTGGGGGGGGGGGAAAGGACGCAAATTTGGCATGGGTAGCTTATGTGGAGAAAAAGTTATGAGGGCCAAAGCGCGAACTGCCTCAAATAGCCAAAAAAGGCTCGGCACAGGAGAGGAAAAGGCCTGGCAGCGAAGGGGTTAAGCCTTTCATATAATTAGAAACTTTAAAACCATATAAAAACCTATACGTAAACAGCATGTACAAAGGAGGGAAGGAACAACAAGGTAGCCTGTCTTTCTATAACAATGACAAAGTCAAAAAGGTACATACATAACACATGAGACGTAATACAATCCTTCTCCCAGTGGTAACACATAAAATTGCTGTCCATAATACAAAATTACAGTGTTTGTTTTTTTTTTTTTTTTTTTTTTTTTTTTAGAAGGAAGAAAATTTTTCCTGAGCCCTATATACTGCAAACATTGCTAGTTTGTAAAATAAATACTGTTACATTTGGGGGCCTGTAATGATGCAACAAGTAGAGGTGGATTCATAGAAAGACTGTGTTGTCTTTGAGTATCTTCAATCTATGTTATGTACTTGTTGATTATGTGTGTTTTTTTTAATTTACATGCATGGATTAAAACTATATATATTTTGCGAAAGCATTTTCATGGTATTCTCCGTTGTGATTTGTAAAGTATATGTTGGAGTATGTAATCGAAGATAGATTGTGTATGGTGGAATGTTGATAACGCCATGATATGATTTCCAGAGGGAAGTAATTAGTTAATTGATTATATAACCCAGTCCCCTCGTGTGAGGAGTTGCTCTCTATATTATTATTATTTTTTTTTTTTTTTTTTTTTTTTTTTATTGATCGCATGTTGCACTGTTGTACCTCAGAAATTGTTACCAAGTGTAAACATGCTCCTTTAATGTTTAAGGGACACGGCAGGACAAGAACGGTTTAGAACAATCACCACAGCATACTACAGAGGAGCAATGGTAGGTAAAATAATCTGAAATTTACAACTTACATCATTATAAATATTGATGCTTGCCAAGGATTTTCTAGTCGCACATTTAATAGAGTTCTCATTTGCCTTTTTAGAATACTCTTTACTAGGACTGACTTGCTCTGATCAAAGAGGGACAGATTATTATTATTAATATACACACCAACCGTGTTGATGGTTCCAATTTACTTGCGTGCAAATTTATCGCAGCTGGATATCCAAAACATCTGGCACCATTCGCCAACATTAGCTACCCCTTCTGTAGACGACAAAACCTACAAGGTGGGGTAGTAGATATTTAGGGTTTGTTCCTAAAGTCTCCGGACATTCCTTTCAATGCTAAGATGTACACAGGAGATTGTGCACTGCATTATGTTTTGAGGGGCTTCCTTAGCCGTGCCAGAAGCCCTGTCCTCAGTAACCTTGTATACCTCACACTGGAATTGATCCAAGTGAACGTGCAGGCCTCCGTCCTTTGGGACTCTCTGCCATATCTTGACTGAGCACCTGCTTCTGTGGGTGTGATGCTTTCTTCGTTATGCAGGCTAGATCCAGAGGGCTTTTTGTGTGCCTTACATTGGTCCTGGCTCCAGATCTCACTGCACATCTAAACACACTGCAAGATTTTTCATGTGGCGTCAAAAGCCTCAATTAAGGGCCCATCTTTAAGCTCAATAGCCTTTTTGACACTATGACCTTTCATGGTCAGCCATGCATTTCTGACCCGGTGTTTCTATTTATGCTTCTGCTGAGTCTTCCCTTGAGCCCCCTTAATGACTGAACATTTTCTTAAACTCCTTTTATTTGGGCCTTTTCCGAAATGTGGATACCCTGTGTAGCCCTTTTTTGCCTCACTGGAGTAGCTCTTCTGAGCCCTACTACAGCTCCTGCTATAGAGCTAAAGACTTCAAAGATATTCTGGTTAGCTCAGAGTGTGTCTCACGTCTTGCCCAAAGAACTCTTATATCCCTCTGTTCCCAGTGAGACTCAATGGTGAGCTTTGCAAGGAAACCCTGCACTGGGCCTGTATGAGAGATGGGTGTAGCTGTCCCCCCATGCAACCCTCGATGATCCCACCTGAGCCTGGTAGCAGCCCTTCTCAGGAACTCCTTTGTGGTTTGTAGATAAAGGTTATGTGCAGAATCCTTTTCAACAACTGTTCTCTGGATTTTGAGGAATTAATTTTTATTTTTTTATGTATTGATTTTTTGGTGGTGAAGTCTCCTTTTAGCCAGAGGGAGTTCTTTGCGATCCCCCATCTTTTCTATTCGAATCTGTTCCTCGCTCTGGCATTAACAGCACAGGGTTGTGCGTTCGAATCTTTTCCCCCTTCGTCTGATCCTCACAAATTCTCACCCTGTCCCCGTGCACAGTGTCTCACCCCCAAATCGCCTGCACTATTCACACTGCAAGCATGACTTGGTTCTGCTGCTGTTCCTGCCTTCATTTTAAAAGGGGATCCAGGCTTAGTTTGCAGCATCTCGTCTCCTTTAGGAGACCTGATTGGGGGTCGGTTCAGGACCTACCTTTACCACCCTTAGTGCTCTCTATGGGACCCTTCCTAGCTTTTGCCTTTTGGCGAGTTAGAAGGGTCCTTGCAAGCTTCTAGCTGAACCACCCCCTCGAGTTGGATGGGTATTGCCAATGATGTTTACAGTGAGTGATTAGAGATCTCAAAGACCCGTTTTCAGTCCTAGTAGATTCCAGGTTTTGTCATGTTCTTGGTGGGAAAACGGGGACTGATTGTTTTCCCTCTTCCTTCCACTTTGATTGAGGAAAAGGAAATTGGCCACCAAACTCGTCTTGTGTGATCATCTACACACACCTGCATTCTCTCGGTCAATGAAATGTGGCAACGCACCCATCTACATGCATGTCTCACTGATCGCTCATTGATTATTGTTGAGTTTCATTCCTGTAAAGCTGTTAACCCATTTCACAGGTTTTCTGGAAACCTGGTTGCTCTGGTGTTTTGTTTTCTGCTTTTTATTCTTAGAATTAGACTTGCAGTTTCAATGATTTATAGTCGTAGCCTGTATGCTAACTAAGATATGCTTTTTTTAAATTTATTTTATTACTTCAAACAGGGTATTATGTTGGTGTATGACATCACAAACGAGAAGTCTTTCGACAACATCAAAAACTGGATACGGAACATAGAAGAGGTATTTAGATTACATGACATACTTTTGCTTTAAGGAACCCTCTGTCCTGTCATCACTTAAACATGCAACCTGTCAGTGTATGACTGTGAAAGCCTTGAGTTTGACCATATGACAATTTATTTTCTGTATTTTGCAGTTGTATCGAGCTCAAACGTAGCCCAGTGAGTGGGCATGCACTGTGAAAGCAGGGGAGTTAATGAAACGGGTATTCGCACCTTTACATAAGGCAGCATGATTTTGCTTTGGTGCACATATATCATTTGCACAGTCTGGTCTTAACAAATTGAGTAGACCAACATAAAAATGAGAAACAGTACCTTGCTAGACAGATGGCCGGCACCGGCTAGCTTTATCCTCCTTGCGTTAGCCCTCTCGCCTTTCTAAGACATTCATTAAAATTGGATGCGCTGTTCTGTTCTTAACGCTAAAATGACACACTCCCTGCTTGTTCAGTAAAAGCTCTACAACCATTGTCCTAACATGACCTCTTGTGGTTCTTCCGCAACAGAACCCAATGCTCAGCCTTCATTAAACACAATAAGCACATTGAAGTCTTGAGAATGACACTGGACTGCATTATCCAAAACAGATCATCACATGAACAGAATGTGATCTGCAAGGAAGCCCAGGATTATAGGAGTGCACGCGTTCCAGACAGCATGCAGCGCTACCAAGCCTTGCTAATGACCGTCGTAGAGCTGCCAATGGCAGCGACTCACCCAGTTAGCACCTAACAGTAGATGCCCAGAAGTAAGTAATGATATTCATTCAGTGGAACAAAGAGGAAACAATCAAATTGAGCTTACGCAGGACACAGCGTGAAATATTGGAAGCTGTTGGTGGTGTGGCCCATCTGGTCGTTAACAAGGGAAATTAGTTGTTTAAAAATATATATATATATTATTGAGATGGTTAAGATTACTTGCTGTTGTAATGGAGCACACCTAGTAACTGGGTATGAGAAATATAAACCATTCTTGTCAGATTGTGATATGATGTGAAAACTGTGGCACGGGACAGAAGTGGGCTGGTTTGCTATATAAAGACAGTTAGTCCCATGTTACATTTTAGAACATTCATGACAAATATATAAAGTGTGTTAAGACTTGGTAAACGTGCAGTGTTAAACATCTTTTAGTTTTCTTTATCAGTCTGAATCAATGTTTAGAATTGGTGATGTCTTTAAAAAAACGTAATCTTCACAGAGGTGTCAGATTCTGCAAGAACCTGCTCAAGCTCTGGCTTTTTTTGTGTTTGCAAAATGTTTCTGGTTTTAAGTTTGTCAGCAGCATACCCATAAATGAGGAAAAAAACCTCTTGAACTCTATTCAGCCAGTTGTTGACTTGTGTTGATATTTGACAAAAACGTTTGAATTTTATATTAATTACCAGTGAAGATTTGGCAACACCCCATTGCCCGTAGTAACCAGTAAAACTTTGTAATTTGCCTGCCATATTGATGAATTCGGCGGAAGAAGGTTTTGTTAATCAACACTGTGCTTGATGAAACTGATGTTTCAGGCTGAAGGTCAATGCTATTTGATGCTAGGAAGAAGCTAAGGAAACCAGAGAAGAGCGTTGCCTCTTGTTTAAAGTTTGGATGAAAATTTCTCCTATACTCCAGTCTATCCTATTGGAGACCTCAGACGTTGCTATGATCTTGTGGCAAGATTGAAAACTGATTCTTAAGCAGTTCACATTGCACAGCTGGTTCAACCTTTTAAAGGTTTTGTGTCGCAGGCCTCAAAATCTACTCGCCCACTTGCTTTGGCGAGTCCTATTTTATTAGGTCGAGCTATTTTTATGACGATATACCCCTTCTGGCGAGTTGACAAGCAGGTGTTTCCTTCAGTTAGAAAGTGAAGGAACAATAACAACACCTTTAAATCATCTTCCTATCTTGTCATATTTGCTCTGTGTTCATAGACAAAGGTCAAAAGTCTGTTTGTCTTTTACAATTACTTTTACTTTTCCTTCTGACTGCAGAGTTCCAGGATTTTGTAAGGTGAACTGTCTGACCTCCTGTACAAAGTATGTGAAATGAAAGGCTGTAGGGTGTCAGGTTTTTCCTAACACACATTATAACTATAACTGCACAAACATTTAAAAATGTATTTCAGTAGTTGTGAAATCCCTTTTTTTTTTTTTTTTGTACTTCTATGTGATGAAAAAAATATATTAATAGGATCAAAACAAACCAGAACACTTTACTTGGTTATGTGCAAATGATAACTATGCTTTCTGACACCCAATTTTCACAGATTATTGTTAATACACTGAATAGTTTTATCAGTAAAGCTGCAAGTTAGTGGGAAGGTTTTTGGACGTTTCTTGGAAATTTACTGTTTGTAAATGATAGTGCGCTACCATATAATGCTTTAGTAATATATTTATTAAAAGTGAGTGTTTAAACATAAACTAAGAAACTCCTGCTCTTATGGCAATGCTAACAGTAAAAGGAGAGGCAAGTCATGGATGATGTGCACCCTGTATGTGGGCTTGATTCTCATTATACATGGGGCAAATGTTTAGTCTATCTAATCAAACGAGTTTTTTTTTTTTTTTATTTTTTTTTTTTAGTACAGCTGAAATGCAGAACTCCCATACTTGAAAGAGCACTTGTGTGAGAATGAAGAAAAAGGCCACTGTCAAATAAAATATTTGTCTAGGATCACACAATTTTAGACCTGTTTATGGGTCAAGTACATCACAGTTGGGTTGAGAAGGTTATTCAAGTTACTCGACCTGTAGGTCTAGTAACATTTTATGTTTTTTTTTTTTTTTTGAGGCACTGACTGAGCCAAGGGGGCATCAGAGCCCTGTGTGCTGTATACTAACAACAACAAAAGGTAAAACTGAGAAAAACATGCTATCAATAGACAGCAAGAAAATAGACATAGCGTCTCGAGTGAATAATATGTACCCTATGGCAAACTCTCACAGATATTCTATTAGGAGAGGAGAGGGTGGAAGTATGGGGTACTCTAGCAAGATACTACTGCAACAGGAAATCCTTGAGGATCTTCTTGAACAGCTTGAGCAATGGTGTCAGTCTGACGTGCGTAGATTGTAAGGATGACCGGTATCCCCATAGGTGGTTTGCTTGCTCACTGTGCCTAACGACTCGAGCTGCATCTGAGTGAGGTCAGAATAGGCATGAAATGCCCGGTATTGGTTTTGTTTGAGTTCAGAGGTGTCTCGCGTAGCAGTCCAGACTACCGTTTGTATTGTGGCAGGACCAAGGCTAATTTGTCTAAGGTTGGTCTCTTCTGGAATTGGACAGGGAGCAAAAATAAAATCCATTAAAATGCTGCATAGAGTCATTTCCAGAAACCAGAGCCACTGGAATTATGTGATTCTGCTGCTGCACGGTTTCCACATGATTATGGATTTGTTACACAATCCCTCATCTCCTGCATAATCTGCAGATTTAACAAAACATTTTTTTCTAGCTCAAGCAGATCAATAGTTGTTAAAAACGCAATATGTTTTTCAGGGCAGTGGAAAGCCCTTCGCAAAGGTTGACTGGTCTCCTTTTGAGTTGCCCATTGATTTGTTTGGGTACTAAACTGATACTAATGAGGTGAAACCTTTTCCCATACGATGTTAACATTGAGTAAAAATAACAATCAAATAAAATTTAAAAAGTGTGCTGCATTATGCCACATAACTTGCCTTTTCTTGCCATTTAATATAGTTGAGTCTACAGCATAATTTGGTTCACCACTGTCGAACATTGTTGAGCCCACATTTGGCTGAGCCTGCCTGCTTCCTTCTAGTTTGGTTTCTTGCAAACAAGTTTCCCTGCAGGGCTTGGGCATAGTAACTTAACCCTTTAGGAGGTTACAACTGTTTGTAAGTTAATATCTGGTTTTATATTTGGTTATTTACATTTTCATTTTTGTATTTTTTTTATTTTGTATTGTTAGCATGCATCAGCGGACGTTGAGAAGATGATTCTTGGAAACAAATGCGATGTGAATGAGAAACGGCAAGTTTCTAAAGAGAGAGGAGAGAAGGTGAACTTTTTTTTTTTTTCTTTCTGTATAGCTTCACAATTGCAAATACAAGTCTCTCAGCCATTTAATCACCCTTTTAAATTAAAGTTTGTAGAGTTTCCATATCTCTTTGGTATTAGTTTGAAAATAAAAAATATGCTTCCAGTGTTCATTGGGTGCTTTATACAGAAATAGCCTAGAAGTCTCAAATTTAAAGTGTACCTGGGGCCTCTATATCGCAGCCCTCCTAGTCTCTGATATTCTGATTCATCCTTTCTAAGAAGGAGAATTCAATAGCTTGAAAGGACCAGCTATGCTATTTCTGAGATGCCTCATCTTCAAGTGAAAAACCTAGTAGGACTAGGAGGGTATCTGGATGCCCTGACACCTAGTTCTATATGTAAGGTTATGTTCAGTTGTCTTTTCCTTTCAGCAGAGAGGAGCAGATTTGCGAATAGTAAGGCCGCACTTCTCCATGTGGTGAAAACAAAGTTTTGCTCCTGTCCATTTCCTTATATGGTCTGAACTGCTCTCGGAAACTTTTTTTTCTTATCCAGGAAAGCACTGGAGAACAGCAAAGGATTCACATAGCTGCATTTGGTGGATAGATGTGAAATTGTTCTAAATTATCTCTAGTCCTAATTTGGGGATACTGTGCTATGCCCCCAAACTTCTTGGTAGCTTAACCCCAAGCTTAATCGTACTGAAAGATACAATTTTTTTTTTTTATTTTATTTTTTTTAAAGATTTTCCTTACAAGGTTAAATTCTCCTCTTGCATTTCCTTAATTCTGTTGCTATGTTTTTGCTGAAGCTGTGTTTTATTAACTTTTTTACAGGTGCATTCAGGTTCGAAGGCAGTGGTAATGTCATTAATCTCCTAGTGGAACAGCCTAATTTAGCACTTCTGGCAAGTTCAGAAGGGCCGTGGACTATGTAATTTGTGCCATTTTAGTTCTCTTACATGTAATGTGTAGGTGCTTGTGGTTTTAATTCTCCTTTAAAAGATACAGCGTTGGCTGTGGAGGTTTGATTTTTAATGTGATTCGTGAGACACTTAGGTTAGGAAGGTGACAACCGCCTTCAGGGGACGGGGTGACATTCTGGATGCATGAGCTTTGCTGGTAGTGTGTGAATCGTGATGGATAGAATGCTGGCTGTTTGGGGTGGTGTGAGCACAGCAGTGGTAGGACAACCCTCCTCCTTGGTATGGGGGCCTATGGGTGGTTGGAAGGTGTCGGAGGATAATAATGTTATGGTTTCAGACTGCTACATGCATGCACCTCTGGACTGATCACCCATACTCCAAAGCAGGGACGGCCGAACACTGCGTGCTGTGGATCTCTTGAACACGCTTCTCCTGGGTATCTTGCACAAGTTACCTGAAGGTGCTCTTGCCCAGGACTTTGATTTAGGGGTTGGGTGGATGCTGAACCCATCCAAGCAGCATGACGGTTACAAAAGATGGGATGACTGTGTAGAAGCAGGCTGGGCAGGGACATTGCACCCTCCAGTTCAGGAGGTTGGCTGCTTCTTCAGTGCAATCCTCCAGTGCCTGCCCCTCCTGAGACAAGAGTGACAAACCTGGTCCGTTATTCTTTAGTAAGCCAGAGCAGAAAGAATAGTAACCGTTCCTGGTTTTCGCATGTAGGCTAACTAACATAGCTCCTGCGAGGTGATCGGGAAGATGGTCTTCTTCCTAAAACATTATGGCTTTGTTCCGTTAAAAGCTCCAATCCCCATTTTATTAGTTAAATTTTAATATTTCAGTAATCCTGGGTGAGCAGGTGCTTCATGTAATAATCCTCATGGCAACCAAATAACTTCGGCCCTTGACAGGGTACTATGTCTGTTTTTCACTACTGATAAAGAATTTTCAGATATTGAGATGTGTTGTTATTTATGTTGACAGGGAGGTAAGAGGAGGAGTGGTAGTATTGTGTGGGGCTGTGTAATAGTCATATATTTTAGATTCAGTTCCCAGGTGCTAAGTTGACGCATCATTTGGCAAAAATTATATATCATGTTTTCGCCACTTGTTGGCAGTCTCTTCCTTCCAGATCTCCTAGACCTGAGGGGAGTCTCTGAGAGATGTAGTTAATGTGCTGAAAATCTGATCTCTTCCTAAATCGAAAGGCACCACAATGAGCTATCGGATGAACAGGAATATTACTCCTGATGGGTTAAAAACAAAACAAAAAAAAAAGTCCCCCACACACATTTGCCATGATGAAACGTGGTTTAGATGGTTCGGAATTCCTTAGCCCCCGAGGATTCATAGTCACAGGCTTTAAGTTATCCTTATCATGCAGAGAATCTCATATAAAGCTTACTGCATTCTCGTCAAATCTTACCTTGCATGGAGTATCCACCACCTCTCCCACATTTTGACCATTTTAAGATTGCCATCTGACTTGTACTGTTTTCTCACTTTTGTGGGTTATCGGCGCCCACTAGGAGTCCCTTTCAATGATTACCTGTCTCTTTCTGTTGCTATGCTAAGGAAAACCCCCTTTTCCCTAAAAAAAAAAAAATAATGGGGGAAATCACTCGACAAACCAGTCATTTTTTTTGCCAGCTGTCATAATAGATGTATCTGTTAATTTTAGTCTATTTTAGTCTACATCTAACCCTGAAAGTGACATTTTTATTTTTATTATTTTTTTTGGGGGGGGGGTTCTTTACTTCGGCCACTTTTTTTGTTCTCATTGGTGAGAGTCTGGCAATGTTTAAAAAAAAAAAAAAAAAAAAAAACATGAAAAAACAAAGCCAGCATTGGCAAAACAAGCTTTGGCATAGCCAATAAGTCTCGCCTTTAGGACTTTATAAATGCTTAGCCATGCAGCAGATTACCCTGGATGCTACAACATCTACTGTTACTTTACGAGGAGTAGGCAAAAATTACCACACCTAACAAGCATGCTGAATAAAATGAATAATTTCCAGGCAAGCGCATCGGCGCCCCACACAGGGGTATACATTTTGCAATACAGTAGTCCAGATAAGGGATAATGAGGGCACATGAGAATTCGACTTGCTCCCACACTTTCCCGCCATACATAAGCACAGCCACAAGGCTGCCACAAAATAGTTGAATAGAGCGCAGCTCTAAACTTCACAGGTGACATCAAATGTCTTCCCACAAAGGCCACAATACGAAACACACACTTTATCAACCACACAGAAGAGCGTGGCAGCTTACGGGCCCACCCAGAAAGCCTTTGAGGTCTCATTAATGATAAAAATGGATTATACAGAATACTATGACATAACACATTACCTCAAGTGGTACTGTGTGTTGCAGGAAATGCCAATGAGCATTTGCCAGACAACCATGGGTCCTGACTTTTAAAGCCTTTATTTCAGCTAAGCTGTCCATAAGAGCATGTCCTGTTAAATGAAAGTTTGGCCTTGTTTAAATCCAGTTTTTTAACAGCACTTTCTTACACGAACGGGATAAGCGGACCCCCTAATCGCAGATATATGGAGAGCAGGGCACACCGATGCCTAGCAGTAGAGGGCACTTTACAAGTACTTCTCCTTACAAAAACCACCACTTCCTCAACACAGCCATAAACTGGGACCTCAAGCAGCAGGAGGAGGAGGAGGAGGGCACGTTGAATTCTGAGGGAAGAGGACACTTACCTCTTCCTTCAAGTTGTACATCACTGCTGCCGCTGGCCACATGCACCTGTGTCGCAGCACGTAGGGTGGAGAGGGAGGCTTCCGGGTGTGTGTTTGTGGAACATGCTGATTAACCCAATTACTCATGTGCACCCGGGAGCAGATCTAGTTCTCCTTTCCCCCACTTCGAAGGGGAAAGAACTTGTAATAAGCGGCTACCCGGCATAGAAACCCTGCATCGCCTGCCTGTGGAATCCGAACAAACACAATACACAAGTTTGTTCCAAACGGATGGGAGGTGGTATGGATGGGGGAGTTGGGTGGGGACTGCACCACACGGATAGATTAAATGAACTGCAAGCAGCAATGGGTGCTGAAGAAGGCATATTATATATATTTTTTTAACAGAGTAAGAGGATCCTGCCTGTGTGAAGCAGCAACGCGAGTCCACCAAAAGGGAAGCTTCACCAAACACAACAAAATATCGCTGAAAAAAATTGTCCCTCCAAAGAAAAAATTAAGAACCAAAGCGTAAAGGAACAGTACTTGGGTGTTGCTCCATGGGAGGAAACCAAACACAACAAGCATTTGCAATGCAGTAGATCTCGCATTTGTGAGAGTTGGAGCTATTGGCGTTGTAAATGACAATGTCTTTTTCTTATGTATTTTGGTTTGGAGTGTAGGGGATGTATGTCAGGTGCCACAGCAACCCTACCAGGCCTGTCACTGCAGGAGAGAGGACACAACAAGACCGCCATCTTGGGACTGTTTTTGCTTCATTCCTATAGACTGGCTGTGATACCCTAGAGATGCAACCCTTTCTCGTGTTTTTACTTAAACATTTATAGTGCCAAACAAGCCACAAAGAGGTAGCTTTGTGGCATTTAACTCTGAGGATGAGGGGGTCAAAAGGATCAAAGAAAGGGTGGCAGCCATATATTTCTATGTTAAACCTTTAAAGGAACTATTCCTCTACATTGGCAATACCAGCCTAACCTTTAAAAACATTGACTGTATTCAAGCAGCTTAACTGAACAGGAGGCTTCAGATGTTTGCAGATTGGTGAAACAGAGCTTTAGTGGTAGTTGGCCCGAGAGGATAGGTTTCAGAGGTGCGACATCTGTGACCTTGGGTCAGTGTTTTAAATCGAAATACAGAAGGGCTCGTACCCAGTATTTATTTAAAGCACTTCCTTTGGTTAATAGTCTCATGCCCGCCCTCGGCTCAGGACTGGACTCTGTAGAACAGATACATGTACCTAAATCTCCTGGGCCTTGACTCTGGCTTTTCGGAGCATATATTTGTGCACTGGTTGATGGTTTTGAAGTGAGAATTATCTCTGTTGGGATGACTACTCAAAATTTGAAGTCTTGGCCTTGCTTCTGGACCGCTCAAGGTAGGGCGGGAAGCCTGGGTTTGGACAATAGTGTTTTTTTTGTTGTTTTAAAAAAAAAAAAAAAAAATGCCTGCCCCAGTGGTGCCCAGTGAGGCTCCTGCAGGGATGGGTCATTGGCATTTTTTCAGGCTGTGAAAAAGATTCAAATATGTTTTTTTCTTGGGAATCCAAGGTAGGTCCAGAACCATGTCAGAGTTTCTTGATGCTCACATAAGATAAATTATGTAAAAAATTATTTATATGGGACTTATTTACACAGGCTTGGATCCTGATTTCCCAGACGTTCAATGGACATGCGTGTTCTATAATGATATGCAACAAAGTGTTCTAATAACCTCAACGTATACCTATAATATGTATATAGGACATAAGAACTGGAACATAAAAATGAAACACTGTTTCCTGTGTTATCTCGTGTTCTATAAATAGTCCACTCTATCAGCTCGTGATATCACGATCATCTCTCGTCTCTGAGCGAGGAGAATGACAGTGGCCCAAAGCCAGCATTTCCATCAAGTAGAAAAATCCAGTGTTCAAAATATTTGAAAAGAAATGACTTTAGGCCCATACAAATTATGAAGTGAAAAGTCACCCAGCCCAACGATGCTATGAAGCAGCCATGGCTTTTCAGCCGGAGCTGCAGATGACAGTTTCAGAATGCAAAGACACGCAACTAGCAAATTAGACCAAACTTCTGTGTACAGAAGCAAACAGACTGTCTGATCACAAATCACCAGCTTCATTTTCAATGGCAAGTTAGAATTACACAAGCAAAACAGTAACATAAATATTCACAGGGATGAGGGGGCATTGGGCTGCCACCCGGCCTAAAGTCATGACTCCTCCAGTTGTGTGTGTGTGTGTGTGTTTTTTTTTTTTTTTTTTTTTTATTAACACAAGGGGTCATGTTCACTAAGAAAACCTAGTCTTAAGTTTACTCCTACATTAAGGGGGGGATTTTCGTTTCTAATTTTGGCAGTCTCTAAGAATTCCAAAAGTAATCCTGGGAGACTGCAACAGTCAGAACGTTTCGGAAGTACTCACAATTGTAAGCAGCTACACATAATTTCATGAGAGAAAAAAAGATTTCTAAGACATTTACATTTTCTAACTTCCCCCCATTTTCCACTGGGAAAATGTTTTTCCCGGTGAAGAAGCCACATCTCCTACAACTCCACAAATTTTAGGGATGTTTCCCCTCATTCTGTTACTGAGAAATGATTTACTCCTGTCTGTAACAATAGTAAGTCTCTAAACGTGCCCAGGCTGAGAATGTTTGAGTAGTTACCAATTCATACATTCAGTGTGCACAAACTGTCCATGGCTCCTCCACCTTGGAGTGCACACTCCACACCCATGAGATCCAATTTACTCTAACCTAATGTTACATAATACAGGTGTTATGTGTGTAAATTGAGTTATAAGCTCAAATTCATATTTCACTGTTGTAAATCAAGCCATTTACATAAGTAAGTTGAACCTATACATGCATATGACTATGAATCGGACAATGAGAGCTATGAGGCACGTAAGCCTAACTTCCTGCTTTCTGGGAAGTCTCATCTCCCAAGTAAATTTCATGGTGCACATTTAGGGGCTGGGAAAAGGTTTACATTCAAAATATATCTGCAGACCAGGATGTGGACATTGATTCAGCCAAGGATGGCCACTATCCACGTCACTGCAGTGGCACTGCATACCGCATTAGTGGTGCCTTGTGTTATATCACGCTGGTGCTTGGTCCCCTTTCTGGTTTGGTTGTGTGGCGCAGGCATAAAAGGGAAATCACACAGACCTTTTCCTGCTGACAAGCAGCTCTGTGTGAATTGCAATATCAAATACAATATTCTGAGACCTTGTGAGGCACACCCTGCTACTTTGTTTTTAGCTTGTCTGTGCCATTATAAAAACTAGTACAAACCATGTGAGAATTAATTTGGCCCAGCCATTCACTGTGCCAATGGTGGAGTCCCCATGAGGGTTTTTAGGGTAAATTGGCAATTATTTCACCTAACCAATAGGTGACTCCATAAGGTAACGTCCTTTCACAATAGAGCTTGGGTAGACCACATAACTTCTGAAGGGAACGTTGTGCATCTCTAAATGCAACAAATATAAAGCATATCACATTGGTGTACTTCTGGTATGTAGTCGTGGAACACACAATGAGAATAAGCTAAGATAGTCTTGTCCTTCTCAGGCAGTGACTCAGCTCTGACCTCCTCTTAAAGTCAAAGAAGATGTCCAGAAATAGTCTGGTCACGTGACAGGAATATTTGTGTGTATTGAAGATGCTGTGAACAGCTGCTCTGATACGGATCGATGTGGTGATGCTGAGACCAGATGTGTTCAAGTCTGTGGAGCATAAATAGATGTTCCACCAGCCATAAATTCTCAGTGCCTCGCAAGTCATAAATAGGAAGCATGTATTACTTTAAAGAAAATATTAACTTCTGCGTTAGAAACCTTGACTGCATCATGTATATGTAGTACAGTCCTAAAGATGCATTCCTTTTCATAACCCATTACACAAAAATTGCAATAACAATAATATTTTAACAATCATTTATGTAGCCCACATTAAGCATACTATGTCCTCTCTTGGTGCTTGTTAGTAAGAGGAAGGGCCACTGCAACAATGCAGTTCTGTGACATGGCATGTTCTGCAGAGAGGCAGATCCTTTGCAGAGGTCATCTGGTCACTTTTTAGTTCCTGACTCTTGAGGTCACGCATTAAACTTGTACTAATAATGAGAAATCTTTTCTCAGACCGTATTAATGTGTGGTAAATGACAAAACAGCAAAATAATGTTGCCACGGAATGTGCCGTATTAAGCAGCATAATTTGTACTTTCTAGCCACATAATTCAGGCACCTTTGCCATGTACTTTGGCCCATCATTTGCTGCCTAATTCCAGTGGCCTTGATAATAGGTGATCTGAAATGAAGACACAGATGCTCAGCACATGAGGCTGGCAATTACACATGTTGAAGAATTTATTACCATGTAAATCAGTAACGAAGGTTGGTGATCAATCATGTATGTGTCATTGTCCCACCTGCAGCGTGTTTTATCACCTCATTCTTTGAGTAGCTTCTTCTGTTTCCAGCTGACATACAAATTCCTGAGGTATCACATGGCATCACACACAAAACCCTGATTTTGCATACTTCTGCCTTCCGTATGACGTCGTCTGAAGCTGTGGCACCCCTTCCACTGGGTCCTGATATGTCTCACTAACTAGGACAGTGGTGGTCTGGGCTCACTGTGTTAGTTCAGTGACGGCTGGTCTTTTCCATGCAGTGATGGTGTGGTATACCATTCCAAGGCTCAGGCGGTATCATCCTGGATGATGAAAGGCCAAGCTAGCCCCTCTGGGAACCAAACATTTAATCCTTGCTGCCACCCAGATGTTTGCTGGGAAAACTTTAGGCCTGTGGACAACCGTAGCCTATATTCGGGCTCCCTTCACTGAAATGCCGGGACCTCAAATTTCAAATATTTGTATTGTGAACAAAATGTGCGATGCAATTATTATGTTTAAAAAAAAAAAAACACTTGATGTCCACTATTTATATTGTCTTTCTTTCCACCCTGGCCCTGTGCAAGCCATATTATAATAGCCTATCAATGTTGTGCCAGCAACAAATCTGGACTCGTCTTAGCATCTGTTTGTAGTCTTTATTTCATTGTTGTCTTAGCCAAAAAAAGACTTGAGTCACAACAACACATTTGGGTTACATAAGTACAAGCAGTGGCTGGTCCTGGTGTCCACAGTTTGTGAAACAGTTCTCCTGTTCAAAACCTCTCCTGCCCATGGAGTCTTTACTGTTACTTTCCAGGATTGACTTTGAGATGTAGTCCTTGGGTTGTGTACCAATATAAACAAACACATGTATATTAGTTTAGCACGGGGAGTCGTGGTGAAGCACTGAGAGGAGCACCGGTAGTGTGAAAAAGGCCACTTGATATGGTCTGAAAGATATTTTCTTAACATTGATTTTACATGTACTTGGTATCCACAACAGTCAGAAATGATGCCTAGAGTTTACTTCAAATGATGCATGGGAGCTTAGTGGAGTGGCTACATGAAGCCTGGGGTTGGAAGAGATGAGAACAGGTTAAACATAAATGGACAGTGACAGACAATGCATGGATCATTTTACACAGGAGTCCAGAGGGTGATGGGGAAGTGCTCTGTGACAGCGGCTGGGGGGTATTCGAGGTGAGGCGTTTTCAAACAGGAAGCAGTGCTATTCGAGTGCTGTTTTAGACACCGTTTCTGGAATTGGCATCTGCAAGGTTGCAGTAGCTGTGAGGGGACTGTCAAAGCCATGACACAAGTAAATTCTGAGAGGAGGAAGTGATGGAGGTTGCTCCTCCTTTGTGGATATGCTGCTCCTCTCATTGTTGCACCCTTGTGTTAGTTTATTTGCACTCCATGGTTGGGAAAAATGTCTGCCTCTACTAACTGAACTTTGAAAAGGCCCAATTCACATCCAAAAACTATATGGTTTTTGCTATCAAGCTTGAGGTCGTGAAATGTTTGGCTCTGGAGTCACGACTCCTTTGCCACCATTTTGGAGACAACACCTTTTGCCATCATCTTGCCTAGAAATAACCTATGTGTTGGTGACCCTCCAAAGGCTATCAAGAGCACGTGCTATTGCCTAGTGTTAAGCTCTAGTTGAGTCAATTGGTTAACGCACGCACTGCAGAGGTCTTGGCAGAATGAGAATGTCAGAGATTACAATTATGACATAACTTGTTCACCTCTTCATCTCTGCAAGGTCGATGCAAATTAATTATAGCGATTTTGTTAAGAATGTCACCTGCTTTGCAGCGCTATGAAATGGCAGAACCTGTGTTGCCAAGCGCTATATATTTTAAAAAAACAAGCATTTTCAATGCAATAGGTCTCGAATTTGTGAGAGTTAGACCAATTGGTGTTGTAAATTACAATGTCTTTTACCAGTGTGTTTTGGTTTGGAGTGTAGGGGATGTATGTCAGGTGCAACAGCAACCCTCCCAGGCCGATCACTGCAGGAGAGAGGGTACAAGGCCGCCATCTAGGGAGTGTTTTTGCTTCATTCCTATAGACTGGCTGTGATACCCTAGAGATGCCACCCCTTTCTCGTGTTTTTACTTAAACATTTATAGCACCAAACAAGCCACAAAAAGGCAGATTCGTGGCATTTAACTCTGAAGATGAGGGGGTCAAAAGAGTTAGGAGCAAAGAAAAGGTGGCAGCCATATATGTCTATGTTAAACCTATAAAGGAATGATTCCTCTACATTGGCAATACCAGCCTAACCTCTAAAAACATTGACTGTGTATGAAGAGATTAACAGAAGAGGCAGCTTAACTGCAAATAACTTATAGTGTTTTTGTTAAGAATGGGACCTGCTTTGCAGCGCTATGAAATGGAAGAATTTGTATTACCAAGAGTTATATTTTTTTTAAAACGTGGCGTAAGGGCCAGAGCTGCAACTTTGGAGCTGGGGAACACATTTTGAGTTTTGGCGCCAGCTCAACATCCTGGGATTCTGGACAAACCACTTAATCTCCCTCTGCTTACAAAAATGAATGTGTTCTTGTGTAATGTAACTGGTGCTCGGGTGAAGTGCTGTAATTGAGTTTGCACTGAATAAAACTGCAAAAAAAAAAAAAATGAAGCGCTCCAATTCCTTTGTGTTGAGTTTGCGCTACATAAAACTTCAAAAATAAATGAAAAAGACCCCACAGGCATTGCAAAGAAACAGCAAGATGCCCGAAACCTAAGAAGAGGAAGAAACAATATACCACCATGAGCGCGAAGCGCTGAGGCAAAATAAAAAAAATAGTGCGCCACACTAGGGTATCTCGCCGATCATGCAATAATCCATGTAACGGGATCAGTCTCCAAGGCGGTAACGAAACTGCCTCAAGGTGGGACAAGCAAAAGCATTTTCCAACGACATCAGGGGTTTTTAAAAGGTGTGCCCAGGAAAAAATGAAAGTGATGGGTGTGGTTAAAGCCCACAGAATAGATTACAACATGTCCAGAAGAGCAGCGCTTGCATGCTGCTCTGCTCGACCTAAAAAGGAGGGACAAAGAGGAAGTATTCACCACTAGCAAGGAATCATTTTTAAAGGGCAATTGAAAGGGCGAATAAAAAGCCAGGGGTGGGCTGTAAGCTCACAAAGTATATAGAATAGCTCGCTATGCAATAGCGCAAGCACTATCTAGGCTCGGCCCAAAAAGACTGTCAGCCAGTGCCACACGATTGTCTTTGCTAGTGCTTGTATTTCAAATGAAAGTCTGTTGCAAAAACATGGCTTGATGGTATTCTTTGTAATTGTATGATTGAACCACTTTACCTCGGCTCTAAACCAAAGCAAGGGAAAACGGTTAACATTAATACTCCATGTAATTGTATGTGATTATACTGGTGTTTTATTCTGTTTAATTTTTTTTATACAGCTGGCTTTAGACTATGAAATTAAGTTCATGGAGACGAGCGCCAAAGCAAATATCAATGTAGAGAATGTAAGTACTAATAGTTTTCTATCTTATTTATTTGATGCTTACCTTCAAGGAAGATGAAAAATGTAAGAGTGATTGTCTTTAAAAAGACCTTGCAAAATCACAATTCAAACAATTGGGATATTTCTCCTATGATTCTGTGGACTCAGTCAGACTGTATGCATGGATTACATGTAATAAATCTTGACAGTCCCTACTTTTTGTAAACTTCCATTCTACCCATTGGTCAGCAACTGGGACTTGAACAAATTGTGAAGAAACTTATTTTTCCATGTTCATTTTGTTTCCACCATTGCCAGATCCGGGGTTCAGGTCTAACTGTCATAATATTGCACTACTAGTAATTAGGCAGCAATTCCTCTGCCTCCATGGCTACTTCCCTGATGTAAGTACTTAATGGTAATCTTCTACAGTATGAAGCAATTTTCCCATCTGTAGAAATTGTTATCCAGGTTTTTTGGCAGGATATGAGACTGTAATTTCTTGAATATGTGACACTGTACACACACCCCTTTATGTGCATGACAGGTAGCTAACACCGAACCTGTGCACACTTGCAAAGGTAATTTCTGGTGCAATGAAAAAGATTACTACTTATTTTGTTGTGTTCTATAATAATCTCAGCAAAGGGTTGCAAGGTCAATTACATGGTTATTGTTTTGGACCATTTAGCTGCTTCTCTAGCACTTTAATTGAACAATAACTGGTGATTAGCTTTGACCATTTAGCTGCTTTTCTATCAGAAGTGATACCAGGACAACAGACTTTGAACCATATCAGTTCATGTCAAGCAGGACATTCAATAATTTCCAGATTTCGTGCTGTACGAGGGTTAGTCCACAGTGTGTGTGTATATGCCAGATTTTTCTTGAACTTCTCTTCGTTGCACAAAAAGTTAATGTGCCTCCTCATCTGATAGTCTATTTAAAAATGTAAATGGTTCACATTTGCAATAATCAATCAGACTGTATTTGTCTATTGCTGCTCAATAATTACTTACTGAAATAATATTATATCTGCCAAATAATGACAATTTCAGTTTCACATTGCTTTAAAGGAGTTCATGATGAGTAGATTTTTAAAATTCATCCTGCCAGCTAGTCCAGAGTACCACAGATTGCTTCCCCATAAATATTCTAAAACAACAAGGTCGTGTTGGAAAGCTTGAATCAATCTCAGCCACTGGCAATCACTTGGGGCTTCATCCCAATCCATTAGTTTAAAAAAAAAATATATATTATTATTTTTCCCCCCCCCCCCCCCCCCCCACCGTGCCACCTCAATTTGGACCTAGCCATGTGCAAATCAATCTTTACCCTGATCCTCATGGAAACAGTTCATCCCGAATTGGAACACAAGCAACCTAGGACTGGTTTTGCCCCATAGATTTTACACTTCAGGAACACATTCCTCTATGCCTTATGGCAGCAGTTCTTAACATTTTGACTTCTGTAATCCTACTCTGAATCCTTACTGGCCTTACTGGGATCCTGGAACCCCCACTGAGTCATTATTGGAAGCTGGGGCATCCCAGATTTATAGGATTTAAACCGCTAAACAATGCAAAAATAAGTATACACCAAACAAATGGTCAAATATTGAAATATTTTCTTTAATGGACAATCAAATATAGAAAACGTTTTCACTTTTTTTTTCAATTTTGCTTCTTTTAATTGTATGTTTTTTATTAATTGTATTACCTAATTTTGTATAACAGTTGTGGACCCTATGAGTAGTCCTCATGTACTCCCAGGGGACCTTGGACCACTAGTTAAGAACCACTGCCTAAAGGCACTAGGGTTCCTTTGAGTGGTCAGTGTATTTTATCTGTACGTTTTTCTTTTTTGGCCAGATGGAGGGGATCTTTCAATAATGTTATCAGTCCAGTGTCTTGAATTCTAACCATTGCATTTTTTTCTGTTTCATTATCTTACAGTTTTCTTACATTAAAACAAAATAGGAAACACATGTGAATCATGTTGCCTGCAATATCACTTTCATTAACGTTTCTCTAAAGTTTCACCTCGTTTCTAGTCCATATCTATTGTATGACATTCCCAGAAAGTTCTCTTCTTAACTTCTGTAGTATATTTTATCAATGATGGAGTAATTGTCTTTGAATATAGTCCCTTCTCCATGTCTAGTTCAGACTGATATTTGTTCTTAGACAACCTCCACATCACTGTGGGACCTGCAAGTTAGACACTTTGGTCTTTTATTCATGACCTTTTATTAAATTGAAAGAACTTGATAAAAGTGGCAAGTATTCTCATATGTGCACAAACATTCAGTCACGTGGGTGCTCAAACAGCTGAGAGACCTGATGCTGAACACTCCAATATTTGGGCAGTTCTCTGAAAGGGACCACAAGACATACGCTGTCAAAAAACGGCACTTAAAACCCCTTCAGCTTTCATGTTTTCTCATTCAGCACAACCAGTGTATAGATATCTTCTACTTCCCAAGTAACTTAATAGATTTTGTGATAATGGCCACCGTTAAGAAACAATATTGCAGGAATTTGGAAGACTAAAATTCCTTTCTCTGTTGCCTGCCCTTCAACACTTCACCAGCAGATGGCAGTGCAACGTTATCCTTTAATTAACACATCTTAAGATGTAGCTTGCCCCAATAATGTTCTCGATTCTGCAGCTGAGGCTTCTACAAGAAGGACATTACTAAATATTTTCTACAAATTAAAGAAAATAAGAACATTAAAACCGTAGCTGGAAAACTAAGACCTGTGGTTTCCTGGCTATTTATTTTGCTGTTTTCCTTGTTTTTCGTTTCCACATATTTCACCCAATACAGAATCCAGCTTAGTGTTGTGTAGTCTGGCTTTAATTATGGTAGAACTGCAGTGCGTATCTATCAAATTTGCATCGTTTATCTCTTGTCCGTCCATCGCAATACTTGTGAAAGCAGTATTTGTTGTTTCACTACCATAATGACGTGATGCTGGTGCCTGTTCCCTGTGAGTAATTTATCCCTGACCCTACAATTTCACATCCTGCATGCACTCTTAATATTTGTATAGAGCTTAATGTGCAGTTCATTGGCATATTCATCTAGCATTTAGCTTTCTCTACAGCTGGAAAACAATTGTTCTGGTATAGTAGTCTTGTAGGTCAAGTATATGCAGCTGAGATTGGTATACAACCTGGGGGCCATAGATTTCAATACCTGAAGGGCCAACTTAGCCTTTATTGATTAGAGTAAAGCAGCGTGGAATGGCTATTTATGATTTGTATGCTGTCCTCAACTTTTGCAGAGAACTTTGATGACTTTTCAATTTCCAAGATGTTTCCAGATTATCTTTAAATTATGTCCAATGTTTAGAAATAAATATATAACATTTGCTAGCCTGTTCAGACATTCTAAAGAACCAGACTCATTTACCAGAGCAACAAAAATATTTAAGTCTTGAGGCCATGCTTCTGTAAAGCAGTGCATGGAACATAACGTCTGTTGCTGCTGTTAAACGTTACATTATTTTGAGAAATGCAGCATAAGGGGGGGTAAAAAAGAAATTATAATGAAATCATTATGGAGAAAGACAAAAATAAATACCGTAATTCTGTTTCCTATTGCGTTCCTAACAACAAGTAAGGTGCTAGTGATGGGATTGCTATTTTAAAGTTATGTCCTCAACTGCTAGTCTAATTCCTCAGTTTAAAACCTGCTATAAGTGCATTCTTACTTGGAGGGGAGACAAACGTCCTTCAAAACTGTCGCGGTATCCTCTGCTTACAAAGGAAAGTAGGTACACTGCCATATATTTATATGATGCATCCAGCCAACTTGATAGAAACACTTACTTGATGCCTCTGTGGTATCGGAAAACCTGCCTGTTTTATATTACTTGCCTTCATAGGGCCCACTCGTCTGTGCTCATCCGTAAAGATTGATGTGTGTGTGTGTTTTTTTTTTTTTTTTTTTTTTTTTTTAAATACTTTTTATCCAGCAACCAAACCTTAGAGTAGTGCTTGGACACAGATACCAGTTGACGTGCAGTTGCACAGCTTTGAAGTGGGTTTAAACATTTGCAAATCTTATTTATGAAGTCTGTGCAAACCTTTTACCAAATGTGGGGCTTGAAAACCTTAAGAAGTATACTAATGACATAGCTAATTTATTCTTATGTTTTATAGGCATTTTTTACCCTTGCAAGAGATATCAAAGCAAAAATGGATAAAAAGTTGGTGAGTGCAATACATTTTGTTTAGAGAAAGTAAAAACTGTTTATAGAAAACAAATCTAGAGTTTTCATGATATTTGGTGACAGTTGTTTCTTGTTACAAGGAAATAGTACTTATTGCTATTTGTATAAAACGTTCCAATTACAACTGCTTCTCAGAAGAAAATTGTTGTGAATCATTCAACAACTCTTCTAATACTTAATAGCTCTGCAGAAATCCAACAACTATCACTTTCAACTGCTTAGTTTGAAAAATCTTTGAATTTATGTTTCTTGTACAAATCTTTTTCCAGTAGTCAAGTGTCTGAAAGTTGTAAACTGACAGACTTTGGTATAGTTTTGTGAATTAGTGGATACAGAATTTCTAAAATCTCATGCGTCTACTAGCAGCCATTTGTTGAAGAACTGTCCTACCATTACAAGAGAAAGAAACTCCTTTTACTTAACATATCCTACTGGGCCAAAATTGCTTTTAAACAGACTGTTTTTGTGTCTATGAGAAATAATAGTTCTGCTATTAAAACTCTGAGTAGCAGAACCAAACATGGAAACAAGGCTGTAAAGATTGAATAGGTGAGTGATGTCCAAATTTGTAAACTTTTTTCGACATAAGGCTCTCATTGGAAGGATGTGATGAAGCGTTGGGTATTTGGGCTATAATGGAAATGCTAGCAACACTTGAAACCCGGTCTTTAAAAACCCATTGCAAAAATATGTGCCTGTTTTTTAGCACATTTCTGACTGTGTAATTAAAGAAGGTTTCCAGGAATACTACTGTGACACTGTGCCTGTCAGTTTTCCATGAACACATGAGCAAATGTACACACCGATTTGCTCTCGAACCTTTTTCCTCCTCCATTGGGAAAAATATTTCACCCACCGAATAAAACCGTTCTCCTGCACTTCCGCCAGTGGTGTTCCCTGTCCGTTCCCACCGTGGAAGTTGATCTAGTTCTTAAGTTGATAACTGCAAATCTTTGTTCCCAGGAGTCCAAACTTTGTGAATACCCATAAATTCACAAATCTGCTGTCTTCCCCCCCCCCCCCCCCCCCCCTCCTCCCCCAAAACCATTCAGTGTGTACCTGCCTTGGCATGCCTCATACGGGAAGGTTCACTCTTATGGAATAATATCAAGCGCAAGTCAATTCATTTATATGTGTAAATTCTTTTAGTGGAGGGACTTTGGTCACAAGCCCTTGTCATTCACGATTTAAATCCATGTTGTGTGAGTGCAAAACATGAATTTGCACTCATAATTCAAGCCCACTTTGCATGTGTAAATTGTGTTTACCCATGCTAATGGCTGTAAGAATCAGGCCCTTAAATTTGGGGATGATGGATCAAAATGGGCATGCCTGGTCTATCCTCCTCCACACCCAGTATCACTAACTTGGATCGTAAAGCTCTTGCAGATATACTAGCTAACAGATTAGTCATTCATGCCCTTCTTGACCTCTTAAATCAGAAAAGATTGTACCATGGTTAAATACTACTTACAGCTTTAATACAGTGTGTCAAATAGTTTAAAATAACCCCTGACCTATGGAAAACATTGCTGGGCTGATCTCTATTGGTAAAGTCAAAGACTTATATACCATTCATTGGATTTCGGTTTGGGATGTAACCAGAGGTTTGGGTCAGCAAACAAAATAAATGACTAAAGATGATCACAATTTTGTGACATCCTGTAAACAAGGACCTGAATTAACCATAGATAAATGTATAGTCTAGGCCATGGGTACTCACAAACTTTTTCTCTGGGGCCAAAATTGCAGTATGGTTTGCGGCCGAGGGCCGCACTGAAGTGACAGCGGGGGGCGGGGCTTAGAGGGGGCGGGCTTAGAGGGGGAACAACCACCCCACCCCCTTTTTCAAAACAATGCTAAACAATGCTGTATTTTGAATCCAGGTATAACTACAAACCTACAAAGGGGACATTTTGAAAAACATTTTTATTATCAGACAATAGTAATCTTAAGAGGCATGGCATGGTAATTCTTGTGAACAGGATATTCAGCACAGGCCCAATGCAGCACAGTTTTCTCTGAGTCTGGAAAATAGGTATGTCAAAGGAAGACATACTACGAACTTATTTTGCACTTCATGTCTCTTATTAGTGTTCTGTAATCTGGTATTATGTCTGAAACGGCAAGCCTTAAGAGCTGATCCAGATGTAAGTCTGTTAGCTTATTTCTGAATTTACTCTTCAAAAGTCCCATTGTGGAAAACGAACTTTCGCAAACATATGTTGACCCGAACATACAAATTATTTTCTGGGCCACTGTAAAAAGAACAGGAAATTTGTCAGAAGGCACAGTGTTCCAGAATTCTTCTGGTGCCTGCCCCAAAAAAGATGCTTCAAGAGCTGAGTTATGCTGCATGTCTATCAGCTCCATTTGTGCTTGCGGTCTTTTCACGCCAATAAGTTCAACAGCATCAAGATTTCGTGCACTCACCATCCAGGGGTTTTCAACCAGCCTGAATAGGGGGGTGAGGGTTCTGAATTGAGAAAATCGCCTTTTGATCTCCCCAGAAATTTCCTCAAGACATGCACCAAGATTTAGCGTTGGCAGCATTTCTTGTGCATTTGGAAACCTCTGAGTCACAGCCAACAGTTTTGGAAAGTGGGTGAAGTCAGCAACATCCAGTTGTTCTTTGAATAGCACAAGCTTACTTTCAAATGAGTAAATACCATTCATCATGGACCACACAAGCTGTTGTTTGCCTTGCAGCATCAAATTAAGAGCATTGAAGTGTGCAAATAGATCTGAAAGAAAATGGAGCACTAAAAGCCATTTCACATCCTTTAGTTCTGGGAATGTTTGACCTCTGCTGTTTGTAAAGTGTTCAATTTCAGGAAGCAAAGCAATGAACCGCTCCAGAACTTTCCCTTTGCTTAGCCATCGCACTTCAGTGTGCATCAAGAGGTCTGTATATTCAGCTTCAGAATCCTGCAGCATAGCCTTAAAAAGTCTATGGTTAAGGGCTTTGGCACGAATAAAATTAACAATTTTCACTGCAAGTTTTAGGACGTTATTCAGTTCTCCATGCTTTAATTTTGCACACAGAACTTCCTGATGAATAATGCAGTGGTAGTCTATTACAGGCTGTCCAGTGAGCTTCTTTTTAAGCAAAGATACAAAGCCTCTGTCATGGCCTACCATAGCAGGCGCGCCATCTGTTGTGATGCTAACAAGACTGTCCAGTGGTATGTGATGTGTTTCGAAGTAGTTGCAGATACTGTCCAGAATATCTTCTCCTCTTGTGTGCCCGTGCAGTGGTAAAAGGCACAGGAGCTCTTCTTTGGGATGAAGTGATTGGTCCAAATACCTCACCCAAACTAATAACTGGGCCACATCGCCTATATCTGTGGACTCATCCATGGCAATGCTGAAGAACGGTGACTCTGACAGCTTTGATCACCTGCTCCTGGATATTTTCACCCATTGCCTCTATTCTGCGTGCACAAGTGGAATCCGATAGCTGTAAGGCACCAATTTCTTTTAAAATGCTGGATTTGTTGCTATAGTTCTCAAACAAAGTTTCAGCTGCTGAAAGGAAACATTTCTTCACCAGCTCTGCCTCCGTGAATGGCTTCTTATGTTTGGCAAGCAGGTAGCATATTTTGAATGATGCTTCTGTAACAGCCTCAGATTCCTTCATTTGGCAAAGGAAGAGCTTCTGCTGGGAAAGAAGTGTAGCTTTCTCCTTTGGCCATTCAACAAACAAGTACTCTTCTTCCCATGCTGCCTGGAATGATCTGTGTTCACTCTGTATGGATCTGGGTCGTTTGCAAGGCTTGGTAACTGGACTGTAGGCCATTGGTCTCAGCAAGTTTGTGCAATGATTTTCAAGGGTCAGGAATCCGATTTTCCCCTCACAGCCAAAGGACCGACACCACTTCACGACCGACAACACTTCACGAGCGACCGATGGACCGACACCGCCTCACGACCAATGGACCAACACTGCGTCTTGCTACAGACCTCTGTGCACAACAGCAAAGTAATATAAAGTGATGTGTAAAAGGAAACAAAGCATACCGTGATCTAACAATTGGCAACACACATGCTGGCCTTTGCCGATTCCCAGAGGACCATGTTATAAAAAGTATTTTTTGCAATTATGCTTGCAACCTGCTAGGAATACTAGAGTGATAATGAGGCCAATGAATGGTATACGGGCCTCTTTTTAGAAACTGTTTTTTTTCAGCATGCTGGGTCACACAGCAATATAAATCAACTGTGCGCGAAATGCCAGGGGCCAGATTAAAAAAAAGTGTATTATTGTAAGACATTTTCAACAGCCCTGGCTCTAGTAGTATATTCCTACACTAATCACAAGAGCCAAATGGGAATGTTCCAGAGTATATCCCTATCCTAATCACAAGAGACATTTAATTAGATGCAGCAGCCATTTATCATCCGCACCCCTGGGAGGAGGAGTAAGCTGAAGGTGTTTGCCCATCACACAAAGTGTACCCCACTGGACACTTCACAAATGGTTTGATTTTATATTGGGATTGTCATCTGATTTTTGGTAGTTTTCATGGGTGGGTGGTTTCTCTCTGGCTGTACTGGGTTGGTGGGTATGCGTTATAAAAGTAAGCATTATTGTTTAGAGGTTGTACAAACAAAGGTCTAACTTGGTGCCTAAGCATTACAAGACAAAGATACAGCAGCACAGTTCTTACCATTGCAGGGTCCGGTCTATCACACACAGCGCCATCTGCTCTCACCCCTACCCCAGTAACACACACAGCGCGCACACATACAGCGCCATCTGCTCTCACCCCTACCCCAGTAACACACACAGCGTGCACACACACAGCGCCATCTGCTCTCACCCCTACCCCAGTAACACACACTGCGCCATCTGCACACAGCGCCATCTGCTCCCACCCCTACCCCAGTAACACACACAGCGCCATCTGCTCCCACCCTTACCCCAGTAACACACACAGCGCCATCTGCACACAGCGCCATCTGCACACAGCGCCATCTGCTCTCACCCCTACCCCAGTAACACACACAGCGCGCACACACACAGCGCCATCTGCTCTCACCCCTACCCCAGTAACACACACTGCGCCATCTGCACACAGCGCCATCTGCTCCCACCCCTACCCCAGTAACGCACACAGCGCCATCTGCTCCCACCCCTACCCCAGTAACACACACAGCGCCATCTGCACACAGTGCCATCTGCTCTCACCCCTACCCCAGTAACACACACACAGCGCGCACACACACAGCGCCATCTGCTCTCACCCCTACCCCAGTAACTCACAGCGCCATCTGCTCCCACCCCTACCCCAGTAACACACACAGCGCCATCTGCTCCCACCCCTACCCCAGTAACACACACAGCGCCATCTGCTCCCACCCCTACCCCAGTAACACACACAGCGCGCACACACACAGCGCCATCTGCTCTCACCCCTACCCCAGTAACACACACAGCGCCATCTGCACACAGCGCCATCTGCTCTCACCCCAACCCCAGTAAAACACACAGCGCGCGCACACACAGCGCCATCTGCTCTCACCCCTACCCCAGTAACACACACAGCGCCATCTGCACACAGCGCCATCTGCTCTCACCCCTACCCCAGTAACACACACAGCGCGCACACACACAGCGCCATCTGCTCTCACCCCTACCCCAGTAACACACACAGCGCCATCTGCACACAGCGCCATCTGCTCTCACCCCTACCCCAGTAACACACACAGCGCCATCTGCACACAGCGCCATCTGCTCTCACCCCTACCCCAGTAACACACACAGCGCGCACACACAGCGCCATCTGCTCTCACCCCTACCCCAGTAACACACACAGCGCGCACACATACAGCGCCATCTGCTCTCACCCCTACCCCAGTAACACACACGGCGCCATCTGCACACAGCGCCATCTGCTCTCACCCCTACCCCAGTAACACACACGGCGCCATCTGCACACAGCGCCATCTGCTCTCACCCCTACCCCAGTAACACACACACACACACAGCGCACACACACAGCGCCATCTGCTCTCACGCCTACCCCAGTAACACACACAGCGCGCGCACACACAGCGCCATCTGCTCTCACCCCTACCCCAGTAACACACACAGCGCGCACACATACAGCGCCATCTGCTCTCACCCCTACCCCAGTAACACACACAGCGCGCACACATACAGCGCCATCTGCTCTCACCCCTACCCCAGTAACACACACAGCGCGCGCACACACAGCGCCATCTGCTCTCACCCCACCCCAGTAACACACACACACAGCGCGCACACACAGCGCAATCTGCTCACACGCCTACCCCAGTAACACACACTACATTAAAAACAAATAAATAAATAACCAAAGAGCCTTACCTGACTCAAAGCACTGTAAAGATGCCACAAATCTGGAACAGCAGGCAGGCAGGCGGGCAGCAGACGTGGAGCCGGTGACAGCAAGCAGACGACCAAAGCCCCGTAAAAGTTAGCTGCAAGCGCTGACTTTTATGGGGCTTTGGCTTCCACGATCGTCAGGGCAACGCAATAAACAATGGCCGCCGTATGTAAACATAGAGGAGGGCCGCGGGAGCATGCTCCCGCGGCCCTCCTCTATGTTTACATACGGCGGCCATTGTTTATTGCGTTTGGTGTGCGTCTCGCGGGCCGCCAAGTTAGGTCCGTGGGGCCGCTGGCGGCCCGCGGGCCGTACTATGAGTACCGTTGGTCTAGGCCATGTTTGGCAGCTGTACCATCTTGCTTGTGGTATAATCAAAAAATCTAAATTATTTCTTTATCTGTAGTCTAGGTTTCATTTTTATTAGATTAAAATAAATGAAGCCATTAACTATGGGTATGTATTTCTGTAACCCTTGTGTTCTTTGTCCCTTGTAATAAAATTGCATAAAAAGATGCATTTGTTCACATTAAACTCCCTCTTTAGATAAAGACAGCACAAAATTATAGTGTCTTCTGGTGCAATTTCAAGTCGATGTGACTGATACAAACGTATTGTGAAGTCAGTGTAAATTTCAAAGGTAGTGTACGTGGAAGTTTATTCGTATTTTGTGATGACAATATTCACCCACTGTAAAGAGTGAGGCCGGTCAGAGCATCGCATGTTTTGTGACTGCTCGGAGTACTTTTCTTCTCCCTTTTTAATTAGTGTTCCCAGTTCTCAAACACTAATGGTACTAATCGCAACAGACCAAGGTTAAGGAGAAATAGGTGCCTATTGATTAAAATACCTGAACTAGAATTTATGAAAAAACCCTACATTTGAAAAGGGATAGGACACAGAATATCACCCATTTGTGGTAAAGCTATACTAAAGTATATAACTGTAAATCAAGTGGCAAAAAAGTGACATTCTTTAACCCTTTCTCAGAATTTCTATTGATTTTGTTTAATTGATTTAAAAAAAAAAAAAAACTAGACCCGTATTCTTTGGGTATTTACTCAGTGATATCCCATTTCATTTAGGGAGGAACCACTAAAAGAATACTGCAAATTGGAGATAGTTCTATTTCATTAGGATTCACATTAAGATATGATCTGGAGCTTAAAGGGGTCAAATGAACATTTAACTGATTTATTTTTTTAAGTCTTGTCTAGGCAGCGCATGCGCTGACTCTTTGAGCCATGATGTATCTAGAATATGGGCTTTAAGTACTGCCCATCTTTTTAATTGGATCATATGTCTGTCTTTCCTAAATGCTTGCTTTTGATTGGTGCAAATGCTTACTACTCCGTCCTTTTGCCCTTTTGTGACCTCCCATGAGGACTGCCCCTGTTACATGTGGTCTTACTCTTTATATTTTTTTATTTAGGTTCCTTTGTGCGCACTATTTTATAATTGTTTAGTTTGCTTCTGCTCGTGTATCAGCACAGCACCCGCTTCACGGTCACAGTGTCATGTATCCAGGGCATTTGCATTGTAGAACGCTTTTGTTTTATGAGAACGGTGCCTGCTTCAGACGCCGCGCTTCTTGTTTTTATTTTTTTGCTGTCAGTAGCTCATGTGAAGTCTAATGTCCTTAGGGGCGCGCTGCTGCACTGGTGTAAGGGGCCCGGTCTTGGCACAGGGAGCTGCTGGAGCCTCAAAACAGCACTTGAGACCCTCCCCGCTGTTCCGCCCCCGCCGACTGCAATGAGCCGGCTACCCTCAAAACACTTTGGCTGCAATTGTCATCTTTTTCTGACATTTTTCTATTCTAAATTGCAGCCTTGGGATGCAGAGGGGAAAAAAGATTCAAAATACAGGGGTCAAAAAAACAAAGCAAGACAGAGTGGTCGCAAAGTAGGCAGATTGGTTTTATTCACAACCACACACATTAATGCCACTTTACAGAGTTTGCCAGTGAACCGCTATTTTTGTTTTCTCTTCTTTCTTCGAACAACATTGTTTTCCCAGGGCTGAGAAGTGCACCATTCCTGGGGGTACTGCAGTACCTGGTTGATGCATACAGTGGAAAACATTTAAGTCGCTTAAGTTTGATCCTCAGCTCACCTTTGGTCCACTCTCAATAAAACCAACAGATCGCATGGATTTATCTGCCTTGCCACAGCGTAGGGGCCCCCTTCCAAATATGATGCACCCCCTCACAACACATCTCGCACTGCCCACCTTCCTGCAATGTTCCCTTCTGCTCTTCCGCTGGCAGCTTCCATCCCTCTTTCTTCCTCCTTCTCTTATTCCCTCTCTTTCTGTCTAGCTCCTCCTCACTTGCTGAAAACCATTACTTCAACAAACAGCTCTTACCATTTCTTCCTCTCCTTTCCTTTATTTGTACCCCTGTGAAATGGATCCAAAAAAGAAAAACACTTTGGCTGCAAATGTAGTCTTTTTCTGACATTTTTTGTTCCAAAGTGCAACCTCAGGGTGGAGAGATTTTGGGGGGGGGGGGGGGGAGGGAAAGGTTCAAAATACGGAAAAAAAAATAAAGCAAGACAGAGTGGTCGCAAAGTGGGCAGATTGGTTTTATTCACAACACACACATTAGCGCCACTTTAGAGTTTGCCAGTGAAGCGCTACTTTTGTTTTCTCCTCTTTCTTTGAACAACATTGGGGCTTATTTACATGCCCCTGCGCCGCTGGTGTCACTTCTTCCCCTTATTAAGTTAGGCACTGGTGGCGCAAGGATCTTGTAAATTACCCCCATTGTTTTCCTTTTGATGCGTATAGTGGAAAACGATTAACATGATCCTTATCAGCTGTCTTCCTTATTTTAGTTTATAAAATGCGTACCGTAGCTCTGCATTCATGGATTTGATCTTTTTAAACCATACTGCTGGTTACGTTTTGTAAGGATATAAGCAATGAACATTGAAACGGGTCCCTTCTGGACCCCATAGTCACATCCTTAACTTGTTTTCAGGCAAAAACACTCATTGATTTCTGAATAATAAGAGTAAAAGCGTTAAGGTAACCATGTTGTTCCTTCTTACATTTCACATGCTTTACTTAATCTTGCATTCCCTTTGAGTTTTTGCTTTTTCCAGGATGTACTTTTTTTTTTTTTTTTTTTTTTTTCCCAGCCAGCATATTACTCTGGTCTCCCCTCCCTCATAACCTATTTCCAATTTTCTGGTTCTCCAGCGGTGCGAGGTCATAAGAATGGCAATAGCGCTATGCAAATATCATCATTCCACTGCATACAAAAAAAACAAAAGTAAAAAACATTGTCGTATTCAAAGCCAAGAGCTCTAACTTTCACAAAGTTCCACAAAACCTGATGTTTCTGTTCTAGAGATGCTCAAAATAGAAAAGGTAAGAAGATATTGGGGAAAATATACAGTTCTGCATTACACGAAACATCATTAGAATTGCTGTGGAATCCAACTGTCATGATCTAATGAGAATTAAATTTAGCAGTTACACAAATTTGGCAAACAGAACTTTTTTAAACACAAAATCAAGCTTACTTAGAAAAATGAAATTAATTGTGAATACCACCTCCAAACATCTACCTGAATGTTGTGCTTTAAAATTGTTTGGTTGGCCGTTGAGCAGTTATTTTGGAGATGCAACTATATAAAAATAGATTATTCAGTGCTGAATGTGCATAGTTAGTTATTACATACTGATAATTAGATGTTGCAGGAATAATGTGTGCTCACTAGGTTGATTTGTTTTTCCTCATTGGGATGACTGTATTGTGTAATTATTAGGATTGAAGGGTTACATAAGAGTTCTAACAGTGAATGCGTTATTCATGAGGGTTAGACTGCAGAGTTTATTCATCAGTATTCACATTTATTTTTCATGATGTTACTATTGTATAATGCTGTGTGTGTTTTTTTTTTTTTTTTAAATCTTTTAACAGTGAACTTATTTTGTGTCCTAAAAAAGTTTGTGAATTTAAAGTTTAACTTAAAAGAATTACTTGTGTTAATTAGGGAGCACATGCTTTTAAAATAAAGAATGGCTAGATTATGAACTTTTTAATTTATTTTACTTGTGGCACTTTTATTTTGCAGTGTACTGTAAAGATATTACATCATTGTTGACCTTTGGGATAACATTCGTAATTTAATTTTCCAAGAAGTCTCAAGATATTTTCACAGATTTGTTTATTTTCACACAAAGATCATGTGCGACAGTTTCAGGAAAAAGTAGGGATTACTATAGGAATCGGACCCAGAATTGCATTTTTCCCCAAGTAACTTAATTTCTGAAGATCCATCTAGTAATGGCCTGGATTTCCTTCACCCTCAGAGTTAGTGATGCTACAGGTATCTGTAACTCCAAGTTTGGGGAGAATCCAGACCCTTTTCCGAGCCACTTGTAATGACCGCCTAGGAGCTTGCTGTGCAAAGGCTGCAAGTCCAGAACACTGTATATTTTAGTATTATGAAGTATATCTTTACATTTGTTTACATACAACACACATCCGAGTGTGAGTATTTCAGTCTAGTATTTACAATTGCACTGTAATAACATTGTTGAAATGTTTGTGTCTTTAGGAGGGAAACAGCCCGCAGGGCAGCAACCAGGGTGTCAGAATCACACAAGACCAACAAAAGAAAAGCAGCTTTTTTCGATGTGTTCTACTGTGATGGAGTTCACCTTCGTACGAGTGTCTTACTCACTTGAACTGGACTGTGCCTGTTCGAATTTTACGTTCCACTGTGAACTTAAAAACTTTCCATCCAGCCCTTCTGAGCTGTGGCTGTCCAAATGAGATTAAACCATTGTGTCTATTTAAAGTAGTGGGCTCCCCTTTTCAAAACTGGGAGTGGAACTAAGTTAAACAAACAAGTGTATTCCGCTAATATTTTTGTCTTCAGTCTTGTGTCTGATCTAAATAACAATTGAAACAGCTGAGCTCACCAAAGTAGAGTGGTGTCCACGTGTGGCATCTCCTTCCAGCCCACCTTGTTTTTCAAAATTACAGATTTTTTTTTTTTTTTTTTTTAATTTTAAAAAGCACCTTCTGTTGCACAGAAATCCATAAAAGTTGCAGGAAAGGTCTTTGCAAAAAGGAATGATGCAAGACTTCACTGCTTCTGTCCTCCAACGTGAATACCACGAAAAAATATTTTCATCCTGTTCATAATATATTTACTTAAACTGACCAATATTTTTGTAAATGTGTTATAAATATAGAAAATTATTTTTGTATTACT